>NC_045544.1:129781337-130081337 GCF_009769535.1 Thamnophis elegans
CAACTTAGAACTGAGGAAAAAATTCCTGGCAGTTAGAACAATTAATCAGTGGAACAGCTTGCCTCCAGAAGTTGTGAATGCCCCAACCCTGGAAGTCTTTAAGAAGATGTTGGATAGCCATTTGTCTGAAATGGTATAGGGTTTCCTGCCTAGGCAGGGGGATGGACTAGAAGACCTCCAAGGTCCCTTCCAACTCTGCTATTGTATTATTGTAAGTGGTTGTCCAGTCTATAAAACGTCCAGTGATGGAGCACCCACAATCCCAGGAGCAAGCTGTTCCATTGATTAACTGTTCTCACTGTCAGGAAATTCCTCCTGACTTCTAGATGAATTTCTCTTTAGTGACTATATAGACTCTCAGTCATCTGGGTGATGGTTGTCCCAAAGGTGTTTTCTTTTTTAAAAGAGGTAACTAGACATTTTTTCTTTGAAGACGTTTCACTTCTCATCCAAGAAGCTTCTTCAGTTCTGACTGGATGGTGAGGAATGGAAGGACTAATACTCTTTGCAAACAGCTGGACATTTGCGTTGTTTTAGAGAGTCATAAACAACTCTCCAAAAGGCTGCAAATGACCAGCTGTCTCCAAGGAGTATACATCCTTCCATTCCCCACCATCCAGTCAGAACTGAAGAAGCTTCTTGGATGAGAAGCGAAACGTCTTCGAAGAGAAACCAGAAAGTCCAGTTGTTTCTTGAAAAAAGCACCTTTGGGTAATCCTCAATACAGGTAATACTCAACTTACAGATGTGACGCGACAAAAGCGCGAACGTCATAAGCGTGCCGACAAAACCGCGGCGCTAAAACCGCGATGTCAAAAGCGCGTCGACAACAGCGCGCCGACAACAGCGCGCCGACAGAAGCGCAATTTAAGTTAAGGTAAGGTAAGGTTTAGGGTTAGGTTTAGGGTTAGGTTTAGGGTTAGGTTACAGCGCGCTTCTGTCGGCGCGCTGTTGTCGGCGCGCTTCAGGGTTCATTCGTCGCTCATTCGTCGCGCGGTTTTGTTGCCGCAGTTTTGTCGCCGCGGTTTAGTCAGGCGCGCTTTTGTCGTTCGCGCATTTGTGGTGGAACCCTTACAGCCACAGTTGGGATCAGAATTTCCTTGGCTAAGCAAGTGGATCGTTAAATGAGTCATACCCAATTTTACAACCTATTCTGCCAACCTGGTGAAGCAAAATCACTGCCGTTCTTACGTGAATGTTTCTGTCCTTAAACAAATCCAGTTTTCCCCATTGACTTGGCTTGTTGCTTTTTTCAGTGTTGTTGCAACTTTTAAGTGATTGCTAAATGAATAGTTTGTAAGTTGAGGATTACCTATATTCTATTTCAGAGTTCCCCAAGCTGTCCGGGTTGGTGGAAGCTTCTTGGATGAGAAGGGAATCGTCTTCAAAGAAAAACTAGAAAGTTAAGTTCCCTCTTCAAAAAAACACCTTTGGGACAACCATGTGGATGTCAACCATGGATGACTGAGAACCTCCATAATCACTCAAGAGAAATTCAACCTAGGAATCAGGAGGAATTTCCTGACGGTGAGAAAAAGTTAATCGAAGGAACAGCTTGTTCCTGGGGTTCTCCATCACTGGACGTTTTATAGACTGGACAATCGACTTGACTTGGATGGCCTAAGTCTCCTGCCTTGAGCATGGGGTTAGACTAGAAGACCTTGAAATCCCACCCAGCCCTATGATTCGATGTTCTATGTCCCAGCGCAGAGGAATATTGACCCTCGGATCTATGGAGATTCACAGTTATCGAGGCCATGGTTGTCCCAAAGGTGCTTTTTCCTTCAAGAGTAAAGTGACCAGACGTCCTGCTTTTGGTGGGACAGTCCCGCATCCCACGGTGTTTTTAAAAAGTCCCAATTTTTCGGTCGGCCACGCACGTGGCAAGAAAACATCGCGCGGCAGTTTGCAACTGCCACGCAGTGATTTCTACTGTCACAGACTCTGGAAGCTGGGGAGGTCCTTTACAGGCAGCTAGAACTGGCCGCCCACAAAGGATCTCCCCGGACTTGTTTTGATGAGCGCAGGGCGACTGACGGTAGTTTGCGCCGGCTGCGCCTGCCCGTGGCAGCAGCGCCTCTCCCTCCGCTCGGAGCACCTGAGCTGGGCACTGCGTTACCCCTGCCACCGCCGCCACCTCCTCCTCTGCCATGCTTTTGAGAAGCCACGGGGCCTTTTTTTCCTGCTCCCGCCCACTCTGCCGCCTTCCTACTGGCTCCCGTGGCCTCATGGCTCCTCAAAAGCACGGAGGAGGAGGAGGTGGCAGGAGTAATGCGGTGCCCAGCTCAGGTGCTCCGAGCGGAGGGGGAGGAGGCATCACCGCTGCTATGGGCAGGGGCGCCAGCACGAGCTTTGGTGGCTTCACCTCAGCCGCAGCGCTGGGCGGCAAATGTGGTGGTTCTGTTGGAGGAGGAGGCAGCATATAGACTAAATTTTTAATCAAGGACCCCCCCCCCCCACGTCAATGGTGTCCCGCTTTACCAATAAAATCTGGTCACCTTATTCAAGAGGCAAATGGAATTTCTAGTTTTTCTTCAAAGACGTTTCACTTCTCATGCAAGAAACTTCTACAGCTCTGACTAGATGGTGGGGAATGGAAAAACCAGGAAGTCCAATTGCCTCTTGGAGAGGGAATAAAAAGCACCTTTGGGACAACCATGAGCAGGAAAACTGAGAATCTCCATAGACCTAAGGGACACTATTTCTCTGCCCTGAAACATAGGATCATAGGACTGGGAGGGACCTCAAGGTCTTCTAGTCCAACCCCTTGCTCAAGAGATTGTCCTACTGGGACAACCCAGGGGGTTAGACTAGGTGACTTACAAGGTCCCTTCCAACTCTGTTAATCTACTGTTTAATCTCTATCAATCTATTTTTTGGACTATAAGGCGCACTGGTGTATAAGACGCACCAAGATTTCGAAGAGGTAAGTAAGAAAAAAAAAGTTTTTTGTCCTCCCTGGCTCCTAGGAGCCCTCTGCAGGCTTCAACAGGGCCGGGGGAAAGCAAAAACACCCAAGTTTTTCACCAAAACGGGGGCATTTTTCCCTTCCCCCAGCCCTGCTATAAAGCCTGCAGAGTGCTCCTAGGGGGTGGGGGAAGGCAAAAACACTCCCATTTTTGCAAAAAAAACAGCCCTTTTACACAAAAATGGGATGCGGGAGCGGGGCTTCGGGGGGGGCAAAAATAGCTGTACTTGGTGTATAAGACGCACCACACTCTTTTGAGGGGGTGCATCTTATACTCTGAGAAATACGGTAATATGATCAGGAGGAAAGAGGAAGGTAATTGTGACCCTTCAGCCGTGCAAAACAATCGATCTGATGTTGGTTAAATGTGGCCATGGAACACGGTGAGCATCTGATGAGATCGGGCAACAGGCCCACCCTGAGAAAAAAAAATGTTTGTGGCCAGATGGCTGAGATAAGAGAGCTGTGACACTCGCTGCCTTCTCGCTAACACACACAAATATGCCTTAACACAATTAGTCAGCCAACAAGGTGGTGGGGGCCCCTCCCAGACCAACGGCTGAGTCACAGATCTGAGCTTCAAGAAACAAGAATGACAGAATGCAGGTAGTCCTCAACTTATAGCCGTCCGTTTAGGGACCGTTCGAAGTCACCGTGCACTGGAAAAAGTGATCGTTTTTTTTCACACTCATGAACATTGCAGCATCCCCAAGATCATGGGGTCAAAATTCAGGCGCTTGGCAACTGACCCGCATTTGTGACGGTTGCAGCGTGCCGGGTTATGTGTGATCCTCTTTAGCGACCTTCTGAGGAGCAACGTCAGTGGGGAAGCCCGGATTCATTTAACAACCGGATTACTAACTGAACGACTGCAGTGATTCACTTAACAACCGTGGCAAGAAAGGTCAGGAAATGGGGGCAAAATTCACTTAACAAATATCTTGCGTGATGTCAGCCTCTTGTTTTGCTGCTTGCTTTTCGGCTGCCATTGAAACGGGGAGGGAGGGCATGGTATTTGGGTGAGGGAAATAATCTGTGCAGGGGGACTGTTAATTGGGAGTTGTTCACACCATTCGTTTGCGCATGTGGAAGGAGGGGAGTTTCCCACCAAGGCCAACTGTCCAGCATACCAACCTGATGATGATTTTTGAAGATGTCTCCCACCTGACAGCTGTGGAGACAGCTGTGATTGGACTATGGACTGGGGTACCAAGGGGAGGGGAATGAATCATGTATTGATATCTATGCTTTCGTGCGCTTTTGCTCAGATGCAGCTTTGCTTAGCTTCTCATTACTTATAATCAGTAAAAGTACTCTTAATTCTGCAAAATGGAGTTGAGTGGTTTCTTTCTTGGTTATTAAGTGAAGGAGCCCTGACACATAGCAACAAATATTTTGGGCTCGATTGTGGTCGTAAATTGAGGACTACCTGTTACATAGTTGGAAGGGACCTGGGAGGTCTTCTAATTCAACCCCCTGCTCGAGCAAGAAACCCTATGCCCGTGATGGCAAACCTACGTTGCTTTGCAGACGTGACAAATCTGTTTGCATCTTCGCCTTCTCCATTGTAAACCTGAATCCAAAACATTGCCCAGCACAACAAACCATCTAACGTCAAATTAGATGCCAAGGTGGCGCAGTGGTTAAATGCAGCACTGCAGGCTACTGCTAGATCAGCAGGTCAGCGGTTCAAATCTCACCGGCTCAGGGTTGACTCAGCCTTCCATCCTTCCGAGGTGGGTAAAATGAGGACCCGGATTGTTGGGGGCAATATGCTGACTCTCTGTAAACCGCTTAGAGAGGCCTGAAAGGCCTATGAAGCGGTATATAAGTCTACTGCTATTGCTATAATTCAGCAATGTACCATTTTGGCATAAAGAGGTGATCTTTCCAAACGGCCGTTTAAAGCATTTCAGAATGCAGCCAAGTCCTATAAAACCTGGAGGGAATTGGACAAGTAGCAAAGTTCTTAAAGTAAGAAAAAATTCCTTAAGTTACTTATAAACCAATAAAGACAGGGAGGGAAGGGAATTGCTCAATAGTAGTGGTTTCAATGGTGAATAGCAGTTAGACTTATATACCGCTTCATAGGGCTTTCAGCCCTCTCTAAGCGGTTTACAGAGTCAGCATATCGCCCCCAACAATCCGGGTCCTCATTTTACCCACCTCGGAAGGATGGAAGGCTGAGTTAACCTTGAGCCAGTGAGATTAGAACCGCTGAACTGCAGATAACAGTCAGCTGTAGTGGCCTTCAGTACTGCACCCTAACCACTGCGCCACCTCAGCTCTGAAGAAAGTAAGATTCTACATTTAGGCAAGAAAAACGAAATGCACAGGTACAGTATATGTGGTACCTTGCTTGATAATAGTAACTGTGAGAGGGATCTTGGAGTCCTAGTGGACAACCATTTAAATATGAGCCAGCCGTGTGCAGCAGCTGCCAAAAAAGCCAAGACAGTCCTAGGCTGCATGAACAGAGGGATGAAATCAAGATCACGTGAAGTGTTAATACCACTTTACAATGCTTTGATAAGGCCACACTTAGAGTACTGCATCCAGTTTTGGTAGCCATCATGTAAAAAAGATGTTGAGACTCTAGAAAGAGTTAGCAATAGCAATAGCAATAGCAGTTAGACTTATATACCGCTTCATAGGGCTTTCAACCCTCTCTAAGTGGTTTACAGAGTCAGCATATCGCCCCCACAGTCTGGGTCCTCATTTCACCCACCTCGGAAGGATGGAAGGCTGAGTCAACCTTGAGCCGGTGAGATTAGAACCGCTGAACTGCAGATAACAGTCAGCTGAAGTGGCCTGCAGTACTGCACCCTAACCACTGCGCCACCTCTTCAGAGAAGAACAACAAAGATGATTAGGGGACTGGGTGCTAAAACATATGAACAGTTGCAAGAACTGGGTATGTCTAGTTTAATGAAAAGAAGGACTAGGGGAGACATGATAGCAGTCTTCCAATATCTCAGGGGTTGCCACAAAGAAGAGGGAGTCAAACTATTCTCCAAGGCACCTGAAGGTAGAACAAGAAGTAATGGGTGGAAACTAATCAAGGAGACAGGCAACCTGGAACTAAGGAGAAATTTCCTGACAGAACAATTAATCAGTGGAACAACTTGCCTCCAGAAGTTGTGAATGCTCCAACACTGGACATTTTTAAGAAGATGTTGGACAGCCATTTGTCTGAAGTGGTGTGGGGCAGGGGGTTGGACTAAAAGACCTTCAAGGTCCCTTGAAAGTATAGCTGTAATTCTATACTATTTGGAAGGGAAGGGACTCACCATCCATAGCCTCCAAAGGAGACACTTCGTTTTCTCTGGAACATCACGGCTACTTCTTGGTCCAGCCCAGAAGCTCACAGACAATCCGAGGAAAAGACATTCTGAGCGTCTTGCACCGAGTGTAGTACTCGAGTGTTTTTACACGCTGTAGTTATTTTATATCCTCTTCCTCTGAATGGATGGGAAACCGATTTGACCACTTCCTGTCCCGGTCTCTGTTTGCTGATTAAGGAGCTGGGCAGGGTTTCTTTTCCCCTGTGAAACTAAAACTGCCTTGGTTGTGTGGGGTTCTCAAACCTCCAAGTTCTGGTTTTTCCTATCCAACACCCAGCCTTGTTATTCATTACACCATAGATCAGGAGTCCCCAAACATGGCCAACTTTAAGACTTGTGGACTTCAACTCCCAGAATTCTCCAGCCAGCAGAGCTGGCTGGAGAATTCTGGGAGTTGAAGTCCACAAGTCTTAAAGTTGCCATATTTGAAGACCTCTGCCATATATGCTATTTTAGGCCTCTCATTCTCCCCCTTGCACAACCTTGTTGGGCTGTATCTCCATGAAGACTGAAAAGTATGGTTTAGGCAAGCTTAGCTGGCCGCCTCTCCATCTCAAAAATTGCTAGGGACAATGCAGGTAGATTGACAAATCAGAAGAATAGTTTCCAAACACCCCCTCCACACACACACACACACACACACACACACACACACACCAGCAGCAAGAAATCAGTCCCCTCTATATTTGCAAAGGAACATAAAGGGGGAAGCCTATTTGCAAAAAATGAAAAAGAAAACCAAGGAAGCGTGAAATCCCGAAGCCCTTTCATTACGTCATCAACCAGCAAGAGTCAACCAAGCTTGGGACTCAGTACAGCCTAAAGCGGTGTTTCTCAACCTTGGCAACTTGAAGATGTCTGGACTTCAACTCCCAGAATTCCCCAGCCAGCAATTCTGGGAGTTGAAGTCCGGACATCTTCAAGTTGCCATGGTTGAGAAACACTGGCCTAAAGAGTTGTCCCTGCATTGCGCCATGGGTGTCTGACAACCAATCAGAATACAAGGTCAATTTCAAAAGCCCAGCGAGGGCATAAAACCAGGGCACTCTCAGAATCTCTTCCCATTTTTTCTTCAAGATCTTCAAGGCATGTGATGATGCTTTTTTTCCCAGGACCTCAAACCATGTGCTCCTGTCTACCCTTAAAAACCATCTTTCCAAGCAGCCACTATGTTTCCATTGTGTTTCTCCCCACTTGGAACTGAACCCAGAAGGACATTTCTTCCAACAGTATGTTGTGTTTGATTTTCTTAAATTCCCTGATGTGATTTCATTTTATTCTCATTCTCTCCTTGGGCTAAGAAGAAATGACACAGTGGCTAACATTCTGTTGAGATCCTTTAGGGCTGCAAAAATTTAAATTTCTTACCAATAAAAAGAAATGGGAAATGGGAGTTTGTCATCTGGAATTCTTCATGATGAATTAATAACAACTGCATTTCTGGGTCACCTACAAGAACAATTAGCTTTGAATCAGGCTGGATGATTACATGGGCACAGGTAGTCTGCCAGCATGTAAAGCAGGGGTGAGTTCCTGCCAGTTCTAACCTCTTCTATAGAAGAGGTTCCACAAATCTACAGTGACCAGTTAGAACCGGTTCCAGCTCCCTCCACCCGCCCATCCACACATCATCAAGATGAAGAGCAAGAGGAAGATTCTGGGAGTTGAAGTCCACAAGTCTTAAAGCTGTCAAGTTTGAACACCCCTCAGGGGTTTTTTTTCTAAAGGGTTAGGGGTGCAAGGGTCTTGTAACTTGACAGATTTAAGACTTGCCTGCTTCAAATGCCAGAGTTTCTGAGCTAACATTTTGGTTGCGAAGCAAGAGCATTGTTAAGTGAGTTTCACCACATTTTACAAGTTGGCCATGCCCACCCGGTCACATGGCTGGCAAGCCACTCCCACTCAGTCACATGACTGGAAAGCCACTCCCATAAAGCAGGCCACACCCACAGAAGAGGTTCTAAAAAATTTTGAAATCCACCACTGATGTAAAGGATTCTTTTTAAACTTGCTGTTCTATTTAATGACTTGGTTTATTGTAAATCAGAAATGTAGAATATGAGGTCATATACAGACAGTCCTTAGGAATCACAATCGAGCCCAAAATTACTGTTGCTCAGCCGCACAGTTGTTAAGTGAGCTTTGCCCCATTTTATGCCATTTTTTGCTGCAGTTCTTAAGTGAATCACTGCAGTTCTTAAGTTAGTAAGAACAATTGTTCAGTGAATCTGGCTTCCTCACTGACCTTCCTCGTCAGAAGGTCACAAAAGATGGTCACAGCATCCCAGGACATTGCAGCCGTCATAAATATGTGTCAGTTGCCAAACATCTGAATTTTGAACACATAACCAGGGGATGCCGCAATGGTCATAAGTGTAAAAAAATGGTCATAAGTCACTTTTTTCAGCGCCACTGTAGAAGCATAGAATCTTAGGGCTGAAAGGGACCTTGGAGGTCTTCTAGTCCACCTCCTGTTCAAGGCCAGGGTCCTTATATCATCCTTCACAAATGGTTGTCCAATATTTTTCTTGAAAACAGAAAGAGAGGGGGGCAAGTAGGCAGGCAGGCAGACCATAGAATCCTAGGGCTTGAAGGGACTTTGGAGGTCTTCTAGTCCAACCCGCTGCCCAAGTGTTATTTTTAAGGGCCACTAAATGAACTGTCATAAGTTGAGGGTTGCCTATTCACCCCTGGGGTATTACCTCCTAAGATCTCCAACTGTTTCTTTGCAATATGATGGAAGAAGGAAAGTTATTGTTCTGACTTAGGCTTCCCCAAAAAGTACAAAGCAGATTCCTGGTCCCAACATAACCCCTTTTATTAAACGAATATGAATTCCTCTCATTCACATTCAGCAAAGGCCAGGTAAACAGTCTTTCAAAGGTGGATTTATGACCACAGACCTTATCTATCTTGGAAAGCTGCCATGTAAATATTTTCCAAATGTGGTGCTGTGCAAAGACTTGGCACAGAGTCTCCGAGATTCATGGACAGATCTTCACACTCCTGAAATGAACTAACGAACGAACAAACAAACAAACGAATTGTTTCCTGCAAAAGCCCACTCCCCTTTCGCTCCTCTTTTATTTCCTATGGGAGGGGCCATTCACCGTCCACCTGTGGCTTTACTCCCAAGTCGACCCTGATTTCTTAGCTGTTCTTTTCTTCTGGCAGCTCTGCGCATGCGCACACTGGGAACAGGCTCCAGCTGTTCCTCTGCCTCACTGCTGTCTAGTTCCAAAGGCAGCTGAGAACTGCCAGATGGCCTTGGCCCCACCTCTGCCTCCGAGACCGAGCCCTCGTCTGAGCCTTCCCCAGCCTCCAGGACTGGCCTATTTTCCTCCCCAACCTCCTTAGTGTCTGACTCTGCTGCTAGCTCTGCTGGCCGCTGGCGGGCCACAACAGTTATCGACTCTTAAGGCTAGAGCAGTATTCCTCAATTTTGGCAACTTTTAAGATGTGTGGACTTCAATTCCCAGAATTCCCCAGCCAGCACTCTGGAGTAGTTAGTAGAAGAAGGGTGGGAAATGAAAGTACTTTGTCAGTACTGCATTACTGCCCTATATTACAAAACGGATGATGAAGAGAAAAGAAAGTGACCTCGCTTCAAACTCCTATTTATATGGAAATGCTGACCTTTAGCTTTTCACAGATGACTTTAAATTATCTGCCGGAGGGTAAACAAGAGGAAGAAGAAATGTCTTGGAGAATCTGCTCTTTTTCAAATCCAATTGTTCTTTTCGACTCATCTTCTGATTTCCAGGCACGTTTTTTTAAACCCAGCCAGGAACAAGAAATCTGCGTTTAGTTTTGAAGCATTTTCCATATGGGGAATAAGAGGAGGTTTTTCAAAAGGAAGACAAATTAAGAGAACTCTTCCAAGGAATTTTTTTGAGATCTTACAGGGGTTGCTTTCAAATTGAGATTTGCCAGGTTATATTTTGATTCTTTGATCTGTAACTTGTTTTAATTAATTAACGATGAGCCAAGGTGGCGCAGTGCTTAGAGTGCAGTACTGCAGGCTACTTCAGCTGATTGCTAGCTGCAGTTTGGCAATTCAATTCCCACCAGCTCAAGGTTGATTCATCCTTCCATCCTTCCAAGGTGGGTAAAATGAGGACCCAGATTGTTGGGGGCAATATGCTGTCTCTGTAAACCACTTAGAGAGGGCTTTAAAAGCACTGGGAAGTGGTATATAACTCTTATTGCTATTGCAGTCTAACTCTGCCCACTTCTAGGAGTTTGATCCTGACCGGCTCAAGGTTGACTCAGCCTTCCATCCTTACGAGTTTGGTAAAATGGGGAGCCAAATTGTTGGGGGTAATCAGCTGACTCTGTAAACGGCTTAAAGAGGGCTGTAAAAGCACCATGAAGCAGTATATAAGTCTGTTATTGCCATTGCTATTCCTTCAATTGTGAGTTTAACTTCATATCTATTTTCTATTGACTTGAAAATCACCAGGAGTTTGACCCTGACCACCTCAAGGTTGACTCAGCCTTCCATTCTTCCAAGGTGGGTAAAATGAGGACCTAGATTGTTGGGAGCAATAGTCTGACTCTGTAAACCTTTTAGAGAGGGCTATAAAGCACTGAGAAGTGGTATATAACTCTTATTGCTATTGCAGTCTAACTCTGCCCACTGCTAAGAGTTCGATCCTGACCAGCTCAAGGTTGACACAACCTTCCATCTTCTGAGCAGGTTTCACGTAATTTTACCACCGGTTCCCCACGCACTAAAAATGCAAGTGTGTGCAGCTTCCACACATGCGCTTTAATCTTGCATGCTGCTTGCATCCATGCGCACGGCTTAGAAAACGTGGCTAAATAAGCACCCACAGGCCGCTACTACCAGTTCGCCCAAACCAATCCGAACCGGTTGAATATCACCACTGCTTCCAAGGTCAGTAAAATGAGGGCCCAGATTGTTGGGGCCATTGGCTGACTCTGTAAACTGCTTAGAGAGGGCTGTAAAAGCACTGGGAAGCGGCATAGAAGACTAAGTGCTATTGCTATAATAAAATAAACAAATTCCCCAGATCTGCTTCCCTATTGAGCAGACTTGGGGCAAATCTTTCTCCTCCCCCCCCCCATACCTGGTTCCTCTTTTGCTGTCTGGAGTCTTAAAATATTTTCATCAACAAAGCAGGTCCTTTTTGCTATGCCTCAGATAGGACTGTGACACACACAGAGAAAAAAACCTGCAATTAGTCTTTATAAAATTCTGCGGGTGATGGATCCGTTTGATATGCAAATGCTAATGGCTGAATAGAGTAAAGAATTAGAGATTCTTATTTGGCCTAGACAATGGGAAGAGGTGTTAACATCAGTGTCAAAAACTTCAACAAATCCTAGATTCTGCCTTGAATAACAAAGCCACGTATTTTGAGGATGATTGGTTTCCATTGTAGCTGCATAGAAAATGTTTGAGCAAATTATCAAGGGGCTAGGGATGCAATGGGATTACTGTTTCATTTAAATACACATTTGTGTAATCTCCTAGAATTGTTTCCTTTTGGTAGGATATTATTACCTGAATTAACAAGAAGACTTCATATGCAGAGAGTTTCCCTCCATTGCTTCTTATCTTGCCTTTGGGTGGCTTTGGAGAACAGGTTGGCCCACTTTTCTTTGTGTAAATGTACAGATAAAGGTTTCCCTTCCACATATTTGCTAGTTGTTCCCGACTCTAGGGGGCGATGTTCATCCCCATTTCAAAGCCAAAGAACCAGGACTGTCCAAAGACATCTCCATGGTCAAGTGGCCAGCATGACTAAATGCCGAAGGCTCACGGAACACTGTTACCTTCCCACCAAAGGTAGTTCCTATTTTTCTACTTGCATTTTTACATGCTTTCAAACTGTTAGGTTGGCAGAAGCTGGGACAAGTAACAGGAACTCACTCCGTTACGCGGTGCTAGGGATTCGAACCATCGAACTGCTGACCTTTCTGATCGAGAAGCTCAGCATCTTAGCCACTGAGTGGCAGCCCCTCAAATACCGGAAGGCTGCTATCATGTCACCCCTAGTCCTTCTGTTCATTAAACTAGACAAATCTAATTCCTGCTACTGTTCTTCATGCTTGAGCTCCCAGCCCCCTAATCATCTTCATTGCTTTTCTCTAAACTTTTTCCACAGTCTCAATATCTTTTTTCTATATTGTGGCAATCAAAACCGGATGCAAGGCCAGTGACAGTCAAGATTGACTCAAAGAAAAATTGACTCCCCCCCAAAAAATCTGAGTGAATATTTGAAGGGGAAAAAAAACCCCTTTACACTAAAATTAGTTAGAGAAGCGATCTGCCTCTCGGAGGTTCTCCTGAGGAAATGTTAGAAGCTATCTATTCAAGTTACATTGCTTTAATTTGAATTTCTCACTCAGTGGCCTTAATAGATCCTTCTACTTCTCGAATTCCATGTCAAGTTTGCACTAGCAATCACACTATTCCAAGAAATGCAATTTAGTGTGGAAATTGGATCTGTAGTGTGGAAGATAAAAGAAATTTATCAGAGGAAGAGGCACTGGGAGAATGCTCATCACTAAAAGGTATTTCCAAAATTTGTCCTCATTTAATTTTTCCTCTTAATACTTCTCTTCCTGAAAAGCTAGGTTGTTTTTTTTATATGCAGTGAAGAATACAGGTAATCCTTACAAGTACATTTAATGACCGTTGGGACAGAGGTGGTATTCAGCCAGTTTTGACTGGTTCTGGCAAACTGGTAGCGGAAATTTTGAGTAGTTTGGAGAACAGGCAAATACCATCTCTTGCTGGCCCCACCCCCATCTATTTGCTGCCTCCCGAGCCCCAGCTGATCGTCTGGGTCTTCTTCTGTTGCCCTACACAGGAGAACGGAGCTGGAAAGCAAGTTAGTGGGGTGTGGAGGGAATGGGGATTTCGCAGTAACCTTTCCCTGGAGTGGGGAAGGAATGCGGATTTTACAGTATCTTTGCCTTGGAGTGGAGTGGAAATGAAGATTTTACAGTATCCTTGCCCTGGGGTAGGGAGGGAATGAGGATTTTGCAGTAACCTTTCCCTGGAGTGGGGAAGGAATGAGGATTTTACAGTATCCTTGCCCTGCCATGCCCACCAAGCCACGCCCACTAAGCCATGGCACGTCCACAGAACCGGTAGTAAAAACGTTTGAATCCCACCACAACATTGGAAGTTACAACGGCACTGGAAAAATTAATTTACAACAGTTTTTCACACTTATACCATTGGAGCATCTCCATGGTCACGTGATTAAAAAATTCAGACATCAAATGTTGACGCTGGGACACTGACTCGTATTTATGACAGTTACACTGTCCCGGTGTCATGCGATCCCCTTTTGCAACTTCAGACAAGCAAAGTCAATGAGACAGCCAGGTTCATTTAACAACTGTATTACTGATTTAACAACTGCAGTGCCTTCACTGAACAACTGTGGCAAGTGACATGGGGCAAAACCCACATAACAAACATCTCACTTAGCAGCAGAAAGCTTGGGCTCAATTGTGGTCGTAAGTTGAGAACTACCTCTACTACTTTTGCTACTGCTTGGATAAAATCACCACCAGATGGATCTGTAACTGGCTGACCAACTGCACTCAATATGTGGTCCTCAATGGAACTGCATCTACATGGAGGGAGGTATGCATTGGAGTACCTCAAGGCTATGTTTTAGGCCCAGTACTCTTCAACATCTTCATCAATGACTTGGATGAGGGAATATATGGAGAACTCATCAAATTTGCAGATGACACCAAACTGGAAGTAATAGCCAACACTCCAGAAGACAGGCTTAAGGTACAGAAGGATCTTGACAAACTTGAACATTGGGCACTATCTAATAAAATGAAATTCAATGGTTGAAAAGAGTAAGGTTCTACATTTAGGCAAAAAATCCGAAATGCACAGGTACAGTATAGGTGTTACCTTCCTTAATAGTAGTAACAGTGAGAGGGATCTTGGAGTCCTAGTGGACAACCATTTAATTATGAGTCAGCCGTGTGCAGCAGCTGCCAAAAAAGTCAACACAGTTCTAGGCTGCATAAACAGAGGGATAGACTCAAGATCACATGAAGTGTTAATACCACTTTATAATGCCTTGATAAGGCCACACTTGGAATACTGCATCCGATATTAAAAAAGATGTTGACACTCTAGAAAATTGCAGAGAAGCGCAACAATGATGATTAGGGTACTGGAGGCAAAAACATATGAAGAATGGTTGCAGGAACTGGATATGTCTGGTTTAATGAAAAGAAGGACTTGGGGAGACATGATAGCAGTGTTCCAATATCTCAGGGGCTGCCACAAAGAAGAGGGAGTCAAGCTATTCTCCAAGGACCTGAGGGTAGAACAAGAAGCAATGGGTGGAAACTAATCAAGGAGAGAAGTAACCTGGAACCAAGGAGAAATTTCCTCACAGTGAGAACAATTAATCCGTGGAACAACTTGCCTCCAGAAGTTGTGAATGCTCCAACACTGGACATTTTTAAGAAGATGTTGGACAACCATTTGTCTGAAGTGGTGTGGGGTTTCCTGCCTGAGCAGGGGTTTGGACTAGAAGACCTTCAAGGTCCCTTCCAACTCTGTTATTCTATTCTAAATACCATGCCAAATGGTGCAGGCCAGATAGAGGGTTGATTGCCATATTAATGATAGGATTGGAGAGCAAGGGGTGGGTGGGTGAAAAAGTCTACAGGAAAGGAAAGGCTGCCTAGCTATCAACTAAACTTGTCGCTGCAATTTGAAACTGACAGCTAACCATTAAACCCAGAATGTAATTTAAGGGAATTTACAGTCTTATTCATAGCTGTCCAGGAAAAATCCATGTAGCAGGTGCAAAACATTAAACTGCCCCTAAAGGCAAAACAGCTGCAACAAGGGAAATAAACTCAAATATCTGGACTAATCCCTTTGTGATTAATTGAAGTTTAAAAGCCGGCCTGGATTTCTTGCTGCACCGCTTCAGTTCTCTGAAAGAGCAGAATAATCTGAATATAAACCATGTGGACAGGATTTACAGAAAAGATTCTATCAATACCGAGATGGTTTTTTAGACATTGGGGCAACAATGGCCTTTCTGTCTTGAGATTTTCTTTGAGAAGATGAATGACCACAACTGCCACAAGGAATGGCAGCATATAGTCCCCGCTATAGAAATAATTCAGTGGTGGGTTGCAGGCGGTACGCCTCTGTATAGGCGTACCGGAGTCTGCCCGGAATACCGGGTACCGTTCTGGTACGGTGCTCCGGAGGGCCACCCCACCCCGCCTGAGCTCCTTACCTTTAAAGCCTTTGGCGCTTCCGCGCACCCGCATGGCACGTACAGCGCCTGTGTGACGCTCCGCCGAGCAGATGGAGCATTGCGGAAGCTTGTGGATGTATCACTGGAAGGTACAATGCATGCGCGCACCGCATGCACATTCATATGGAGGACGCTAGGCCCCCATTGCAACTGTACCAGTTGCAACAGTGTCCGGAACCCCCCACTGAAAGAATTGTACCTACTGTTAGGTATTGTGGGAAGCTCCCTTTCCCCACCTAGAGAATGAAATATTTGTGGGAATATTAAAAGAGGCAGAATATTATATTTTCCCAAAGGAGAAATGGAGAAAGATATTCTTAAAGGCAGGATAGAATGCAATAGCAGAGTTGGAAGGGACCTTGAGGGTTTTATATTCCAACCTCCTGCCTATTCAGGAAACCTTATACCATTTCAGACAAATGGCTATCCAACATCTTCTTCTTTTTTTAAGCAAAACTTTTTTATTTTCCATTTTCATAACAATCACATGTATACTATTACATAGCCAATATCATATTGTACTAATTATTAATTACATCAGTTTGTCTTGCCATCAACTCCCGGGGGGGAAAAAAGAAATAAAAAATAAAAAAAATGAAAACCAATTATTGGCTCTTCTGCTCTCCATACACCCTGTTTATGCCTTATCCACCCCTTTCTTCTGCCTATCTCCTCCCCCTCCCTACTTCCTTTCTTCCCTCCATCATCCTTTTCTACTCTACTTCCCCTTCCTTTCTCCTTCTCTCTCCTCTTTCCACTCCTCCTTATTCTCTTCATCTCCCCCCCCTTGTCCTCTCTCCTATCCCTCTCTTCCTATCTTTCTTCTCTCCTCTGCTTCCCACTCTTCCTCTCATTCACGGTGTATTTCACTTCTGAGCAAACTCCATTCTGTGTTGATGGTATTTATACTTCCATTTCAATATACATAACATATCTTAGATTTAAAGAGAAAAAAAAGAAAATGGTATACATGTACAATCATATTATTTTAAAACCTAACACTCCTCCTCAAGTCTAATATACTTCCCTCCCTCCCCCCCAGCCCCTCCAGCCCCCCCACAACCTTCCCTCCCCTGACTTCCCAGAACCAATACACGGTATAAATCTTTAAGATCCAACATCTTCTTGAAGACTTCCAATGTTGGGGCATTCAGAACTTCTGGAGGCAAGCTGTTCCACTGATTAATTGTTCTAACTGTCAGGAAATTTCTCCTTAGTTTTAGGTTGCTTCTCTCCTTGATTAGTTTCCACCCATTGCTTCTTGTTCTGCCCTCAGGTGCCTTGGAGAATAGTTTGACTCCCTCTTCTTTGTGGCAACCCCTGAGATATTGGAACACTCCTATCATGTCTCCCCTGGTCCTTTTTTTCATTAAACTAGACATATCCAGTTCCTGCAAGCGTTCTTCACATGTTTTAGCCTCCAGTCCCCTGATCATCTTTGTTGCTCTTCTCTGCCCTCTTTCTAGAGTCTCCACATCTTTTCTACATCGTGGTGACCAAAGTTGAATGCCGTATTCCAAGTGTGGCCTTACCAAGGCCTTATAAAGTGGTATTAACACTTCATATGATCTTGATTCTATCCCTCTGTTTATGCAGCCCAGAACCGTGTTGGCTTTTTTGGCAGTTGCTGCACACGGCTGGCTCATATTTAAATGATCATATTTAAAAGCAGCCCCAGTCTTCGTGACATTAGAAGAACAGCCTCAAGCAGAAGAGTCTGGTCTTTTGGGATGGAGATTTTCTATCCATTCAGGAAGACTGGGCCAATCTATTCATAAACAAAACACCTTCGGCCACAAGCTCCCACAGGAGGCTTGAGTTGATGGGATGATTAAAAAGTTAAAAACAAACAAACAAAGACTCCTAAAATCTACATTCATCTACCCAAATTGAAAGAACAGGACATGACTTTTAGCACGTAGTAGGGTTAACCCACCACCATTAGAATAGCAAAAGACACAAGGCTCACTCCCTGCACAACCCCCTGGAGCATCTCAAACACAAAAAACCCAGAACCCTATAAAAATCCATCCACTCACCCAGCCATTTGGTCAGGCATCCCAGAAACATGGTGCTGTCACTGACGTTTCTGGAAAAGCAAATGAACCGAGACCTTATTCCCATTTTAACCTCCATTTTATTTCCAGAGAATTTCTCCCGGCTTGGAACCAGACTGGATTTTTTTTTTCTTCCAACATTATGAAGGTTGAATAAAAAAGTAATGTCTCCACCTCCATAACAGTGGCTTAAGCAGGAGTATTTTATTTATTTATTTATTTATTTATTTATTTATGTATTTATTAGACTTATATACCGCTTCATAGGGCTTTCAGCCCTAAGCGGTTTACATTTTTTTTTTTAACAAATTGAGTCAGCAACTTGACCTCACAGTCCAGGTCCTCATTTCACCCACCTCGGAAGGATGGAAGGCTGAGTCGACCTTGAGCCGGTGAGATTTGAACCGCTGAACTGCAGATCACAGTCAGCTAAAGTGGCCTGCAGTACTGCACCCTAACCACTGCGCCACCTCGGCTCTCTTTTTTAACAAATGCAATGAGAAAATAATCCTTAAAATACACATAATCCTTGATTTACAATCACAGCTGAGTCCAAAATTTCTGTTGCTGTGTGAGATCGTTGTTAAGTAAGCTTTACCCCATTTTACAACTTTTCTTGCCACAGTCATTAAGTGAATCATTGCAGTGGTTAAGTTAGCAACACGGTTGTTAAGTGAATTTAACTTCCTCATTAACTTTTCTTACCAGAAGGTCGCAAAATGTGATCACACAACCCCAGGATAGATAATAAATAAATACATGCTAGTTGCCAAAAGTCCCAAATTTGGTCATATGACCATGGGGATACTACAATGGTCACAAGTATGAAAAACAGTCACTTTTTTACCAGTGTCTTTGTATTTGTATTTCCCTTTATTTGTATGCCGCCCTTTTCCCTGGGGGGACTCAGGGCGGCTCACAGTTCAAAAAAAAGTGGGGGGAAGGACAAACAATTTCTAACATACAGACAATACATCATTATTAAAAATGCAACAGTCACACAATTCGAGTGGGGTTAGAATCTTAACCCCAGGCCAGCCGGGACAGCCAGATCTTTAGAGCGGCGCGGAAGGACTGGAGGGTGGTGAGGGTCCGAATCTCCACGGGGAGTTCGTTCCAGAGGGTCGGAGCAGCCACCGAGAAGGCTCTCCTCCGGGTAGTTGCCAGTCTACACTGGCTAGATGATGGAATTCGGAGGAGGCCTAATCTATGCGATCGTATTGGTCTAGTGGAGGTAATTGGCAGTAGGCGGTCTCTCAAGTGTCTTTGAACAGTCACTAAGCAAAAAACTTGTAAGTCAAGGACTACATGTGTTGTGCTTTCCCCCATCATGCTGCAATCTCCCTGGCCGTTGTCACACTTCAGCCTTCAAAGTGCCCATAAGAGAAATTCCCTCCTGGTGCGATAGAGGGCAGGGAGATTCACACAGATACTGTGGGATGGAACAGAAACTTCCATTTTTCCCCACCTAAAATGCTCAAGCATCTCTGGAAATCAGACAGAAATACAGCAGCCTCTTTCGCAAGGAAAGAAATTGCAAGGCATATTTTGCTATCCCTTTTCGTGTTAGCTTCTCCTTGCCTTGGGCAGAAACCTGGTTCACGCATTGCCCAAAGCTGTAATATGGTTTCTTTGTCTCAGCGCCTTAAGCAAACTTGGGGGTTTCACTCTTATTCAGTGGTGGGTTTCAAAAATTGTTCGAACCTACTCTGTGGGTGTGGCCTCCTTTGTGGGAGTGGCTTGCCGCCCATGTGACCGGATGGGAGTGGCTTACCGCTCATGTGACCGGATATGAAGATGGCGGCAACACTTAAATTACCTCACACACAGCACTGGCATGCATAAGAATATGATGTAAACTTGTTTTTTAAAAGGCATCTTTGGTTTGCGTTAAAACAACTTCAACACACGCAATGTTCTGATTGCATCACAAACGCAGTAGTCATCCTTACCTTTCACAGAGGCACTGAGTTTTATAAATATGAGCATGATAGTGTAGAATAATCATATCCAAGGACCAGTGGTGGGTTTCAAAAAATTTGGAACCTCTTCTGTAGGTGTGGCCTGCTTTCTGGGTCCATTGGTGGAACCTCTTCTAACCGGTTCGGTAGATTTGATGAACCGGTTCTACCGAATAGGTGCGAACTGGTAGGAACCCACCTCTGCTCTTATTTAACCAACGATAGTGAAGCAAATAATAGCTTAACACTATGCATGAAGTTGGTCACAGTTTTCACTGTTGAGATGATGCGCGCCGCAAGCAGTGACTTGGAGAATTAGCCTGTTGAATTTCATAATGGAATGTGAGAATGACCTTGGGAGACAGAAGGGAAGGCCACAGATGGGGCAACCGGGACGTAAAAGAGGTCTCAGCCCACAGAAAGGGGGATGGCGTGGGAAAATGTCTCAGAAGGGTTCCTCTCTGGTTGTTCAGAGAGTTAAAAGGAAAGGGGGAAGAAATATTTTGTCTTGCAAGTTTCTGTTACTGTAACCTTACAAGAAAATAGAGCGAGTACTGTAGGAGATGATCGGGATGAGCCCAAGAGGGGGGGTGTAGGATTAGAGGGGTCAAACAAGTCATCAGTCATGAGTCCCTGCGTGCCCACAAGAGAGCTAAGTCCAGCCCATCTTGAATGCTTTCTTAATTCCCTTGACCGTTTAATAGCTCAGATTCTTGTAGAGAGCTGAAGCTTGCAATAAATCTTTACACTCATTTGAGCTGCCTGGATCTCCTGATTTCCCTGATGCTTGACAAGTATTGCCTGAATCTGCTTGTTCTCGGGATTACAGGTAGTCCTCGACGTACAACCACAATTGAGCCCGACATTTATGTTGTTAAGTGAGACATTTGTTACCTTTCCTGCCACAGTTGTTAAGCAAATCACTCCAGTGGATAAGTCAGTAACCCGGTT
The DNA here is from genome assembly GCF_009769535.1 of Thamnophis elegans. NCBI lineage: Eukaryota > Metazoa > Chordata > Lepidosauria > Squamata > Natricidae > Thamnophis > Thamnophis elegans. The sequence continues at coordinate 129,801,912 of NC_045544.1, forward strand.
GTTAAGCGCATCTGGCTTCCCCATTGACTCTGCTCGTGAGAAGAGGTGACTTCTTGGGACACAGCAACGGTCATAAGTATGAGCCAGTTGCTAAGCATCTGGTTTTTTAAAATCACATGATCATGGGGATGCTGCAAAGGTTGTAACTGGGAAAAATGGCCATGTCATTTTTTTCAGGGCTGTTGTAACTTTGAATGATCGCTCAAAGAATTGTAAGTCGTGGGCTATCTATTCCTCAAAGGGCTAATGTGCTCCCTACAATTACTCTCTTCATGTTGCTTCCGAACACTTTTTGTGGCTCTAATCAAGGGGAGAAGCAACCTGGAGCTAAGGAGAAATTTCCTGACAGTGAGAACAATTAATCAGCGAAATGACTTGCCTCCAGAAGTTTTGAATGCTCCAACACTGGAGGTTTTTAAGAAAAAACTGGACATTTGTCTGAAATGGTATAGGTATAGGAGACTAGCACCCACCTAATTTTCCTAGGAAAATGAGATATTTTAGGAAATATTTAAAGGGCAGAATATTTCCCCTAGAAGAGAGGCATAAACTCACCCCACCACCACCACCTTTATCAATGGGCCATTAAGGCCAGAGCCAGTCTATTCTACATAACAAAGATCTACCGCCTTCAGGCAGAACCATAGTAGGAATTGCCCAAAGCCCTTTCATTACATCATCACCCAGCAAGGTTCAACCAAGCCTGGGACTCAGGACAGCCTACAGAGTTGCCCCTGCATGGCCCCATGGGAGTCTGACAACCAATCAGAATACAAGCTCAAATTCAAAGCCCAAGAGAGGTATAAATCTCTCTCTCGCCACTCCACGTCTTTTTTTCCCAGGACTTCAAAACCATGTGGTCCTGTCCACCGTTAAAACCATCTTTCCAAACAGCCACCGTTGTTCCCAGTGTCTTTCTCCCCACTTGGAACTGAACCCAGATGGACATTTCTTCCATCGTAGGCTCTCCTGTTTGAGCAGGGGGCTGGACTAGAAGACCTCCAAGGTCCCTTCCAACCCTTCTGTTATTATTCTGCTCATCAACCGCCTTTGCAGCTGAGAAGGGCGGAATCGTGGCCGAGGCACATCCTCTTTCTCCAACTTTTTCAAACCTTGCTTTGTCATCCACTTCCACATTCGCTAGACAGACTTCAAAGACCTACAAAGGTTGTTGCCTTTCGCTGGAACTGCAACACACACACACACACACACACCCTGGGGAATGCTTTAATTAAGCAATTAAAAGAAGTTGTGGGCCCGCGCAAAGCCGCAGCCTCAGGAGGACACGCTTTCCTGAGCGGTTATTTGCATGTTCCACCTTGAAGTTCCCCGCCCAGAGCTGCCGCACCAAGTCACTGCGATTGCCGGCTGACTGTATGTGTGGAGCGGAATCAGACCTCTCGATCTGATTTTCATACATCTGGCATATAAATAACGAAGCTTCGTGCTGCAGTTGGCGGCTAATTAGTGGGTCGGTTGGCAGATGTCTCGGGAGAAAGACGCCCCCTGTTGGCTGATCTCACGGCAGCTGCTTGTCCTGACTTCCCCTTTTGTCTAGTTTCTGGTGTTTGTGTTTGCGTTTGGATGCAGACGTTCTCCCACCCCCTTTCGTGCTGCAGCAACAGAGTTCAAGAGCTAACTACGGCGCCCGCCCTCAGCGGTTACAGAGGTCTTTCTCCCCCCCCCTCCCCCCTTCAAACCATGCAAGCCTTCCTTAGCAACTTTGCTTTTCTACTCTGTTGCCATGACATTGCCACGCTCGTCATCCCCAGCAGGGTGATTCAGGTAGTCCTCAACACGAATAGAATAGTTGGAAGGGACCTTGGAGGTCTTGTAGTCCAGCCCCTGCTTAGGCAGGAAACCCTACACCACTTCAACATCTTCTTGAAGACTTCCAGTGTTGGGTCATTCACAACTTCTGGAGGCAACTTCTGTTCCATTGAGGAATAAGCCTTAGATAACACAATGGGACTTTGTGTTATCAGTCCAACATAATATGAGTAACTGTTCATTTATGAACTTTTTGTAAGCACCGTCACTATATAGTGATCATTGCTTGAATTGCTTTTAATTCATTCCTTTTACATTTTTTCTTAAGGAAATATTGTACACATTCTGCAACTTGAAGCCTGAAGGACTTCAACTCCCAGAATTCCCCAGCCAGCTGCTGAAAAAAATATTTTACTTCTATCCTCCAACATCTCTTTAAGTCAGCCTTTGATTTACTCTCAAAGGAAATTGTTTACAACCCATTTAATCTTGAGCACTAATAGTATAGAATTACAGAGTTGGAAGGGACCTTGAAGGTCTTCTAATCCAACGCCCTGTTTAGGCAGGAAACCCTACACCACTTCAGACAAATGATTCTCCAACATCTTAAAAACTTCCAGTGTTGGGGCATTCACAACTTCTGGAGGCAAGCTGTTCCACTGATTAATTGTTCTCACTGTCAGGAAATTTCTCCTCAGTTCTAAGTTGCTTGTCTCCTTGATTAGTTTCCACCCATTGCTTCTTGTTCTACCCTCTGGTGCCTTGGAGAATAGTTTGACTCCCTCTTCTTTGTGGCAACCCCTGAGATATTGGAACTCTGCTATCATGTCTCCCCTGGTCCTTCTTTTCATTAAACTAGACATACCCAGTTCCTGCAATCGTTCTTCATATGTTTTAGCCTCCAGTCCCCTAATCATCTTTGTTGCTCTTCTCTGCACTCTTTCTAGAGTCTCAGCATCTTTTTTACATCGTGGCGACCAAAACTGGACGCAGTATTCCCAGTGTGGCCTTACCAGAATGGAACTTGCCCATTACGGGTATAAGCCGTGACAGTCATATAAAGCGGGCCACCCACGCAACCGACCCGATTTGATGACCTTTTCTGTAGTCGCCGTTAATCAAATCTGTGATGCAGCAAAATTTGCTGAAAACCTGAGTTAATATTGGGGAGGGGGAGGAGTTTTGAAAAAGCATCATCAATCATGGTCAGGAGGCTGAAAATTGTTATACACGTGGGTCGCTTGCTTAGTGCCCAAAATGTAGTCATATCGTGTGAAGGGGGACAAGCCATCAGAACTTTGGAACCACACCATAAGTATTCAGTCAGGGGTCTTCAACCTTGGCAACTTTAAGCCTGGAGGACTTCAACTCCCAGAATTCCCCAGCCAGCTGCTGAAAAAAATATTTTACTTCTATCCTCCAACATCTCTTTAAGTCAGCCTTTGATTTACTCTCAAAGGAAATTGTTTACTGGCCTTATGGCTGTAATAAGGTTGTTTGATTTGATTCAACACTTCTCCGCTCCTTGGTCAGCCTCATCTGCTGATGTAATGGTATATAAGACAGATCTTTGGAAACAGGAAAAAGAGATGCTGCCTAGAGAATGGTCAGATAAGAGGCGGTGTAGCCTTCAGATGGATAATGGGTGGGGCAAGAAGCTCAGAAGGGGTCCTTCCTAACGCCTCGGGCTGCAAAGGAGACAGTGGGAATTTAGTACTTTCAGACTTGCAAGAGTCTGTTAATATAGCCTTACAATTGTAGGAAGTTATCACCCAGCCCTCTCCCAGAAAAATGAAATCTCCTAGGAAATATTGAAAAGGCAGAATATTTCTCTGGATATGAAAAGGAAGAAACATGTTTTAAAAGACAGAATAGCTCCTTGTAACTTCCTGCCCATCCCCACTTTGTCAATGGGCCATTAAGAAGGCCAAGCTAGTCCCTTTACATAATAAAGAGTTCTCCACTTCAGCTCCAGGGGGATGGGATTAAGGCATGATAATATTGGCCCTTTACCCAACTCGCCACATGGCATCTGAGAACTCAACCAAACCTGGATTCAAAACGCAGCCTACAGAGTTGCCCCTGCATGGCCCCAGAATACAAGATCAAGATAAAAGGCCAGAGAGGGCATAAAACCAGGGACTCAGCATCTCAGCCCTTCCTTCTCTTTTCTCCACCAACATTGACTCTTGTGTTCCCCTTTTCTGCTCAGGAGCTCAAGCCATGTGGTCCTGTCCACCAATAAACCATCTTTCCAAGCAGCCTCCTTGTCTCCAGTGTCCTTTTCCCCACTTGGAGCCGAACCCAGAAGGACATTTCTTTCATCACAATAAAATAGAATCAGCTCATATGGTCATGTTTCTTTCTGGTCCTTCTGGGAAAGCTACAGCTGTTGTCTCTTTGAAGATCTGGATGCAGACGTGCCTGTAATTTAATAAAAGTGACTCACCCGTGCCTGAGATAACGTAAAAGTGAAGTAGTATAACAGGAAGATCCAGCACAGGGGTGTCAAATTCAAGACCCATGGGCCGGATCTGGCCCATGGGGTGCTTAGATTTGGCCCGTGGGGCCGCTCTGGAAACAGCGAATATCATTATCATTGTCACTGAAACCTCTGTAGGAAAACAACCAAGTTTCTAATTTTTATTACAACCCGTTTGCTCGTGCGCATGTGCGATGCTTCTGCGCGTCCATGTGGGTGGGCGGGCCTCCCGACACCACTACTAATGGTTTGCCCAATCTGGGCTGAAGCAGGAGCAACCCACCTCTGGGGTGTCAAACTTGATTTCATTGAGGGCCACACCAGGGTTGTGTTTGACCTCGGGGATGGACGTGGCCAGGGTGGGCATAGCCAGCTCGACATCATTTGTGATGTGGGGCACCTGTGGTGCCCAAGTGCTAAGGCAGGACTTCCCTTAGACCCTCCTTCCCTCTCATTATAATCTTCCTTTCTTCCTTCCTTCCCTTCTTTTTCCTTCCCTCCTTTTTCCTTCCCTCTGTTGAAAGAAATGTCCTTCTGGGTTCAGCTCCAAGTGGGGAAAAAGACACTGGAGACATGGAGGCTGCTTGGAAAGATGGTTTATTGTTGGACAGGGCCACATGGCTTGAGCCCTGAACAGAAAAGGTGATCACATGCTTCAATGTAAGTGAAGAAGAAGAGAAGAAGGGCTGAGGGAGGGGCTTGCTAGGCTTTTTATACCCTGTTTAGTCCCACCTCTCTCTTTCCTGTTTCTGTGTAAGAAATGTATTCTGATTGGTTATCAGACTCCCATGGTGCCATGCAGGGGGCTACTCTCTAGGCTGTGATGAGTTCTCAGATGCCTTGTGGTCAGTTGAGTAATATCCCTTCCCCCTACAGCTGCAGTGGAGGAGTCTTTATTATGTAAAGTGGGCTTGCTTGGCCTTCTCAATGGCCTATTGACAAAGTGTGAATGGGCAGGAAGCTACAGACAACTATTCTGTCTTTTAAAGCATATTTCTTTCTTTTCACATCCAGAGAAATATTCTGCCTTTTCAATATTTCCTAGGATATTTCATTTTTCTGGGAGAGGGCTGGATGATAACTTCCCACACCTCTTCATCCTCCTTTCTTCTTCCTTCCCATATTTCCTTTTTTTCAATTGTCTTTCCTCTTTCCCTTTCTCATTTCCTGTCCCTTCTTGCATGCTCAAATGCAAAAGGGGAAATATTTCTCCTTTTGTTTTGTTTTTTTAGTTCGTTTGGCTAGCCCACTGCCAGCAAAATTGGAGCCCAGAAGGGGCTGCATGCATGCAGCTCCCCTGGGCCCCGTTTTTGGCCACAACGGCCTCTTGCAGCCCTCTGCCAGTGAAAACGGAGCTTGGACGTCTGCACGCAGCCCTCCTTCCAAACTCCATTTTCGCTGGCAGAGGCACCGCAGGCCGGTCCTTTGTTGTTTGAGTTTGACACCCCTGCACTCGACCCAGCCCACAAAATGATAAAAAGAAGAGTTACAGAGAAGGCACCAAAAACAGCTCTACTCTTCCTCCTATCTTCAAAAATAAGGAAATCTAAGAAGATGCTACTAACAGAAATCCAACAGAAAAGATCAAGCAGGCGAAGAATAAAAGAGGGAAGCAGAAGCCTCTTTGGCAGAAAAATAAGTCTTGAGAAATCTCAAGGTAGATTTTTGGCACCCCCATTTGAAAATATTAAACTATTCATGCCAGCCATTATTTGGGTTTTGTTTTGTTTTTACATATTTATTTCGCAAATTTAAACCCGTTGCCACTTCACTGGATGATGTGACTCTGGGTGGCTTACAACCAACAGCAATTAAAGCCACATCAGGACCATTAAAACACTTAAAGCCATCCACATAATGAAAAAAAAATTAAATATTAATCAGTAGCTGATAATGGCGGCACAAGGGACTCACTTCTCCGACTAACATTTGCAAGCTGGGAGGGTTTGGCCACAGCGAAGGAAACTGGTGCAAAATATTTCAAGATTATGGGAAACTGTGGGAAGCTACCCACCCCTCTCTTAGAAGCATGACATATTTTGAGAAATATTAAAAAGGCAGAATGTTATATTTCCCAATGGGAGAAATGGAGAAACAAGGGTTGTTTTTTTTAAGCAACCGGCACTTTCTTAATAGCCTCAGCAAATATTTTGTGCCCATTAGGAAAGACTGGGCCAGCCTGTCTACAAAACAAAAGGCCTTCAACTCCAGGATGATGGGATTATCCTTCGAGGAAAACACATTCAGCCACAATAGGAATTGCCCAACACCCTTTCAGAACACAAGCCCCCTTCACTGCATCATCCAAACTTCAAGCAAGCTTATCTCAGACAAACTCCTAGGATTTCCACAGGGCAGCATGGGAGTTTGACAACAGCCAATAGAATACATGTTCTTCCACAGGAACAGGAAGTTCAAGTGCAAAGCCCAAGAGAATGTATAAATACCCCCACATCAGAGGTGCTATTCAGCCGCTTCAGACTGATTCACCTGAACCAGTAGTGGAAATCGCGGGTGGGCCTGTCCACTCTCTCTGGCGCTATCTATGCCGTCCTATTTAGGCATGTTTTTAAGCTGCATGCGTGATCAAAGCACATGGGTAGAAGGCTGAGCGCATGAGTGGATGCACGCGTGCTCACATTTGCAAACCAGTAGGGAAAGTAAGTGAATACCACCCCTGCCTCCCCCCACCCACCATCAACTCCGGGGGGTCAGCTACCCAGAACCCATGTGGTTCTGCTTCATCAATAAACCATCTTCCCAAACAGCCGCCAGGTTTCCAGTGTCTTTCTCCCAGCTTGGAAACTGAACCAGATGGATATTTCTTCCAACAAAACCATATGAGGCTAGCTTGGAGGGTTTTGTTTTTAATGCATGAGGTTTATCCAGCTGCACTGAAAATGGTGCTTGGGAAAGTCAGCTTCATTTTCTCTCCTGCAACCAGAAGTGGTATTCAGCTGGTTCGGACCAGTTCACCCAAACCGATAGTGGAAATCGCCTGTGGGCACGCCAACCCGCCTCAGCTCTACGCTGTTCTATTTAAGCACGTTTTCAAGCTGTGCGCCTGCATGCAAGGGACTTGTGACTGTTTTTCACACTTACGACCGTTGCATTACCCCCATGTGAATTTTGATCACATGATCAAAATTCAGATGCTTGCTAAGTGATTTATATTTATGAGTGTCCTGGAGGGGGTCATGCGATCATCTTTTGCGACAAGCAAGGTCAATGGAGAAGGCCGAACCATTGAAACCATCAGTCACTGACCTACTGCCATGATTCACTTAACAATGGTGGCAGGAAAGGTTGTAAAGGGGAATAAAACTCAGTTATGGGGAAGGAAAGGTGATTGAGTGTAGATTGTCTCTGGAATACCTGTTTGACTCCCCTGCTTCTAAAGTTAACTATAGCCCCCAGCCAGCAAAACGAAAGGAACAAAAAGACTTTTCAATCCAGAATGTTCCTTATCTCCCGTAAGACCATTCGTTCCAAAATCTAAAATTATGCAACTCTACTCTGTGGGTTGATTATAATTTTCCCTGCTTTGTTTCTAACATGATATCCTGTCCTGGAACTTTTTAACAGCATCACAATGAAAAATTATGCATTTTCCCTAGCGATTCTGATTAAATTGTTTTTAATGCATGAGGTTTATTCAGCTGCACTGAAAATCAGCTTCATTTTCTCCCCTGCAACCAGAGGTGGTATTCAGCCGATTCGCACCAGTTCACCAGAACCAGTAATAGAAATCGCCTGTGGGACCGCCCACCTGCCCCAGCTCTATGCCGTCCCATTTAGGCACGTTTTCAAGACATATGCATGCATGCAAGCCATGCACGATCAAACTATGCACGGAAGGCCGAGAGCATGCATGAATGGGGGGATGCGCTCACATCTGAAAACCAGTAGGGAAAGTAAGTGAATATCACCCCTGCCTGCAACCTTGTGAAGTGAAAAACCGATGGCACCACTAACACTTCACACCCCTGCCAAGCCAGCCCATCTCTTTAGGACTGAGATGTGCAGAGAGATGGGGAAAAAAGGTTGCACATCTTCCTGGTAGATGGGTGGAGGTGCAATCCATGGCAGGCATTCAAATGCATTTCCTGCACTCTTCAAGACACATAGATGACTCTTGGAACAGAGCCATATAGATGAATATTAGAACTACCACATAGAATTTCTTACTGTCCTCTGCTCTTTTCTCTCTTTCAAACCCAGTCAAGTTTGGCAAACCTCCAACAGCAGAAAACCAGCAGTGATGATTATGTTAATGTCAAATGAATATATATATTGCTCCTGGAAGCACAAAGCCTGAAGATGACGAATGTGACTTCGTCGAAACGTCGCCAAGACACCTCCAATTTTACGCGGGAGAAAACCCGAATAACCAAAGACCTACATACTAACACCCGTGAAAACCTCAGAATATATGTGTGTGTGTGTGTGTGTGTGTGTGTGTGTGTGTGTGTGTGTTTTATTTACAAATTTTATTTGTGCTGACAAAGGCAACAGTAAAAATGTTGGGTTTCTGTCGTGATGGACTCTTGTGATGAGCCGATTGACGGATGATGGAAGCAGTTAGCTTCCTCCCATGGTTGGTGATTCGTGGAAAATTTAGTTTCTCCAACGCATGTGTCTACAGGCTTGGCGGAGGCTAGTAGGGAAAAATCTACCTTCTTCCTTGCTCCTTGTGTGTCCTTCCTGAGCCAAGGTGGCGCAGTGGTTAAATGCAGCACTGCAGGCTACTGCTAGATCAGCAGGTCAGCGGTTCAAATCTCACCGGCTCAGGGTTGACTCAGCCTTCCATCCTTCCGAGGTGGGTAAAATGAGGACCCAGATTGTTGGGGGCAATATGCTGACTCTCTGTAAACCGCTTAGAGAGGCCTGAAAGGCCTATGAAGCGGTATATAAGTCTACTGCTATTGCTATTGCTATTGCTTCCCAACTAGACAAGGTCCAGAGGTGGAGAACAGGAGATCCGATCATTGGGGTTAACTCTAAAGCAGCACTGAATTAGAGTTTTAGATGAATCGTTTCTTTCAGGGAAAAAGGTGAAAGACCTGAGATGCCACCACAAAGTCATCTTGCCCCAACGTATTGTTGGAAGAAATGTCCCTCTGGGTTCTGTTCCCTGTGGGGAGAAAGACACTGGAAACATGGAGAATGCTTGGAAAGATGGTTTTTAATGGTGGACAGGACCACATGGGTTGAGGTCCTGTGGAAATGGCGAAGAGATGCTGAGTGTGCCTCTACCTAGGATCGAACTCACGGCCTCCTGATTGTGAGGCAAGAGCTCCACCTCTAGGCCACTGCACCCACTCTTCCAGGGCTTCTGAAAGAGTTCTGAAATTTCTGTGGCTTCTGTTCTTTAATCCAGAGGGTTGCCAACTTTGGCAATTTTAAGGCTATAGAACTTCAATGCCCAGTATTCCTTAGCCAAGTGTAGCTGGCTGAGGAATTCTGGGAGTTGAAGTCCACAAGTTCTAAACTTGTTACGTTTGGAGACTCCCTGCCCTTAAGCAATACAGCTGCTGGAGCTGCTCAGCCTCCAGGACAAATTCATTTCTAGAAAGGGCACACAGAGTGTCTCTCATTTAATGCTTCTGGAGTAAATCCAAGAAATCATTAATCTGGTTCAAAAGCCTCCCATGAAGTCGCCTCTTAGAAGGGCAGGCAGATTGGATTTCAAGGTTAGCAGGCTTCTGAAAACCACACTATCCTTTGTTTCTTATTTGGATGGAAGACACGTTTTCAAAACAGCACCTTGGTGGCATTCCGTAAATCAACTTGCTATGGAGACGTTACAGGTATCCTTGCCTTACAACCGTTCCTTTAGTGCAGGAGTCGGCAACCTTAAACACTCAAAGAGCCACAAAGGTCCCCATTCAATTCTGGAGCCGACCGGAAGTCCAGTTCCCCCATCATAGAGTTTCCTCCTAGCATGGTGTCCTTTTTCCTCTGCTGACCAGAAGTCTGGTTCGCCCACCACCATAGAGTCTCCTCCTAGAGCGGTATCCTTTTTCCTCTACCTGTCCTAACCGAAAGTCCTATCAATTGTGGCGCCAACCGGCAACAGGGAGCCGCAGCAGAGGGATGAAAGAGCCACATGCGGTTCCAGAGCCGCGGGTTGCTGACCCCTGCTTTAGTGAATTGTTCATAACTACAACAACACTGAAAAAAAAGAGACTTATGACCAGGATAATTAAAAGGATAATTAACATAAATTGATACAGGTAGTCCTCAACTTACAACATGTTGTGGCCTGTCAGCTGCCAGCCTCTCCAGCAGCCGGATCAGAGGAGAAGGAGAAGGCATGGGAGTCAAGATCAGCATCAAGGCAACCTGGGAGCTCCGAGGGGAAAGAGGGAATGGAGCTGGCAGAGAGAGAGGGGGCAGAGCCTGGGCCATCCATCAGTCCTCAGATGGAGAGTCAACAGCCTCCAGGTCTGGAGGTGGCTGATGAAGAAGAGGAGGAACAGCTGGGTTCAGTACCTGACACGTGGATGCGCAGAAGGCAGAGGAGAGGAGAGCAGTGGAAATCTATGGGCCGGTTTTGGGGACGAAAGAGTCACCGCTGTTAGTGCAGCCCCTCCTAGCTCTGGGGATAAAAGGCAAGGGGGCAGAGATTTTGATTTGATTTGATTTGATTTGATTTGTCTTGTATGCCGCCCACTCCCGAAGGACTCCGGGCAGCTCACAATAGACAAGGGAAAGGGAGAAAACTAGACAAAGACAACACTTTAAAAACAAAACCACAACATTCACAATTTCCATGCGGCTGGATATTTCACAGGCCCCCCGGCCAGCTGGAGCAGCCAGGACTTGGTGGCTTTGCGGAAGGCTGGGAGGGTAGTAAGGGTCCGGATCTCGACAGGGAGATCATTCCAGAGGGCTGGAGCTGCAACAGAGAAGGCTCTCCCCCGGGGGGGTCGCCAGCCAACATTGGCTGGCAGATGGAATCCGGAGGAGACCCAACCTGTGCGATCTAATTGGTCTGAGAGAGGTAATCGGCAGGAGGCGGTCTCTCAGGTAGCCAGGTCCGATGCCATGTAGGGCTTTATAGGTAGCGACCAACACCTTGAAGCGGATTCGGAGACTAATGGGTAGCCAGTGCAGCTCGCGGAGGATAGGTGTGACGTGGGTGTACCTGGGTGCACCCACAATCGCATGCGCGGCTGCGTTCTGGACTAACTGGAGTCTTCGAACACTCTTCAAGGGCAGCCCCATGTAGAGCGCATTACAATAATCCAGTCTTGAGGTCAAGATAAATAGCAGACAACTATTCATCTCCCCTGCCACATGGATTTGTCAGCCTGCCAGGGCTGCCAGTGCTCCTAATTAAAGGAATCTTTGAGTTCACTTCTGAGGGTTTGTCGTGTTCGGAGAGCTGGGTCAGAACACAACAGTTCATTCCGTTCATTCAGTGACCAAAGTTACATTGACACTGGGAAAAGGGACTTGTGACTGTTTTTCACACTTGCATGATCAGGTGATCAAAATTCAGATGCTTGCCAAGTGATTTATATTCATGTTGGTTGGAGTGTCCTGGAGGGGGTCATATGATCATCTTTTGCGACAAGCAAGGTCAATGGGGAAGACAGAACCACTGAAACCATCAATCACTGAACTACTGCAGTGATTCACTGGTAGGAAAGGTCGTAAAGCGGAATAAAACTCAGTGATGGGGAAGGAAAGATGATTGATGACTGCAGATTGCCTCTGGAATACCTGTTTGATCCCACCCTCCAAAGTTAACTGTAGCCCCCAGCCAGCAAAAGGAAAGGAACAAAAAGACTTTTTAATCCAGAATGTTCCTCACCTCCCGTAAGAGCATTCGTTCCAAAATCTAAAATTATGTAACTTTACTCTGAGGGTTGATTACAATTTTCCCTGATTTGTTTCCAACACGATATCCTGCCCTAGAACTTTGTAACAGCATCACAATGAGAAATTCTGCATTTTCTGATTAAATTAAGGGAAAGAGAAAATTGTTCCTGGATTTCCTTTCAAAGGAGAAAAAGAAAATTTAGAGAAAACTGCTTTTAAACAGTGAATGAGGTCCTTAAATTGTGGTCAATGAAGATCCTCTGATTCATTGCATTGATCTGCAAACCTTTCTGGTTGATCACATTTCCAGTGAATCCCAGGGAAGGAGATCATGTAAGGATACTTTTTATTGGACTTTTTCTATACAGGTAGTCCTCAACTTATAACCACAGTTGAGCCGAGCAGCTGGGGCGTCATGGAGGCTTGCAGAGGCGTCGCTGGCAGGTACAACACATGCGCGCATGCTGCGCATGTCCATGGGGACGACACCAGCCCCGTTCCAACCGTACCAATTGGAATGGGATCCAGAACCCACCACTGATCCAGTCACCCCACATCCTGAATTAAGGTATTAAATAAAGGTAAAGGTTCCCCTCGCACGTAAGTGCTAATCATTCCCAACTCTAAGGGGGCGGTGCTCCTCTCTGTTTCTAAGCCGAAGAGCCAGCACTGTCTGAAGTCGTCTCCATGGTCATGTGGCCGGCACGACTAAATGTCGAAGGTGCATGGAACACTGTTACCTTCCCACCAAAGGTGGTTCCTATTTTTCTACTTGCGCTTTCATATGCTTTCAAACTGCTAGGTTGGCAGAAGCTGGGACAAGTGACGGGAGCTCACTCCGTTATGCGGCGCTAGGGATTCGGACCACCGAACTGCTGACTTTTCTGATCGACAAGCTCAGCGTCTTAGCCCCTGAGCCACCGTGTCCCCTTATTAATTATGTTATTAAGGGATTACAGGGCCGTAAAAAGGGAGTTTATGGTTGTTAAGTGACTTTGGTTCCTTCCAGTGACTTTACTTCTCAGAATGTTACAAGTGGAGATGGACATGACCCTGGGACAATGCAACTGTCATAAATACATGGCAGTTGCCAAGTGCCCACATGGCCCTGGGGATGCTGCAGAGGTTGTAAATGTAGAAACGGTCATGAGTCACTTTTTTCTGTGCCATTGTAACTTTGAACAGTCACTGAATGAAGTGTTGTAAGTCATGTGTTGCTGTTGTTGTTGTTGTTGTTAGTTGGGACCTTGTGTCCGACCCATTGCGACCCCATGGACAACGTTCTTCCAGGCCTTCCTGTCCTCTACCATCCTTTGGAGTCCATTTAAGCTCTGCTTCAGTGACTCCATCCAGCCACCTTATTCTCTGCCTTCCCCTTCTTTTTTTGCCCTCAATCCTTCCCAGCATGAGGCTCTTCTCCAATGAGTCCTTCCTTCTCATTAGGTGGCCAAAGTATTTGAGTTTCCTCTTCAGGATCTGGCCTTCTAAAGAGCAGTCAGGGTTGATCTCCTCTAGGACTGACCGGTTTGATCACCTTGCGGTCCAAGGGACTCGCAGGAGTCTTCTCCAGCACAATAGTTCAAAGGCCTCCATTCTTTAGCGCTCAGCCTTCTTTGCGGTCCAACTTTCACAGCCATCCATTGAAACTGGCTCTGGGCACTTTTGTTGGCAGGGTGATATCTCTGCTTTTTAGTTTGCTGCCTAGATTTGCCATAGCTTTCCTCCCCAGGAGCAAGCATCTTTTAATTTCTTGGCTGCAGTCTTCATCTGCTGTGATCTTGGAGCCCAGGAAAATAAAATTTGTCACTACCTCCATTTTTGCCCCATCTATTTGCCAGGAATTTAGAGGGACAGATGCCACGATCTTAGTTTTCTTAATCTATGTATACATGTATACTCATGTATTAATTTATGTTAATTATCCTTTTGCAACTGAGAGCCATTAGGAATAATGTCAAGACACAGTGAACATAACTGGGGGTGACATTTTCAGGTTTGCAGACAAAAGAATTAAAAAATAGGTTTATTAGGGAAGGCGTAATGTTTCTCTAATGATTGTTTGGGGGCTGATCTGAATCTTGGAGGGGGCATAAAGGGGCATATTCTTGGTGCTGGTTATGACAACATATTTTTATATCACTCTGCAATTTCCTGAGCCGCCCACACTCCCCAATCTGAAGCAGTCCTACGTGGCAAGCTTCTTTCCTTAACGTTTCCCTTGGTAGGTAATAAAACATAATGAAAATTTAATGGAGTTTATTAAAACATAGGAATTCTGTCAGCGATCTTCTTTTGCTTCAATTTGTTCTCTGATATCATTCAAGCAGATACCTCAAAGCAACAGTGCTAACAAATATTAACAAATAATCTTCACCCTTAACCTCCTTCACATTCCTGTGTTCTTCTCTTTGGGGCCCTTAGAAAGATGGGTGCAATGCTCAGAACATGCTTACAGGTAGTCCTCGACCTATAACAGTTCATTTAGTGACCATTCAAAGTTACAACAAGGGCAATAGCACTTTGACTTCTATACCACTTCACAGTGTTTTACAGCCCTCTCTAAGCAGTTTACAGAGTCAGCATATTACCCCCAACAATCTGGGTCCTCATTTTACCCACCTTGGAAGGATGGAGTCAGTCTCTACTGGTCAGGATCGAACTCCTGGAAGTCGGCAGAGTTAGCCTGCAATACTGCATTCTAGCTATTGAGCTGCCATGGCTCTTAAAAACAGCCATTGAAAAAAGTGACGTACGGCCATTTTTCACATGACCTCCCCATGCTCGTGGGATCAAAATTCAGAGGCTTGGCAACTGACTCATATTTATGACGGTTGCAGTGTCCCGGGGTTATGTGATCCCTTTTTTTACAGTCAATGTCAATGGGGAAGTCAGATTCACTTAATGACTGTGTTACTAATTTAACAATTGCAAGGATTCACTTAGCAACGGTGGCAAGAAAGGTCGTGAAACAACTCACTTAACCACTGTCTGACTTAGCAACAGAAAATTTGGGCTACATTGTGGTTGTAAGTCGAGGATTACCTGAAATGGTAGTCCTCACAATGTGGTCAGATCTGGCCCATGGGGCCTTCCTGGTATATGTAAAGGGGCAGCCTGCGTAGCTTCAGAACCAGTCTACCCATTGCAAGGAGGAAACATTGGGCCACCGTGGCTTTGCCCGGTCTACCCAGTGCAAAGAGGAAACATGCCAGCAGTTTGGGGGGTGGCATCAAGCTGGCCATGCCCACCCAGTCGGCCACTCCCAGTGAGTAGTATCAAGCTGGCCATACCCACCCAGTCAGCCATGTCCAGTGGGTAGTGTCATGCTGGCTACGCCCACCCAGTTGGCCATGTCCAATGGATAGTGTCAAGCTGGCCATGCCCATCCAGTCGGCCATGTCCAGTGGATAATGTCAAGCTGGTTGCGCCCAGCCAGTTGGTCATACCCAGTGACTAGTGTCAAGCTGGCCATGCCCACCCAGTCGGCCGTGTCCAGTGGGTAGTGTCAAGCTGGCCACACCGACCCAGTCGGCCATACCCAATGAGTAGTGTCAAGCTGGCCGTGCCCACCCAGTCAGCCATGCCCAGTGAGTAGTGTCAAGCTGGCCACGCCCACCCCACCCCCCCAAGGTCAAGCACAGCCCTGATTCAGCCCTCAATGAAATTGACACCCCTGCTCTATAAGGAAACACAGCACAGGATATGGTTCCTCCAGGGACATTACATTATAGTAATTCTTGACTTACAATCATACATTTAGTGACCGTTCAAAGTTACCACTTCACTGAAAAAAAGTGGCTTAAGACCAGTTTTCACACTTACAACTGTTACAGCTTCCCCATGGACACCTGATCAAAATTCAGGGGCTTGGCAGCTAATGTGTATTTATGACAGTTGCAGTGTCCCGGGCTCATGTGGTCACTATTTGTAACCACCCCAGCTGGCTTTGGACAAGCAACGTCAATGGGGGAAACCCCATGATTCACTTAACAACTTCAGCGATTCGCGTAACGAGTGTGGCCACAAAGTTCGTAAAATGGGACAAAACTCACTGAACTGCCTTCCTAGCAATGGAAATGTTGAGCTCATCATGGTTGTAATTCAAGGACCATCTGTATTCAAAGGACCATTTAAAAAAAAATCCTACTAGCTGATAACCCGGCGTTGCCCAGGTATTTATTTATCCTAATCCTGTATTAGACAGGAAAAGGAATGAATTATATCTATAAGGTGAAGTCAAAGTAATTCACTATAGATACAATTGATTCCTTTTCATTTCAGCGGCTCAGGCGTTCCAGAGTTATGCTGGAACACACACACACACACACACACACACACGAACTTGAATCCAAAATGCACACTGTCAAAAGTACTGTAATTTGGCACCATAGATATAATTCATTCCTTTTCATTTCAGCGGCTCAGGCATTCCAGAATTATACTGGAACACACACACACACACACACACACACACACATTGAGGGGTGTTAGGGGTGTCTTACCCCCACAGTATTTGTTTCCAGAGAGTAAGTCATTTGTGTACCAAGTCATTTCAGCGGCCCAGGCATTCCAGAGTTATGCTGGAATACACACACACACACACACACACACACACACACACACACACACACAGTCATTTATATACATATATAGATGGAGAACTTTGTAGAAACCTACTAGTGGCAGCAGCAAACCTGGGTCAGGGTGAACCTTGGATGAGGTTTTATCTGTGCCATATAAGTTATAAGAAGTCTAAGTTGATTAATGGTTAATACAAGAGGAGAAAGAAGCGAAGGAGCACATCAGAAAAATGTGTTCTGCCCAAATCTCATCCAAGCGAACATATTTCATTTTAGCCTGCCAGAAATTGCTTCTCAGGTTTGCTGCCATTACATAAATTACCTCCTGTATCCACGATAAATAGGAATAGGAATAAATAAATAGAGGAATGACAAGGGCAAGTAAACCTCTCAAAGATTCTTATAAAAGGAGGAGGAGTTCTTTGCAACGAGCATTACTAGCAGTCGGCCAGCCAAAGATGTGACTTGCAAGGGTTCAAATGTAGCCCACCTATCGCCCAGGTTCTATCCCAACTTCCCAGTGCCCCATCCTTTCATTTGCACGTTCCACCCATGTGTCATTGTGACAATCTGCTAAATAATGTAATAACAGAGCTGGAAGGGACCTTGGAGGTCTCCTAGTCCAACTCCCTGCTCAGGCAGGAAATCCTATACAATTTCAGGCAAAGGATTGTGCCAATCTCTTCTTTAAAAAACCTCCAGTGTTGGAGCGCCCGCAACTTCTGGAGTCAAGCCATTCCGTTGATTAATTGTTTTCACTGTCAGGAAATTTCTCCTTCATTCTAAGCTGCTTCTCTCCTTGATTAGTATTCATCCATTGCTTCTTGTACCGCTTTGGAGAATAGCTTGACTCCCTCTTCTTTGTGGCAACTGCTTAGATATTGGAAGGCTGCTATGAGGTCACACGTAGTCCTTCTCCTAATTAAACTAGACCTACTCAATTCCAGCAACCATTCTTTATATGTTTTAGCCTCTGGTCCCCTAATCATCTTAGTTGCTCTTCCCTGTATTCTTTCTAGAGTCTCAATATCTTTTTTTTTTTTTACATCGTGGCAACCAAAATAGAGAATAAGAATGTAAGAGAACATATCCATGGGAGTTGACCCAAGATTCTACGCTGACTTTCTAGGTAACTCTAACATCTGGGTAGGCAATTACATTTCTCCCCTTTCTTCAACATAGAGAAAATCCATTATATCCCGGAGACTAATTGGTGGGTTCACGCAGTAAGTCAAAATAACTAATTGCAATGTGAACCCAAATTATTTGTTGGTCTTCGGTTGGGCTTGGTGAACCCTTTCTCTCTGCTCAACCCAGGCTAACAGCTTCCCTAATTCTTATGAGCCATTCCAGTTTTTCTCAACTTAGCAACATTAAGATGCATGGCTGGCATGGCTGGCTGGGGAATTCTGGAAGTTGAAGTCCACACATCTTAATGTTGCCAAGGTTGAGAAATACTGGGCCATACAGATGAGCATCTAACCCAGGGGTCGACAACCTTAAACACTCAAAAAACCACAAAGGTCCTAACTGGAAGCCCTTTGTTCAATTCTGGAGCCGACCGGAAGTTTGGTCCCCCCACCATAGAGTCTCCTCCTAGCACAGTATCCTTTTTCCTCTACCTGTCCTAACTGAAAGCCCTATCAATTGTGGAGCCGACTGGCGACAGGGAGCCGCAGCAGAGAGATGCAAGACCCACATGCGGCTCCAGAGCCATGAGTTGCCAACCTCTGATCTAGCCTTTGCTTGAAGATCTGTAGTGTGAGAAATTTTTCATGATGAACATTTTCTCTTAGCTTCAAGAAATGTATCCGAGTACCTAGTCAACTGAAAATCAAATTATTGACAATCAGAGTTCAGCAATCGCCAACATATACTGTCCTGTCGAATCACAGAATGGAAGGATTTGGAAAAACAATCCTTGGAAATCATCTAACCCAACTCTTGTCATTGTTCCATTTTCCAGACAATTCTTATCATCAGAAACATTTTCTGCTGTCCATCTGAAATCTACCTCCTTGTACTTTAAACCGCTTGTTTATTGTCCTGTCTTCTAGATCAATTCTGAAAAACTTTGCCCCATATTCTCCATAACAGCCCTTCAGATACTTGAAGATAGCTAACACAGCTGTCTTCAATGGTCTCTTTTCCAGACTAAACATACCATGTGGAATCCTTGGTGCTTTCTGAGCTTGGTTGCTTTCTTGCAGACGTTTCATTACCAAACTAAGTAACATCATCCAGGATAGGATAGGATGGGACGGGATGGGATGGGACGGGATGGGTTGGGATAGGATTCTTTATTGGCCAAGTGTGATTGGACACACAAGAATTTGTCTTTGGTGCATATGACCTCAGTATATTTATTTATTTATTTATTTATTTATTTATTTATTTATTTATTTATTTATTTATTATTTATTTATTTATTTATTTATTTATTTATTTATTTATTATTTATAGGGTTTGTATTATTTATTTATTTATTATTTATTTATTTATTTATTTATTTATTTATTTATTTATTTATTTATAGGGTTTGTATGCTGCCCACTCTCGAGAGACTCAGGGCGGCTTACAGATAAAAAGGAAGGGGGAACTAAAAAAAACAACATTAAAATTTCACAACATTCATAGCTTAGGATGGGGCTGGAAAGATCAACAGTCCCAGGCCTGCCGGAACAGCCAGGTCTTGGTCGCTTTGCGGAAGGCCAGAAGGGTAGTAAGGGTCTGGATCTCCATGGGAAGATCGTTCCATAGGGCCGGAGCAGCTACAGAGAAGGCCCTCCCCCGGGGAGCCGCCAACCGACATTGTCCGGTCGACGGCACCCGGAGGAGCCCCAATCTGTGCGATCTTATTGGTCTCTGGGAGGTAAATGGCAGGAGGCGGTCTCTCAGGTAGCCAGGTCCTATACCATGTAGGGCTTTAAAAGTAACAACTAGCACCTTGAAGCGTGTCCGGAGACCAATGGGAAGCCAGTGCAGCTCGCGGAGGATAGGTGTAACGTGGGTGTACATAGGTACGCCCACTATCGCTCACGCGGCTGCATTCTGGACTAACTGAAGTCTTCGAACACTCTTCAAGGGCAGCCCCATGTAGAGCACGTTACAGTAATCCAGTCTTGAGGTGATGAGGGCATGAGTGACCATCCGAAGGGCCTCCCAATCTAGATAGGGTCGCAACTGGTGCACCAGGCGAACCTAGGCAAAGGCCCCCCCTGGTCACAGCTGACAAGTGATGTTCTAGCGTCAGCTGCGGATCCAGGAGGACTCCCAAATTGCGAGCCCTCTCTGAGAGGCGTATAGTTTCACCCCCCCAGGCTAAGAGATATTCTTAAGGAGAATAAAACACATTCATCACGAATAAATGATACTAAAATTAGTAATAGTCAAGGTTACGAATAAGCTATCAAATAGTACTAGTAAACAAATAAAATAATATAAATTGAAAGATACAAGCAACATGGTTATAGCCATAAGTGGGAAGAGGTAAGGTACTAGGAAGGAAGAGAAGAAGACTAGTAATACAGTCTTAGTAAATTTTTTGACAGTGTTGTGGGAATTAGTTGTTAAGCAGAGTGATGGCATTTGGGGAAAAACTGTCCTTGTGTCTAGTTGTTCTGGTGTGCAGTGCCCTATAGCTTCGTTTTGAGGGCAGAAGTTGAAACAATTTATGTCCAGAATGTGAGGGGTCTGTAGATATTTTCCCAGTCCTCTTTTTGACTCATGCAGTCAGGGGTGGGTTCCTGCCAGTTCTAATCTCTTCTATAGAAGAGGTTCCACAAATCTACAGTACCATTTAGAACCGGTTCCAGCTCCCTCCCCCCGCCCGTCTGCACATCATCAAGATGAAGAGTGAGAGGAGGAATTCTGGGGGTTGAAGTCCACAAGTCTTAAAGCTGTCAAGTTTGAACAACCCTGGGGGTTTTTTCTTCTAAAGGGTTGGGAGTGAAAGGGTCTTGTAACTTGACAGCTTTAAGAATCGCGTGCTTCAAATGCCAGAGTTTCTGAGCCAACATTTTGGTTGCTAAGCACCAAGCCACTCCCACTTGGTCACATGACTGACAAGCCACTCCCACCCAATCACATGGCTGGCAAGCCACTCCTACCTGGTCACATGGCTGGCAAGCCACTCCCACTCAGTCACATGGCTGGCAAGCCACTCCCACAAAGCAGGCCACACCTACAGAAGAGGTTCTAAAAAATTTTGAAACCCACCACTGACGTTAAGGATTCTTTTTTGCACTGGCTTCCCAAGGTGGCGCAGTGGTTAAATGCAGCACTGCAGGCTACTGCTAGATCAGCAGGTCAGCGGTTCAAATCTCACCGGCTCAGGGTTGACTCAGCCTTCCATCCTTCCGAGGTGGGTAAAATGAGGACCCAGATTGTTGGGGGCAATATGCTGACTCTCTGTAAACCGCTTAGAGAGGCCTGAAAGGCCTATGAAGCGGTATATAAGTCTACTGCTATTTTTAAACTTGCTGTTCTATTTAATGACTTGGTTTATTGTAAATCAGAAGTGTAGAATATGAGGTCATATACAGAGAGTCCTTAGGAATCACTATCGAGCCCAAAATTACTGTCGCTAAGCCACACAGGTGTTAAGTGAGCTTTGCCCCATTTTACGCCATTTTTTGCTGCAGTTCTTAAGTGAATCACTGCAGTTCTTAAGTTAGTAAGAACAATTGTTCAGTGAATCTGGCTTCCTCACTGACCTTCCTCGTCAGAAGGTCACAAAAGGTGGTCACACCATCCCAGGACATTGCAGCCGTCATAAATATGAGTCAGTTGCCAAGCATCTGAATTTTGAACACATAACCAGGGGATGCCGCAATGGTCATAAGTGTAAAAAAATGGTCATAAGTCACTTTTGAAACCCACCACTGCGTGCAGTATACAGGTCCTCAATGGAAGTCAGCTTGGTAGCAAGTGTTTTTTCTCCTAGTTTAGTAAGAAAACAACCAAGCTCAAAAACCACCAAGGATCCCATATTTCAACCCTGAAGTACAAATAATCTCTTCTCCCGGTGAGCTTACCATATAACTCAACTCTTCCTCTGAAGCTTTTCATTCCGGCTACTTATTATTTTGATTGCTTTCTTCTGGATTTGTTCCAGTTTATCCTTCCTCAAATGTATTGCCTGGAACTGGATGCAATAAATTATCTTTGGTATGATTTTCCAAAAGGTCAGTGAAAAACTCTGCAAAGCCTTCTAAGCGTGGCCGGGCCGTAGACAGATGTATCCAAACGTGTTATTTTTGTAGGACATTTGCATGTATCCCAATCTGATCAAGCAAAATGTTATTTCAATAAATTCAGTGCGTCCCTAGTGACTTGTTCCATCTGTTTCCTAGTTAATTTGGCAGACCCTCTTGTGTTTATGCTTGCGTGAATGGCAATGATGAGAGATAGGAGGAATGAGGTAGCTCAGAGAATGTTCAACTGCTGAGAAAAAAAAGAAATTGCTAACCCAATTTCTCGATCTGGGTAGTCTCCAAAAATATTGACTTCGATACCCGAATCCTCATCAATATCCATGGTGCTTAGGGGATTGTGGTAGTGGAAGTCTACACCTAGCTATGTATAAGCTTCCATCATTATGAGAGCAAGCAACTAACTTGGAAAGGAGTAAGGTTCTCCTCGCACATATGTGCTAATAGTTTGCAACTCTAGGGAGTGGCGTTCAACTCCGTTTCAAAGCCGAAGAGCCAGCGCTGTCCGAAGATGTCTCCATGGACATTTGGCCGGCATGACTAAATGCCAAAAGCACATGGAACGCTGTTACCTTCCCACCAAAGGTGGTTCCTATTTTTCTACTTGCATTTTTACATGCTTTCAAACTGCTAGGTTGGCAGAAGCTGGGACAAGTAACGGGAGCTCACTCCATTATGTGGCGCTAGGGATTCGAACCGCTTAACTGCCGACCTTTCTGATTGACAAGCTCAACATCTTAGCCACTGTTACCACATCCCTTGGGAAGGAATATCATCCTGCTTTCATGAAAAAAAAAAATAAACCAAGTATTTAAAGTCCCAAAGATGTTTTTTCAAAAGGCAACTGGGCTTTCTTTGTTTTCCCTTGAAGATGTTTCCCTTCTCCTCCAAGAAGCTTTCTTCAGTTCTGAACTGAAGACGAGTCAGAAGTGAAGAAGCCTCGTGGATGAGGAGTGAAACATCTTCGAGGAAAAACCAAGAAAGTTCTTGGAACAACCATGATCTGGATGACGGGGAATCTCCATAAGCATCAAGTACAGTTAATTCTTGACTTATAACAGTTTGTTCCATGACCATGAAATGTTACAACATCACTGAAACAAATGACCATTTTTTCACCATTGCAACATCCTCATGGTCATGTGATTCATTCACATACTTGACAACCGATTCATATTTATGAAGAGCTGCACTGTCCCTGGGTCATGTAATCCCCTTTTTTACCCCCAACAATTTGGGTCCTCATTTTACCCACCTTGGAAAGATGGAAGGCTGAGTTAACGTTGAGCCTGCTGAGATTTGAACTGCGAAATTGCAGGCAGCTGGCAGTCAATAGAAGTAGCCTGCAGTACTGCAGTCTAACCATTGTCCCCCCCCCCCCATGGCTGAGGATGTGAAGACCTTTCTTATAAGCAGCCATGGTGGCGCAGTGCTCAGAATGCAGTATTGCAGACTAACACTGCCCACAGCCAACAGTTCAGTCCTGACCGGCTCAAGATTGACTCAGCCTTCTGTCCTTTCGAGGTTGATAAAATGAGGATGCAGATTGTTGTGGCCAACATGCCAATATTGTAAACCACCCAGTGAGGACTATAAAGCACCATGGAGCAGTATATAACTCTTACGTGCTATTAGCACTGATGATATTACCTAGCTGGGTAAAGAAACGTCTGCAAGAAAACCACAAAACTCAGAGAGCACCTAATACTCCATGGTTCAACCATGAGCTACAAACATTCTCCTTTATTGATACTTCTTTTCCAGAAGTTTTAATGCCAAAGCAGACAAATCTGGGTTAATCTAAAAAGGCAATTGTGCTCTAATCTTCACATAATAACCACTATTCAGCATATGGACAGAAGCTTGGGGAGAACTCTGGCTCCCCATGCCAAAGATTCAACTGCTGGGGTTTCCAGAATTCAAGGAAAATTATGTAACAATTGCTGAATCTTTGGGGTCAGCCAACATCTTTTGTCATTAGATTAACTCAAAAAATAAAAGAATCCCAAGCTTTTGACTTTGTCAAACTTCAGCTGTCTTCATTCAGATACAGATACGGATTAACAGAGTTGGAAGGGATCTTGTAGGTCATCTAGTCCAACCCCCACCCCCACCCAAGCAGGAGACCTTAACACCATTTTTTGACAGATGGCAGTCCAGACTCTTCTTGAAAGCTTCCAGTGATGAAGCTCCCCACAACTTCCGAAGGTTGAGTGCTCTCGCGGTCAGAAAATTTCTCTTTATTTCCAGGTTGAATCTGTCCTTATTCAGTTTCCATCCATTATTCCTTGTTTGGCCTTCAGAATAGAATAACAGAGTTGGAAAGGGACCTTGGAGGTTTTCTAGTCCAACCCCCTGCTTAGGCAGGAAACCCTACACCACTTCAAGTTGAGTCTCTCCTGGATCAGTTTTCACTGACCACTGGCCATGAACTTAGGATCATAGGGATTGCCAAGATAGATCTAAAGAACAGGCTTTATCCTTAATTTTACCTGAGCTGGATGCACGTACAATTTACTAGATTAAAATGTTATGTTATACTGAGCTTTGCTTTGCTGGTGAAATTAACCATTGCTTATTAAAGTACACTAAAAAACCCAATCAAATAAACTGTTACAGCTCAGAGCAACGCTGAGCCATCTTTTGAGCAAAATATATATATATCTGTATATCTATTTTTAGCTGTTTCATGGTTGGATTTTAACCCGAATGTAATTATTTGCCACCAACCATTTCCGGATGGTGTTTGTAATAAATGACTCAGATCATATATTCGGCTACTGCTGGTTTATTGAACTGTGACTTATTGATCGGAACAAAACAGGCTCTTGCTGAGCCAGGAGTCAAACAAACCACCATGGAAGTGATCTAGAAAGGTCGTGGGATCATATCCTTGCAGAGACTGGACAGCCATTGGATGCCTGCGTTGAACAGGAGGTCAGTCTCAGCGACTTAAGGAGCCATCTTCCAATCTAAAATTTTGTGATTTGCTGGCATAGCAGAGTGATAGCTAACCTTTTTGCGTACCCACACCCATAATGCAATACGGGTGTGACCCCCCCATGTGCTCCACCCATGCACATGTGCACATGACCCCCACACCACCCTCACCCACCCATGCATGCCTGTGTGACCCCTCCTGTGCTCCATTTTGGGCCTAGCAGGCCTCCCAGGAGTCTCCTGGGACCAAAAACGGGCTACGGGGGGGGGGGGGACACCACACACCCCGTGCCCCATTTTGGGCCTAGTAGGTCTCCCTGAAGCCTCCTGGGACCAAAAACAAGGCACGGGGGGGGGGCACTGCACACACACACACCAGCAGCTCATTTTGGGCCTAGTAGGTCTCCCTGAAGCCTCCTGGGACCAAAAACAGGGCACGGGGGGAGCGCTGCCACACACACACACCAGCAGCCCATTTTGGGACTAGTCCATCTCCCTGAAGCTTCCTGGGACCAAAAACAGGGCATGGGGGGGGGCGTGCACACACACATACCAGCAGTCCATTTTCGGTCTAGCAGGTCTCCCTGAAGCCTCCTAGGCCCAAAAATGTACCGCCAGCCCCCCCCCCAGCTACCTTGCCTGTGTGCACGTCCCCCTCTGAGTATGCACACGCATCACCCGCATGCGCAGTAGAGACTTGAAAATCAGCTGGCCAGCAGGAGGCCCATGTGCATGCTTGGTGGACCTGAGTTGGGGTGACAGCTTACATGTCAGCACACGTGCCATAAATTCGCCATCACGGGCATTGCATGTTCTGTGCACCAAGTTCTCTCATTGACGTCTCTAGTTCAGAAGACTCGGGTAACAAATGTTGGAGAAATGTCCTCTATTCCAGAGCAGGGAAAAACCTTTGTTAATTCAGGGCTGCTCTTACAAATGCCCAGTTCAGGTAGTGCTCGACTTGCAGCCCCAATTGAGCCCCAAATTTCTCTTGCTAAGTGAGACGGTTGTGAGCTTGGCCCCATTTTACAACCTTCGTCGCCACCATCGTTCTTGCCACGCAATGGTTAACTCAGTAAGACTTTTGTAAATGCAAATCTGTCTTCCCCGTGGACTTTGCTTTGTCAGAAGTTTGCAAAAAGGGATCACACAATCCTGGGACATTGCAACCGTCATAAATATGAATCGGTTGCCAATTATCCAAATTTCGATTATTGTAACCATGGGGATGCTGCAACAGTTAAAAGCATGAAAAATAGTCACTCTGTGTCCATTGTAAGTTTGAACCGTCACTAAACAAATGGCTGTAAGTTGAAGACTACCCGTTCTTCGTTCTACCTGTGTTTACAATGATCAGTAATGATGAAAACTGCAGACCAATAAAGACTGCAGGCTTACAATCATTCATTTAACTACAGCGTCGCTGAAAAAAATGACTTACAGCCTGTCTTTGTGCAGTACGTACAACCATGCTCATGGGCTGCAGTGGTTAGAATATGTTGTGACAGGCTAACTCAGTGTCAGTAGTTCGATCCTGACCGGCTCAAGGTTGTCTCAGCTTTACATTCTTTTGAGGTGGGTAAAATGAGGACCCAGATTATTGGGGGCAAGACACCGACTCTGAAAACTGCTTAAAGGGGGCTGTAAAAGCACTATGAAGTGGTATATAAGTCTAAAGTGATATTGCTCTGGCTATTACTATTGCAGACTAACTCTGCCCACAGCCAGCAGTTCGATCCTGACCAACTCAAGACTAACTCAGCCTTCCATCCTTCCAAGATGGGTAAAATGAAGACCCAGATTGTTGTGGGCAATGTGTAAACCACATAGAGAGGGCTGTAAAAGCACTATGAAATTGGATATAAGACTTATTCCTACTGCTATTTCAGGTTAACTCTGCCCACAGCCAGGAGTTTGATCCTGACCAGCTCAAGACTAACTCAGCCTTCCATCCTTCCAAGATGGGTAAAATGAAGACCCAGATTGTTGTGGGCAATGTGTTGACTCTGTAAACCATGTAGAGTGGGCTGTAAAAGCACTATGAAATTGTATATCTTATTCCTACTGCTATTGCAGGTTAACTCTGCCCACAGCCAGGAGTTCGATCCTGACTAGCTCAAGATTGTCTCAGCCTTCCATCATTCTGAGGTTGGTAAAATGAGGACCCAGATTATTGGGGGCAATAATGCTGATTTTGTAAACGGAGAGTGCTGTAAAGCAGTACGGAGTGACATGTAAGTGCTATTGCTATGCTCAAAATGCATGTGTTTTGACAACCAGCATGCATTGACAAGAGCTGCCGCATTGCAAAGTCATCTGATCGCCATTGCAATCTTCCCAATCAGCTTCCGAGAAGCAAAGTCAATAAGGGAGGCCAGAGTCACTTAACAACTTCAGCGATTCACTTAACAACAAATGGCAAAAAAAAGGTCTTACAATGGTGCACAATTCACGTAACAACCACCTTGCTCAGCAATGGTCTCAATTGTGGTGGTAAGTCCAGGACTACCTGTATCAATTAGTGCCTCAAGGCTGGGGATCACCGGAGTAAATACTATTGAAGTCATCAACCAGATTAAACTGTGTATAAGGAAGATCCTTATGCACCTGAGTGAATCGATGAACTTCGCAGGGCAAAGATGAAGACAGTTTTGTGAAACGAGTCACTTCCAAACAACAGATAACACAACAGATAATAGCATAACAGAGTTGGAAGGGACCTCCGAGGTCTTCTAGTCCAACCCCCTGCTCAAGCAGGAGACCCTATACCCGTGACGGTGAACCTATGGCATGGGTGCCCAAAGTGGCACATGGAGCCATGTCTCCCAGCATGTATGGCATCACCAGTTCCTCTTCCGGGTTTCTGCCACACATGCGCACGCGATGATCAGCTGACCTCTGTGCATGTGGCAGTGCCTGGAAACCAGAAGAGCTGGTTTTCTGTTTTCTGGCGTGAGCATGCGCGCCAGCCAGCTGATCGGCACATGTGCATGCACAGCAGTAACTGGAAGACTTGGTGTCTGCGTGCGCATGCCAGAAACCGGATGTTCATTTTCCAGCCCCCTGGGCAGCTTCTCTTCCTGGTCGCAGCCCAGACGAGCACGAAGTGCTCCCTTTTTGGCACTGGGTGCCGAAAAGGTTCACCAACACTGCTCTATACCAAATGGTTGTCCAATCTCTTCTTAAAAACCTGCAGTGTTGGAGCATCTGCAACTTCTGGAGGCAAGTCATTCCACTTATTATTATTTTTTAATGAATTTTCTTTTTATTTTTAATTTAGAACAAACACAATCCTTCTTTACATGCTGTAGAAAGTGTATCGGTTGGTTACAAAAAGACAATAGATATAGTTTAAATAAATAATTGATAATGTTACTAATGTATACAATGTGTAGTGTTATGATGAGTATAATTGGATATTATGAATATTGAATGGTACCCATGTAAGGAAGATTAGAAATCCCTTTGGATTATATATAAAGGTTAATTAAAAAATAGAACTAAGGTACAGTTTAAGTTTTGATTATTAGGGGGAAAATGTTGTGATACAGGATATAGTCAAATAAAGGAGGGATAAGAATAACAACGTATATATAGATATGGGTATAACATAAGGAAACTGGATGTAAATTCTAAACAGTGATTTGGAAAAGAGGATTAGAAAATTTTGTTACTAAATATTATGGATGTTTAGCTAGAATAGGACATAAGAATTCAGTGTTAGGGGAGGATTTTAGAAATAGTAAATGAAAGGCCAGTAGGTGGTTAAGTATTAAATCTTGGTATTTTTTATGATGAAGGACGTTTAAACAATTATAGTCAAATGAAAATGGAGATATGATGGTGGTAACATATATAAAGAGCCGAGGTGGCGCAGTGGTTAAATGCAGCACTGCAGGCTACTTCAGCTGACTGCAGTTCTGCAGTTTGGCTGTTCAAATCTCACCGGCTCAGGGTTGACTCAGCCTTCCATCCTTCCGAGGTGGGTAAAATGAGGACCCGGATTGTTGTTGGGGGCAATATGCTGACTCTGTAAACCGCTTAGAGAGGGCTGAAAGCCCTATGAAGCAGTATATAAGTCTAACTGCTATTGCTATTGCTATAAATATTTGAGTTAAAATACTTGAGTTAATATGAATTATGTTTGTTGACTGTGGAAGAGATGCACGAAAGTCATTCCACTAATTAATTGTTCTCACTGTCAATATTTCTTTTTTCAGGTTGGTTCTCTCCTTGATCAGTTTCCATCCCTTAGTTCTTATTCTGGCTTCAGGGGCTTTGGAGAACCCCCTCTTCTTTGTAGGAGCCCTGCAAATATTGGGACATTGCTATCATGTCACCTCTAGTCCTTCTTTTCATTAAACTAGACATGCTATGGTTGATCTCCTCTTCTTGGTAGCAGCTCCAATATCTAAGGATATGGCAAGAGAGGTCATAAAATGGGGCAAAGCTCACTTAACAACTATTTCACTTAGCAATAGAAATGTTGGGTTTAATCGGGCTAAAACTTTGGGCTCAGTGTTCCACCGTCTAAGGGGCTGCCACAAGGAAGAAGGATTCCACCTGTTCTCAAAAGCACCTGAAGGCAGGATAAGAAGCGATGGATGATTTACTAATCAAGGAGAGAAACACTCCAGGTCTTGTGCCCCTCCTTCTGCAGAAGAAATCTCCATACCTCTCACATCCTGGACATAACTGTTTCAATTCCTCCCTTTGGGACAGCATTATAGGGCATTGCATGCCAAAGCAATTAACACAAGGACAGTAATTTTCCTGTCATGCCATCACTGATGAACACCTAATTTTCACAGTGCTCTCTAATATCTAGGTATTAGTATTTATCCATGTAGCATGGCTGTAGTGTTATTAATTATCCTTCTTATTATCTTTACTCCCAATTTTTATTGGGATGATGATATGATGATGATGATGATGACAACGATGACGATGATGATGATATTAATGATTCTGTTTTTTCAGGTACACCGAGAGCCTCTGCACCAGAGATAAATTCCTTGTGTGTCTAATCACACTTGGCCAAACAAGGTATTGGAATTCAATTCAAATGAGTCCTCCACAACGAAAGTATTGTTTCAAAGCAACTACTTACCAAGAAGGCTACAGCGAATGCCTTCCATTGACCATGAGAGAAAGGCGAGGAGGCGCACATCCCTTTACAGTTGTCCACAAGCGGGGACGCATCTATTCAGACCACACTGCCCGTGTGCCAACCCTTGTGTCACAATCCACCTTTGAAGCACAGGAACCGACATTGGCCAATGTTTGCCGTGAACCTGTGCCAGTGGTTCAAGAAAGAGAGCGGGCTGCCTTTCCTGCAGGCTGCTTGTCAGCCAACATCGCCACTCAAAGCATGCTGCCCAATTACTTTTTTCACCGCTGAATCAATCCTGCTCTTAAAACAAAATGTTACGCTTGTCTTTTAATTGCAAGCAAGACAAGGTGATTTCTGGATAAGATGACGGATTGGTGGATGGATGGACGGAGGGATGGAGGGATGGACGGAGGGATGGAGGGATGGACGGAGGGATGGAGGGATGGACGGAGGGATGGAGACAGAGAGGTGAAAACAACCAAACAGTTCTTTCAAATTGCAGCTAATAGGGACATCTGAGCATCCTTATTTTGCAAAGCCCAATATTTACACAATCTTTTCTTCCTCTCCGGTCAAGCAAAGTGACAGTTTGGACGGACAAGTTGGCAGATCACGATTCATAGGTGCACACTACCTTTACGCAATCAGCAATCAGTGCCCTCTCGCACTGATTTAAACAAATGAAGCCCTTTCTTGAATTGCTTCCCCCTCCCCAGAATCTCAGCTTGCACCCCAAACACGAGGTTCACCCCACGTTCTCCAGAAAACCAACCTCGTTCTATCCCTTCCTATTACAGTTAGACAACAGAGATTTCCTCCTCCCCTACCTCCGCACCCCCCCTTCATTCATTCCACCACATTTCCCCATCCATTAAAAAACCCACGCATGTTGCAAAGAGTTGTTTCCTTCACCATCTTCAGCCACCATGCCAGTTCCTCCCTTCCTTCCTCCTTTTTTTAGGGGGAGGAATCTGCAAAAAACCCCATGTGCCCAAATGTACACGTGTCCGTTTTAAGACATCAGGACCAGGGTTTCTGATCCGGATCTAGAGAAGCCCCGATTCTCCCAAACACACGTTGTTGGAGCGCTGTTTTTCGGTTTACGTTGCAGTTCGCCCAAGCTCTTTCCTTACCTGGAAATTCGGCTCCGCGGGTTCTACTGGATTCACAAGGCAGGGATGATCCCACCAGCCGACATCAAGGTGAGAATGAGTGACCGAAGGAAGAAAAAGGAGGGAGGGAGGGAGAGAACGAGAGAAAGAGGCAGGCGAGGCTCAAGACAGTGTACCCAGCTGCTTCACGTTCCCTCATCCGAGAGCGCGGCTGCAAACGCATCGTTGATGTAGAGTAGGGGATGCGTCTGCTCTCCCCCTCCCTCACCCGCGTCTCGTGGCAAGGACTCCCGTGGCCGCTAGGGGGCCCTTTTCCCCTGTAAAAACCTTGCCCGTGGATTTGGGCACCCAGCGTTGGCACGGCTTACGAAGAGGACAAAGAGATGCTGTGAACGGGGCGCCGCTAAGGAAGGGGTGAAATAGCAGAGGGAGTCCCCATCTTCGGTCCAGGAGTGAAAAGGGAAGCAGATGTAAAGCAGGAAGAAGTGTCCTTATATATTCAATTCACATTTAGCCAGGAAGCTGGTGAGATAAACTCATTTACTATTCGGTCTGGCTGGTATAGTAAACAAAGGGGGAGGAGGGAGGGGGGTTGCTCAACAGAATAACAGAGTTGGAAGGGACCTTGGAGGTCTTCTAGTCCAACCTTCTGCTCGAACAGGAATCCTTACACCATTCTGGACCAATAGACGTTCAATCTCTTCTTTAAAAACTTCCGGTGTTGGAGCTTTCACAACTTCTGGAGGCAAGTTGTTCTACTGTTATTGTTCTGTTGGGAAAATTTATCCTAATTTCTAGGTTGCTTCTCTCCTTAGTTAATTTCCATCCAAGTGGCTTCTTGTCCTGCCTTCGGGTGCTTTGGAGAACAGGTTGAGAGCCTCTTTTCTCTGGGGCAGCCCCTCAAATATTGTTCTTCTTCAATGTAAATTTCAGTGGGATTTATACCATATGCCAACCTGAGTTAAAATGATGTGAGGTAGTTTAAACTGCAGCCCCAGTTCATGAACCGGCACCAGTCCACAGTATTCCAGAAACCAGGCTACGCAAACAAGTGAAGGCCTATCCATGGATGCAGGTAGCACGAGAAACCACACCCCTCCGATCCGCAGAAAAATCTCTCTCCATGGAACCAGTCCAGGGGTGGGTTCCTGCCAGTTCTAACCCCTTCTATAGAAGAGGTTCCACAAATCTACAGTGCCGCTTAGAACCGGTTCCAGCTCCCTCCCCCCGCCCATCCACACATCATCAAGATGAAGAGCGAGAGGAGGAATTCTGGGAGTTGAAGTCCACAAGTCTTAAAGCTGTCAAGTTTGAACACCCCTGAGGGGGTTTTTTCTAAAGGGTTAGGGGTGCAAGGGTCTTGTAACTTGACAGCTTTAAGACTTGCCTGCTTCAAATGCCAGAGTTTCTGAGCCAACATTTTGGTTGTTAAGCAAGAGTGTTGTTAAGTGAGTTTCACCACATTTTACAAGTTGGCCATGCCCACCCAGTCACATGACTGCCAAGCCACTCCCACCCAGTCACATGGCTGGCAAGCCACTCCCACAAAGCAGGCCAGACCTACAGAAGAGGTTCTAAAAAATTTTGAAACGCACCACTGAACCAGTCTCTGGTGCCCAAAAGGCTGGGATCCACTGTTCTAGCATCAATACAGAGTTGGAAGGGACCTTGGAGGTCTTCTAGTCCAACCCCTTGCAGCAGTAACTGAAAGACTTGCTGGCCAGCACACATGCGTGTGTGTTGAAAACCAGAAATTTATTTTCCAGTGCATGAATCTCCCCTAGTCAGCTCCTCTTCCTGGTTGCAGCCCAGATGAGCGCGAAGTGCTCCCTTTTTGGCACTCTGTGCCAAAAAGGTTCACCATCACTGCCCTATACCATTCCAAGGGGACACGGTGGCTCAGTGGCTAAGATGCTGAGCTTGTCGATCAGAAGGTTGGCAGTTTGGTGGTTCGAATCCCTAGTGCCACGTAACGGAGTAAGCGCCTATTACTTGTCCCAGCTTCTGCCAACATAGCAGTTCGAAAACACGTAAAAATGCAAGTGGAAAAATAGAGACCACCTTTGTTGGGAAAGTAACAACATGGGCAACGTTCCTCCAGGCCTTCCTGTCTTCTACCATCCTCTGGAGCTCAAGCCTTCTGCTTCGGTGACTCCATCCAGCCAATTCATTCTCTGCCGTCCCCTTCTTCTTTTGCCCTCCATCTTTCCCAGCATTAGGCTCTTCTCCAGGGAGTCCTTCCTGCGGTCCAAGGGACTTGCAGGAGTCTTCTCCAGCACCTCATTCTCTGCCGTCCCCTTCTTCTGTCCTCAATCCTTCCCAGCATGAGGCTCTTCTCCAGGGAGTCCTTCCTTCTCACTAGGTGGCCAAAGTACTTGACTTTCCCCTTCAGGATCTGGCCTTCTAAAGAGCAGTCAGGGTTGATCTCCTCTAGGACTGACCTGTTTGATCGCCTTGCAATCTAAGGGACTCGCAGGAGTCTTCTCCAGCACCATATTTCAAACATGTGACTGATCTGTTTTACAACTCTTATGACATAATGGCCGCAATGGGCAGGATCCATTATGGTCGTATGTCAAGCACTACACACTAGTGCAAGAAGATCATTTAAACACATTCTTCAAGAGAAGCTTTTTTTGTGTGATAAAATGGCCTCTATACAAATGTTCTTATATCGCATATAACATAAGTCCCAGATCCAATGTTCTGAGGTAGATACTCCTAGTTGTAACTGCGTATCGGAAAAGGTTGACTCTAATCAAAGAAATAAAATAGCATGACAGCTATAGTCCTAGTGAAGGCAAATTTGATAGATTTGACTCCACAATCATTTGAAATCCTAAGAGGGGGGATGTAAACTCCAAACTCGTGATTGGCACTTAATGGAACTTGCAAATTAGATTCAAATACTTTATTCTTCTGTTCCGGAAGAAAAAACAAATTTGTTGTTGTAGTTGCAAAGTCATGTCCAATTTATTGTGACCCCATAGACAATGTTCCTCCAGGTCTTCCTGTCCTCTGCCATGCTCTGGAGTCCATTTAAGCTCACGCCGACTGCTTCAGTGACTCCATCCAGCCACCTCATTCTCTGTCGTCCCCTTCTTCTTTTGCCCTCCATCTTTCCCAGCATGAGGCTCTTCTCCAGGGAGTCCTTTCTTCTCATTAGGTGGCCAAAGTACTTGAGTTTCCCCTTCAGGATCTGGCCTTCTAAAGAGCAGTCAGGGTTGATCTCCTCTAGGACTGACCAGTTTGATCACCTTTCAATCCAAGGGACTCACAGGAGTCTTCTCCAGCACTGTTGTTCAAAGGCCTCCATTCTTTGGCACTCAGCCTTCCTTATGGGTGATTGACTTCTCTGCAACCAGATAAAGTTTGAGTTTCATCATCCCTTGTAGTGGAATAGGAAAACGAATTGTATTTATCAAGTCAGAACCCCCGTTTTTTACACACCGTGAAGTTCTAAACACAGAATAAAAAAAATATGGGCACATCGATGAGACAGGCCCCCTTTGAAATTTGCATTTGGCCAAAGTTTACAGTGTGGTTGTTCGTCCCCCAAACATGTACAAAATCTCCATAAGTGAGTAATTAGACACCTAATTAAATGGTAATTAAAATGGTTTTCTCAGCAGGGCAATTTGGCATGCAATGCTGCATGCTGGGTCGGGCCAAATGGCAGGGAAAAAAATGCATACAGTGAAGGAAACCTGTTTTTATTGTTTCTTTGTCCTTGAAAACAGAATCAAAAAGGAGCTTCCTTTCTAGCAGAACCACACAGAGTGAGATAAACACGAAGAAAACCTGCAAGTACAACCCTAAAATGAAAGAAGAAAAGCGTTTCTTCCACTGTAACGGGGACACTATCCTCCAGAAAAAGTTAATTAACTGCGCTGAATCAGAAATATCCCTGCAGTTCAGTGGATCACCACACGGGGCAGTATCACACCAGGTAGTGTTTTTTTTCCCCATGGTGGTTACATTTCCCCTCCAAAAACCGGGACAATCAGAGCAATATTTTCCTGCATTGCACCCAGCTATGCCAACTGACTTTAAATGGTGTATCCTGAGGAGCCATCGCACCCCGATGGGGATAGCCCGTCCCAGACAGTCTAGCACAGGGGTGTCAAACTCAAGGCCCGGGGCCCTGATCCAGCCTGCCAGGTGCTTAGATCTGCCCACGAGGCTGCCAGAGAAACGGATGCCATCCCATGAGGGCTGTTGGCCATTCCAAGGTCACCTTGTGGAATGTGGTACCATCCAGTCCACGCAACCAGGGATTGTTTACCACGACAATTTGTTTGAATGCTCTTGGACGGTAAAAGATAACTAAGGGGAAATGAGGGAAAGGGGAAAAATTAACTAGATGCTTTGGGCGCGAAACTTCAGATCCGGCTTTGCTATGTTGTAGCAGCTTGACTTTAGTAAAGTGTACTTTTGTTACTCATGAGTTCAAGAGCCTTTCTTTCCTAATTGAAACAGCTGATACTTACTGATTTTCTTCCTAATATCCTTCCTGAGAATAAGGAAGTTAGAACTGGTTGTTTACGTCAGTGTTTCGCAATCTGAGTAACTTGAAGATGTATGGACTTCAATTCCCACAATTCCTCCATGCTGGCTATGGAATTTTGGGAGTTGAAGTCCACACATCTTAAATTTGCTGAAGTTGAGAAAAACTGTTTACATAACAGTCTCCAGAGCCTTTATCTGTCTGGGAGCCATCTCTTACAACCTCTCTTGTTTTCTTTCCTTTTCTTTTCTCCCTCTTTCCCTTCTTTTCCTTCATCTTTCTCTCTCTCCCCTCTTCTCTTTATCCCTCTACTTCCTCTCTACCCTTCCTCTCTCCTCTCTGTCTTATTACTCCCCCTCCCATTGAAAATTTCATAAATAGATCCATCTTGGCGTTTTTCCCAGTCCCCTATTCCTGCATCTAACAAAGAAAAACCAGCCACTTCTACATTGAGGCAAAGTTCTCTATTTATCCGGAGAGTTTGGAAACATAGTGTGAGGACATAATTGCTCTTAAAAGCTTCAGAGGTTCACCAAAGCCAGAGAATCACCTCCATTAGCAGAAGTATTGATTTATTCTCCATCAAGTTTTTCTCTGAGTGAAATTGTGGGTGTTGGCTATAGTCTATCCTGAAAACTTAATGGGCAGGGTTCAGCTGGAGCAATTCACTAGGTCACCTCTGACTCCTTGCCCCACTTAGCTGGACAAAGAGTTCTGGGCAACTGTAATAGTAGAACAATGGAACGTGGAACAATCTTTTCTCATGCTTTGAGTCAATCCTTAAGGAATCCAGTGCTGCCTTAGAATTTCAGGGGTGGGCTGCTGGGGATTCGCAGGGGTTCGGGAGAACCTCTAGATAAGATTCTGGGCAGTTTGGAAAACCCCCAAATCCCACTCCTGGCTGGCCCCGCCCACCCATCCCCTCCCAGGAGTTCCTATGCGGCCCATTTTGGATGCAGGTAAGTGCAGGGTGCGCGCAGAGGCTCAGGGAGGGCAAAGAAATGGCCTACCGGAAGTTTGGGATGCATCCCCTCCCTGCCATGGTGCAGGAGGCCAACTAGACCACGCCCATTATGGCCATGCCCACCCAGCAACCAGGCAGAGAACCTCTCACTAAAACTTTTGAAGCCTTAGATTCTGCTAGGAATTCTGGACCAGAAGACAGGTCAAGAAGCAAAGGATGAAAACAAATGGAGGAGAGAGGCAACTTGGAATTAAGGAGAAAAGAAGAGGGAGTCAAGTTATTCTCCAAGGCACCTGAGGGTAGAACAAGAAGCAATGGGTGGAAACTAATCAAGGAGAGAAGCAACTTAGAACTGAGAAAAAATTTCCTGACCATTGGAACAATTAATCAGTGGAACAGAATTGCCTCCAGAAGTTGTGAATGCCCCAACACTGGAAGTCTTTAAGATGTTGGGTAGCCATTTGTCTGGAACGGTATAGGGTTTCCTGCCTAGGCAGGAGGTTGGACTAGAACAGTGTTTTTCAACCTTTTTTGTGCAAAGGCACACTTTTTTCATGAAAAACATCACGAGGCACACCACCATTAGAAAATGTTTAAAAAATTTAACTCTGTGCCTATATTGACTATATATAAAGTAATTTTCCCACGGCACACCTTACACTATGTCACGGCACACTAGTGTGCCACGGCACAGTGGTTGAAAAACACTGGACTAGAAGACCTCCAAAGTCCCTTCTAGCTCTATTCTGATTGATATTTTAATGTAGCTTGACAATAGTAGGAAAAAAACCCAAATTGGAACAAACAAATTTGGATTGTATTTGTTTTCCTTTGTTTGTTTTCCAAAATAACTAAAGGGCCTCTTCTAAGGCTAGATAAATGTGACTAATAATCAATTAGTCAATAATCAATTAGTCAATAATCAATAATCAAACCAATCAAGCTATTGTTTAAAAAAACCTGGTAGAGCTTAGCTAACTTATTTGAGTAATGGGCTATTTAAACAAATCTTCCTTTTAATTGCTACACATAGTCCTCAACTTACAACTATAATGGAAACTGCCCATTATACTTGTAAGGTGTGACAATCATAAAGTGGGTCATGGACTGACCTGATTTTACAACCTTTTTTTTTGCACCAGTCACTAAGCAAACACAGCAGTCATAAAGTGAACATGCTACTTGCATGTTCTTCAGACAACCTTAACATTTTCAGTTTTGCTTCCTTGCAGTCCCCCTCCATCTATTTCTCATTCTGCAAATAGACCAACATCAATCAATCAATCAATCAATCAATCAGAATAGAGCTGGAAGGGACCTTGGAGGTCTTCTAGTCCAACCCTCTGCTCAAGCAGAAGGCCCTATGCCATTTCAGACAAGTGACTGTCCAATTTCCAATTGAGTCAATGAAAGCTCTTGCAGCTATGCTGGTCTGGTTCTTGCCTACTGAAGCCCACTACACAATAGAGCCAATCAGAAAATGCGTTGAATTGAATTTGGTTTGGGATTGTTCTGACCGAGGCTTCCCAAGAGCATGAAACAAACTCCTTGTCTTGACAAAAAACCCTTTTACTAATTTACTGTGAATTCTGCTCATTCACATCCAGCAAAGTCTTTCAAGGGAGGATTTACAATCACAGACCTTATCTGGCTTGGAGAGCTGATAGGCCGATATCTGCAAAACTTGGCAAGGAGTCTCCAAGAGTCATGAACCAATGAAGTGAACTAATTGTCTCCTGCAAACTCCACTCCCCTTTCACTCCTCTTTTATTTCCTCTGGGAAATTCATCGTCCACCTCTGGCCTTACTCCCAAATCGACCCCTGTTCTTTAGCTGTTCCCTTCATCTGGCAACTCTGTGCATGCATACACTGGGAAGAGGCTCCAGCTGTTCGTCTGCCTTACTGATGTCTGACTCTGAAGGCAGCTGATAACTGGCATACGGCTCTGGCCTCCTCTCTGCCTCCAACGCAGAGCCCTCATCAGAGCCTTCCCCAGACTCCAGGACTGGCCCATGTTCCTCCCCAACCTCCTCACTGTCCGAATCTGCTGCCAGCTCTACTGGCCGCTGGCGGGCCACAACAGTTATCGACTCTAAAGTTAGAGCAGTATTTCTCAATCTTGCCAACTTGACGGGCCACAGCAGGGATTGCGTACCTGGTCTGGATTTTCAGATCTGATCTGCTGGCGATTCGAGACTGGGGTGGAGAGTAGAACCACTGGAATGCAGTCATGGTCTTCTCCTCAATCCGGAAGCAGCCTTGCCTCACGTACCTGAAACCACGGATTGTTACAAACTGGGTTAACCTTGTGCAAATCCAAGTGGAAAGGGAAACGTTCATTTCGGTTTCTCCAGCATGAAGGCAGCTGAAATCAAAACTGCCCGTGTGTCTTGCCTCATTATTTTTAAAAGATCTCTAGCGGGGTTCATTTTATTGCATTAACATTTTCTGGGATGTTGTGCTGATGCCTAGAGTCCCCTGTTCCATCAAGGCCTTTAAACATCCAAAACAGTAACATTTAAAGCAGGGGTGTGCAAACTTGGGAACTTTAAGACTTGTGGACTTCAACTCCCAGAATTCCCCAGCCGGGGAATTCTGGGAGTTGAAGTCCACAAGTCTTAAAGTTCCCAAGTTTGCACACCCCTGATTTAAAGGATGTGGCTTTTGAGTCTTTCCTGCCCCCTTTTTTATCTGGAAAAGTTTTTTATTTTTTGTTCTCTATATAGAATTATAAGTATACATTCACATAGTTGTTATTCTTTTTTACATTCTTCATTCTTATACATTTATCATTCCATTTACAGGGCTATAATATACCATTTCGGTTGCTTTGTTTACCATCCCTTGCCTGTTTTGACACCACCTTCTTTTCCCTTTCTTTTCTCCCTCCCTCGCTTCTCTCCTTTCTTCCTTCCTCTCTCCTTTCCCTTCCTTCTTCCCTTTCCTCTCCCCTGCTCCTCTCTTCCCCTTCCTGTCTTCTCTCCTTCTCCCTTCCATGTTCCTCTCCTCACCTCTTATCTTCCTTCCCTCCTCTTCCTCTCCCCTGCTCCTCTCTTCCCCTTCCTGCCTGCTCTCCTTCCCACCTTCTCTCTTCCATCTTCCTCTCCTTAATTTTTATTTTCTTGGGGTGGTATTTCTGCAGACCCCCAAATAGTTGAATATCATTTCTTATTCCCTTTCCTTCGTGGTTTTGAGGCTTTCCAAAGTGCTTTTGTGTCAACCATAGGGAATGAGAGTCAACCACAGGGAATGGTGGATTTCCAAAAAGCTCAGACTAAAATAAATGAAGAACGGCTGCAGGATTTAGGTTTGGCTCACACAGTCACAAGTTGTGACCCTAATGGGCAGACTCCATTACGATCACAAGTTGAGGACTAACTGGGAAAAAATCCCAGGTGTGTAAGGAGCCTTAGAACATACTAAAGGCACTCCTCCACTTGCAAGAGTTCAAAGTTACAATGGCAATGAAAAAAGTGAATTATGACCATTGCAGCAGCCTCATGGTCATGTGATTTAAATTTGGATGCTTGACAAATGATACATATTTATGATGGATGGGGTATCCTGGGATCATGTGATCACCATATCAGGGTTCCAAGTAACACCCCCAACGAAAGAAGACTCCGAGGCTTGGGTTTCCTCAAAGATCCACTTTATTAGAGATGTCATGTTGGCACCTCTGGGAAAACCCGAATCTGAAAGTTTCCAGGTTTTCCCCACCCAAACGAGAGTTCAAGTCCCTGCCCAGCACCCACACGTCCATCACATGGCCCAATCAAGCACCGTCCAAAACTGGAGATGCCTCCCAGTCACACCATCGCAGCTGCAGGGCAAGGTGCCCTTGACTCTCTGAGAAAGGAATGCTATTATGGCTATATATCACCCATATTCCATATAATCCCCCTCCCCTTTTCCCACAGTAAAAAATGTGTCCGGCCTGAAGGCCCAAAGGTAAAAGATGGTTTCCAGGTCTGACACGCCTTTTGTGACCTTCTGACAAGCAAAATCAATGGGGAAGCCAGACGCACTTAACAAGGGTTTGACTAGTTTAACAAGTGCACTTAACACAGGGGTTGCCAACAGGGGTGCGAGATGATATTCCAGGGGTTGCCAAAACTTAGGTTTCGAAGTTTCAAAATTATAGTGTATATCCATAATTATATGC
Source organism: Thamnophis elegans (assembly GCF_009769535.1). NCBI lineage: Eukaryota > Metazoa > Chordata > Lepidosauria > Squamata > Natricidae > Thamnophis > Thamnophis elegans. The sequence continues at coordinate 129,842,589 of NC_045544.1, forward strand.
ATAAAACGATTTATTTCTGTAAGGGGTGTAGGAAGTTAAAACCCCACCCTTCTCCTAGAAAAATGAAATATCCTGGGAAATATTATATTTCCCTGGATCAGAAATGGAGAAACATGTTTTTAGGCAGGAAGTGGACTCACTCTTAATAGCCCCCACCTTTGTCAATGGGCCATTAAAAGGCCTGAGCCAGTCTATTCTACATAACAAAGACCCCCTTCAGCTCCAGGGTGATGGGATTAAAGCAGCGGTTCTCAACCCGTGGATCACGACCCCTTTGGGGGTCGAACGACTCTTTCACAGGGGTCGCCTAAGACCATCGGAAAATTGCAAAATTACAGTTATGAAGTAGCAACGAAAATAATTTTATGGTTGGGGGGTCACCACAACATGAGGAACTGTATTAAAGGGTTGCGGCATTGGGAAGGTTGAGAACCACTGGATTAAAGCATGATAGAATTAGCCCTTTACCCATCTCACCACAGGGTACCTGGGAAGAAGCAATGCTCAACCAAACTTGGACTCAAAACGCAGCCTAGAGAGTTGCACCTGCATGGCCCCATGGGAGTCGGACAACCAATCAGAATGCAAGATCAAGATCAAAGGCCAGAGAGGGCATAAAACCAGGGACTTTCAGCATCTTTTTTCTTCTTCACCCAACATTTGGAAGCATGTGATCCCCCTTTTCTGTTCAGGAGCTCAATCCATGTGATCCTGTCCACCATTAAAAACCATCTTTCCAAGCAGCCTCCATGTTTCCAGTGTCTTTTTTCCCACTTGGAACTGAACCCAGAAGGACATTTCTTCCAACAGGGGTGAGAGAATATATCAGAAGCGTTTTAGGCATATGGAAAAGGTTGGAAACCCCTGACTTAACAAATGCGGCAAGAAAAGTCGTAAAATGGGGCAAAATTCACTTAACAAATTTCTCGCAAAGCAACATAAATTTTGGGCCTCATTTGTGGTCGTAAGTTGAGGACTACCTGTAAAAGAAATTCAGGGAAGAATAACGGAATTGCAGGGAGATAATTGAGCTTAAAGAATACAGACACAAACTAAAATGCATTTTAAAAAATGCAGACTCTTGCTCGTTTTACAGTGGTTACCAGCAGAAATAGATGAACCAAGCTAGAGAGAAACAAAATGTAAATCACGTTAATTGATAGATGCCTATCTGATTTCATCAGGCCTCTGGTTTTTGTCATTGTTCAGCAATTGCAACCACTAAAAATAAGGCACATTTATCTGCCTGATGTTTGGATAAATTATATTTCTAGAGGTTGGCAGGTTTTTTTTTTTGTTAGTTACTTAAAATGTTGATTTAACATCTCTCCAAGGAAGAGTATAGAATCCATTAAAATATACTGTATTTTTCAGAGTATAAGACACATCTTTCCCACCCAAAAAAGAGGGTGAAAATCTAGGTGCGTCTTATACACTGAATACAGCATTTTTGGCCTACTGAAACCCTCTTTGCAAAAATGGACATGCAGAGGCTTTGGGAGGCTTGCAAAGTGCTTCTGCAGGCTGGGGGGGGGCAAAAACGAGCAAAAAAATGGGCCGTTTTTGCTTGTTTTTTCCCCACCCCAGGAGCATTCTATGAGTCTCCCAAAGCCTCTGCATGCCCCCCCCAAAATTTTGCAAAAAAAAACCAAGGTATGCAGAGACTTTGGGAGGCCTGCAGAGTGTAAAAACTTTTTTTTTAATTTACCTCTTCAAAATCATGGTGCATCTTATACTCCGGTGCATCTTAAAGTCCAAAAAATACGGGGCCTTCTAGCTACATATTTATATATAAACGGCTGTGGGTGTGTATGTTCCAGCATAACTCTGGAACGCCTTGAGCAATTTCAACCAAGCTTGGTACACAGATGACTTACTCTCTGGAAACAAATACTGTTGGGGGAAAGACACCCCAAACACCTCTCGGTGTGTGTGTTTTGTTAAGATACAGCCTGTTGTGCCTTAAAATGGATTCTACTGTACAGCACAGTGGAGTTGCCATGGTAACGGCTTCACAGTACTCCACAAGGGGGCTCCCTCTGGGAAAGGGGAAAATCCAATGTTAGAAATTGCGACGACGTTCATGGAAGGAGGATTGGGATAAATAAATACCCTATAGTATTTATTTATAGTACAATATAAATTCAAGAACATTTATAAAATAGCACTGGAAGAGAGATTGATACAGTATATATGAACAACCAATAAGTATGAATTTCATTGTCTACCTGTAAATTGAGCGTCTGCAAAAATAAATAAATAAGCACACTGTTTGGAAACCTTACGGATCAGATCTCTGAATTTCAGCATCTCTATCTAGGAAAGCAAATTGGCTGTCATTTCCATGAAATTCAATTTCTTGAATTTATATTGTACTAGCTAATAACCCGGCACTGCCCGGGTATTTATTTATCCCAACCCTCCTTCCATGAATGTCGCCACAATTTCTAACGTTGGATTTTCCCCCTTACCAGAGGGAGCCCCCTTGTGGAGCACTGTGAAGCCGGTACCATGACAACACCACAGCATTGTACGATAGAAGCCATTTTAACGCAGTACAGTAGAAGCCATATTTTCAACTGCATCTACCACTATTTATTATGAATGTATTACTTGGAACCCTGACATAACTGTCATAAATATGAACCCATTGACAAGCGCCAAAATTATAATCATATGACCATGGGGGTGCTGCAATGGTCGTAAGTGTGATAAACGGTCATAAGTCACTTATTTCAGTGATGTTGTTACTTTGAACGTTCACTAGACGAATGGAATAGAGTAGAATGGAATGGAGTGAGTAGAGCGGAGTGGAGCAGAATGGAATAGAATAGAATAGAATAGAACAGAACAGAATAGAATAGAATAGAATAGAACAGAATTCTTTATTGGGCAAGTGTGATTGGACTTTGGTGCATATTTGTCTTTAGTGCATATACTCTCAGTGTACATAAAGAAAAATAAAATAGAATACATCCATCAAGAATCATAAGAATGGTTGTATGTCAAGGATTTAATATACGAATTATATTAATAAACTGAAATTGTTGAGCCAGCTATCTTTGATGCAGACTTCTGAGCTGGTGGTATTTTTGCTTTCAACTCTCCCTATCCAGAAAAAAATCTCCCTTGCAGCTTATAATTCATGGATTTGCTCTAGGAGAAAAGCTTTTACGAGGAAATCATAGAAGCATCATATTTTAGCAAATCTTGCATCTGTTCTTCCTCCCAAGCGATAGGGCCACCTCCTGAATTTTGCAGGGCTGACTGGGGCTTTAATCATACATTAAAACCATCAGCTCTTCTTTATGTTAGGCTGAGTGTACATTTCCTCAGAAATATGATATGGATCAGACAATTCTAGAAAAAAAAAACACCCATCAAGTCTTGCCAGAAGCTTACTTTTTAATTCTCTTAACTCAAAAGCATCTTTGAAAGGCGGATGACTCAGATAAAATTTGTACTTAAAGGCCTAGTTATGTGCATTGTTTGTAAAGCCATTTTTAGAAAGGCGACATAGGTATTATGTTCTGTCAGCACGAAGATTACTTCACTCACAGCGGATACAAGTAGGGTTCATTCATTGTCGGTGGTTTTCCTCCCATCCAAGAGCTATTATTTTTCTCCGCTTTTTTCCATTTTTCAAGCATTGTTTCTGTGAACTGCTGAGCTGTGTCCCCAGCTCCCTTCTTTGCCATCTTGGCTCCTTGATTTCATCTGTTGAGGTTTTTATTTGCTGTGTGTTTATAAGGGATGATTTTAATGTTTTTCCAATGTTTTTATGTTGTAAGCTATCCAGACTTGTTGGATATCCAGAGATGGGCAGATGAAACAGAGGGGGGGGGGAGGGAAGGAAGGAAAGAAAAGAAAGAGAGAGAGAGAAGAAAGGAAGGAAGGAAAAGAAAGAGAGGGAGGGAGAGAAGGAAGGAGGGAAAGAAAGGAAAAGGACGGAAAGGAAGGAAGGAACAGGAAGATGACAAAGAGAGAGAAAGAAGGAAGGAAGGAAAAGAAAGAAAGAGAGAAAAGGAAAGAAAGAAGGAAAGGAAAAGGAAGGAAAGAAAGGAAAAGAAAGATGACAAAGAGAGGAAGGGAAGGAAGGAAGGAAGGAAGGAAGGAAGGAAGGAAGGAAGGAAGGAAGGAAGGAAGGGCTATTATCAGTCCTCCAGTTTTACAGGAATCAGCAAAGGGACAATAGCTGAATAGTCATATGGATTACAGATACGACTTACAACATTCAGCAACCGTTCAAGTTACAACAGCACTGAAAAAAGTGACTTATGATCGGTCCTCACACTTATGGCCATCATAGCATCTCCATGGTCATGTGATCAAAATTCATGCTTTTGTTTTATTCTATTCTATTCTATTCTATTCTATTTTTTTAAAGTTTTTTATTTAGTTTTCCAAATTTGAAATATAAACATTCCATCTTTCCTTAAGCAGTGTATCATCTGAGTACAAATATTTCTGTGCAACATCCTTCCACAAATTATAATACATTCTATTCTATTCTATTCTATTCTAGTCTAGTCTAGTCTAGTCTAGTCTAGTCTAGTCTGGTCTGGTCTAGTCTACTCTACTCCAGTCCAGTTCATTCTTCTATTTCTGTTCTGTTTTGTCCTTCCCCTATCTCATCAGTTTCAGCAGTGTTGGTTTACAATCCCTGGTGCCGCTGAAATATATGTTAACTACTTGCCGAGCAAAAATTATGGGTCAGGGACCTCCTGCTATAATAAACTCTATTTATTTTGGGTGAGGAGGTGCAATTTATCTCCCTCTCTCTCTCCCTCCCTCCCTCCCTCCGTCCCTCCCTCTCTCTCTCTCTCAATGCCCTGACAAAGTGAGACATCACAAATTCCCTCCATCGTTATTGCCCTTTTAATCACATTCCCAAAGCCAGGGCAGATGTGGAAGCTTATTAAATAACATTACAGGCACAAATCACGCCTCGTTACTTCAATTAGGGTGCGTTGCTTCAACTGGGAGGAAGCCAAAATGTCTGTAATTGCAGGGGTTCCTGGTCCTTCCTCGTCTCTTCCTTTTGGTAATCAGGAAGCTAATGTGGCCTCATTTACATATGAAATGTTTACCATCAAGCGAATCCTTGTAAACGAATAATTATGGTGACGGTCTCCCTTGGGGAGAAGGGAGGGGGGAAGCCAGGATTGAAAGCGAATGAAATTGGACAGATGGCATATGTTTTTACACTACAACCCCAGAGAAGGAGGAAGGGAGGATGAAACACGCAGCTGTGAAAGCAGCGAAAAAGGATCAAAGGTTAGGATGAGGGGACGAGGGTGTCCCGTCTTTTTAAATGGTCTTCTTTAATGACGGGCTCCAACGTGAGACAAAGAACTGGCAGATGTTTCTTCTGTGTGCCTAAAGAGATATCTTTGCTTGGCATTGTCAGCTGCTGGCAAGGAAGAGGGTAGACAGGGCCACCCACAGGGGGAGAGAGTTATTCTAGACAGCGGTTGTGATTGGGCACTCAAAGCCCCGCCCCCCATGTAAATAAGCTGATGTCATACATAAAGGGGTGTGGCCTTGGTCTTGAAATCGCAACCACCATCTTGATTTTTTTTAACTTCCTAAGAATGTCTCCTTTTAGTTGTACTCAACAGAAAGAAACAAGAGAGTAACAAACTTTGGAAATAGGAATATTATTTACCTTTTTGCTTATCTTAGTGGCCCTTTATACTAGAATAGAGTAGAGAAGAGAAGACTAGGCTATAACAGAACAGAACAGAACAGAATAAAATAGAGCTGGAAGGTACCTTAGAGGTCTTCTAGTCCAACCTCCTGCTCAAGCAGGAAACCCTATACCATTTCAGACAAATGACTGTCCAAACTTTTCTAAAAAACCTCCAGTTTCAGGGTGGGTCATCAATTTCACATTGAAGACCATAGGTAGTCCTCGACTTACAACCATTTATGTAGCAACAGAAGTTATAAAGACACTGGAAAAAGTGATCGGTCCTCACATTTATGACCATTGCGGCATCCCCACAGTCCAATGATCAGAACTTGAGCCCTTGCTAACCAGCACATCATGTGATCATCGTTTGCAACTTTCCCAGCCAGTCTCTGACAAATGAACTCAAACGGGGAAGCCAGGTTTGCTTAATGACCTGATTCGCTTAACAACTGCACCGATCGCTTAACAGCCATGAGGGGGGGAAAAGTCATTCAATTGGGAGCAACTCACTTAACAGCCATCCTGCTTAGTAATGAAAATTCTGGGCCCAATTGTGGTTATAAGTTGAGGACTACAGATATGGAAGGATGGGAAGACATGTAAGTGGATGGATGGATGGATGGATGGATGGATGGATGGATGGTTGGACGGACAGACGGACGGACAGGAAGAAAGAAAGAAAGACAGACAGACAGAGAGAGGGGGGGGGATGCTGTTATTCACCAGTTCTGGAGAACTGGTAGCGGAAATTTTGAGTACTTCGAAGAACAGGTAAAGAAAGAGAGAGAGAGAGAGAGAGAGAGAGGAGAGAGAGAGAGAGAGAGAGAGAGAGAGTTTTCAAAAACACTTAAACACTTAAATCTTCCCATCCTTCAGCAGAACCCAAAAAAAGGCTATGGTCCAATCATTTCTCTGTTTAAAAATTGGCTAGCTGTCTCCTAATAATTAATTCACTACCTTGGTCCAAGCCAGGAAATGTCTTACTTATCCATTTCTTTGTTTAATCCATTTAAATGATTTCCTGCTCCCCCAGCCACTCTGGGTGGCCAACAAGGATTAATGACACCCAGGAAAGGAAAATGATAAAATAATAACACTCGATAAGATTTTTCACATTTTTTTTTCCACATTTTATTGAGATTTATAGGCCGCCCTTCTCCCTGAGGGGACTCAGGGCGGCTTACAATCACAAGGGGAGGGGGTGCAGTACCAAGAGACAAACAATAGTGAACAAAATAAAATGGTAAACCACAACATGCATTCAACAGTCAGCACTCGGGCGGGTAAATTGGAAACCTATCCCCAGGCCTGCTGGGAAAGCCAGGTCTTGAGGGCTGTGCGGAAGGTCTGGATGGTGGTGAGGGTACGAATCTCAATGGGGAGCTCGTTCCACAGGGTCGGAGCTGCAACAGAAAAGGCTCTCCTCCGCGTAGTCGCCAGTCGGCACTGACTGGCGGATGGAATTCGGAGGAGGCCCAGCCTGTGCGATCTAATCGGTCGGAGGGAGGTGATCGGCAGAAGGCGGTCTCTCAAATATCCAGATCCACTACCATGGAGATGAAAAAAGAGTCCCCCTGAATGTAGACACACGACTCCTATCAGGTATGATATATCATAGGCTCGTCGGGGCTCCAGCCCTGCACCCTGGGGGAAGAGCCGGTTTCTTTAGCAACCAAGTTAAACATGTGTGAATGCAACCAATGGTGGCAAATTATGGCTGGGGAGGGACAGAAAGACAATTCTTGAGTTTTGATGAGCTATGTTCAGCGGTAGGATTTGGCTGGTTTGGATTGGTTCGAGCGAACCAGATGCTAATTTTACATCTGGTTCACCGAACTGATAGTTGGAAGTACTGGCTGGCCCCACTCGCCCTGCCCCACCCATCCCAGGAGTCTCTAGGTAGCCCATTCATCATGCCAGGTAAGTGCAGGGCCCGCACGGAGGCTCTGGGAGAGTGAAAAACAGGACTCTCAGAAGTCCGGAAACAAGCCTGTTTCCAGCCTCTGGAGGGCCTCTGGAGCCAGGGGAGGCCGTTTTCACCCTCCCAGAGGCTCAAGGAAACCCTTTGGAGCCTGGGGAGGGCAAAAAACGGGCCTCCTGGAAGTTACAGAAGTTCAGAGACAGACCTGTTTCAGGCCTCCAGAGGGTCTCAGGAGCCCAAGGGAGGTCGTTTTTGCCCTCCGGGAGACTTGAGAAAAGCCTCTGGAGCCTGGAGAGGGGAAAAACAGGCCTCCCGGAAGTTCCAAAAGTTCAGAGACAGGCCTGTTTCAGGCCTTCAGGGGGACTCAGGAGCCCGGGGGAGGCTGTTTTCACCCTCCCGGAGACGAGGAAAGCCTCTGGAGCCTGGAGAGGGGAAAAACGGGCATCCCGGAAGTTCTGGAAGTTCGGAGACAGGTCTGTTTCAAGCCTCCAGAGGGTCTCAGGAGCCCAGGGGAGGCTGTTTTCGCCCTCCCGGAGGCTCAAGAAAAGCCTCCGGAGCCTGGAGAGGGGAAAAAGCTCCCCCATCCACCATGATGCAGGAGGCTGAATAGGCCACGCTCCCCCATGGCCACACCCACCCAGCAACCGGGCAGAGAACCGTTTGCTAAAGTTTTTCAATCCCATCCCTGGCTATGTTGGAAAAGCACATTCCAGAGGGCGATATCTTAGTTGCAATTTCCGTTTGTGCTCTGAAAAGAGCTTTTCTTTTTTTGCAAACTCTTGATGACGATGGCTATTTATGCTCTTCGAAAGCTTTGCTTAGGAGAATCATCATTCATTCAAAAGGAAAGGAGGAAGAAAAAGGGGGAAGGAAGAGGGAGGAGTTGTATTTTTTGTAGGAGATGGTCAAAGATGATTTCTCTCTGAAACATCATTTGTCCCATAATTTGAGATGAAGCCAGGGGTGAAATCCTCCCGGTTTGGCACAGTTCAGCTGAACCGATAGGGATGATTGCCATTGGTTCTGCGAACCGGTAGTTTAAAAAAAAAAAAAAAAAGCTTCAGAGGATCGCAGGGATCCGTTGTGAGCCGTGTGATCTTTGGAAGCTTTTTTCCTGGTTTTTAAAGCATTTTCCCCCCCTGCCAATTCAGGCTAATAGGCAGGAAAAAAATGCTTTTAAAAGCGGGGGGGGGGCAGGGGGAAGCTTCCGACAATCGGTTGGATCAGCTATGAGCCACATGATTGTCAGAAGCTTCCCCCACACACACACACACTTTTTAAAGCATTTTTTCCCTGCCCATTCGCCCGAACCAGCAGGAAAAAGATTTTTTGGGTCAATGTTGAAGGCTGTCTTGATATTGTGTTTGTGGAGAATTTTGCTGATTTTATCTGTGGTGCCTTTGATGTAAGGGAGGAGGGTGATGCCCTTGTCCTGTTCTGCCCGGGTACTTGAGAGACCGCCTGCTGCCAATTACCTCCAATAGACCGATCAGATCCCACAGATTAGGGCTCCTCCGAATTCCATCTGCCAGCCAATGCCGACTGGCGACTACCCGGAGGAGAGCCTTCTCTGTGGCTGCTCCGACCCTCTGGAACGAGCTCCCTGTGGAGATTCGAACCCTCGCCACCCCCCAGGCCTTCCGCAAAGCCCTTAAAACCTGGCTGTTCCGACAGGCCTGGGGCTAAAGAGCTTTTGCCCCCCCCTCCCTCGAATGGTATGGTTGTTGTGTGCTTTTAAATTGTGTATTGTTCTGTTCGTCTTTTTTATCCCTTATTTGTACCCCCTTCCCTGACTTGGATTGTGAGCCGCCCTGAGTCCCCTTTGGGGAAAAGGGCGGCATATAAATGCAATAAATTCAATTCAATTCAATTCTGTGTCTTCGGGGGGGGGGTCTCCCTTTGGATTAGGTTGGTAATTGTTTTTCTTTGGAATCCGTTGGAGATTAATACCTTTGTGAGAGTGTGTAATTCAGTTTTCAGGTGGTCTTCGTCGGCTAGGCGTTTGATTCTGGAGATGAGGGTCTTGGCTACAGAGTTGATCTGTGCAGGATGGTGATGGGATTGTGCGTTTAAGTAGCGGTTGGTGTGTGTTTTTTTCCGGTAGATGGTGTGTCCTAGGGAGCCATTGGGTTTTTTGTAGATTAGGATGTCCAGAAAGGAATGAGCTCCCCGTGGAGATTCGGACCCTCGCCACCCTTCGGGCCTTCCGGACGGCCGTGAAGACCTGGCTGTCCCAGCAAGCCTGGGGGTGAGTTCCCCCCCTACTCGAATTTGCGGTGTCTGCTGTGTTTTTAAATTGTCTGTATCGTCTGTTTTGTCTTACTTTTTTGTAATTGTTCCCCTTCCCTTGGCTTTTGTTCAGCCGCCCTGAGTCCCTTCGGGGAATAGGGCGGCCTACAAATTGAATAAACTCCAAACTCCAAGGGACGTTGGTTGTTTGCTTCTATTTCCATGGTGAATTGTATTTTGGGATGTAGGCTGTTGAGCTGTGTGAGGAAGTTGTCCAGTTTTTCTTTCCCGTGTGACCAAATCACAAAAGTGTCATCAACATATCGAAGCCAGAGTTTGTGTTTGTGTTCAGATTTATATTAGGCGTTAGTTTCAAAATGTTCCATGTATACGTTTGCGATGACGGGTGAGAGGGGTGATCCCATGGGTGCTCCTTCTATCTGTTTGTATCTTAGTCCATTATGCATGAAGTATGTGTTGGTTAGGCAGTGATTGGTCAGGTTCCACCACAAAACCGCGGAGGACAAAATCGCGCTCGACGAAAGCGTGCATTTGACGTCATCACAGCGCAACGAAAACATCGCGCTGTGATCGAAAAATGTAAAAATAAAGCGAAAACCTTACCCTAACCCCCCCAAACCTAACCCTAAACCTAACCCTAAACCTAACCCTTAACCTAAGCCTAAATCTAACCCTAAACCTAACCGTTAACGTAACGCTAAACCTAACGCTAACCCTTAACCTAACGCTAAACGTAACCCTAACGCTCTAAACCTAACCCTAACCCTTAACCTAACCCTAACCCTAACCCTAAACCTAACCCTTACCTTTATGTGAATCGGCTTGCTTTAATTTTAATTTTATTTCAATTTTTAATTTTTTTCGTCGTGCTGTGATGATGTCACATGCGCGCTTTCGTTGAGCGCGATTTTGTCCTCCGCGGTTTTGACGGGTCACGGTTGGTCAGGTCCAGGAGGGGTTTAGGGGGGTTGTGTTGGTTCTGGATAGCTGTCAAGGCTTCTTTTATAGGCACTTGGGTGAAGAGGGATGTGACAGCCCTAAGCCAAACAACTTCAACCCTACACAGAATCCATCGCCTCACACGTACAAAATTCACTCCACTGCATAGAAACAATAAAGAAACAAAACCTACAGCCCAGCGACCTACTCGTGAGCTTCGATGTCATATCCCTCTTCACCCAAGTGGCTAATCTCCAACGGATTCCAAAGAAAAACAATTACCAACCTAATCCAAAGGGAGACTCCCCCAAAAAACTGATATATATAAGGCTGTGTGTTGGGGTGGGTATATATAATACTGTGGGGGTAAGACACCCCTAACACCCATTGGTGTGTGTGTGTGTGTGTGTGTGTGTGTGTGTTCCAGTATAACTCTGGAACATCTTGAGTAATTTCAACTAAACTTGGTACACAGATGACTTACTCTCTGGAAACAAATACTGTGGGGATAAGACACCCCTAACGCCGCTCGGGGTGTTGTTGCAGCCTATTGTGCCTTTAAATGGCTTCTACTGTACTGCCATAAAATGGCTTCTACTGTACAGCATAGTGGAGTTGCCATGGTAACGGCTTCACAGTACTCCACAAGGGGGCTCCCTATGGTTTTCCCCTATGTTGGGGAAAACCAACATTAGAAATTACGCTTAGTCCGGACATTTTCCCCCTATAAATAAATACCCAGGCAATGCCAGGTTATCAGCTAGTTATTTATAAAAATAATAAAGACAGAATACAAATAAATCTCATCATTGGATTGGCAATTTGGGGAAATAAAATCAGGGATGTGGTCTGATACATCCGAGCAGAAGAAGCCTCTTCCCAAAACCCCAAAGCCTTCATAACTCTTTGGAGCCTTATCAGGGATGAGGGTGGCTTTTTCTCAAGCACAGGCTTTTCAGACAGCCAGGACAATGCAGTGGCTAGAAGTCGAGAGGCCATGAGTTCTAGCCCCACTCTTGACACAACATCAGCTTTCTCAGCCATAACAAGCAGGTAGGGGGGAATGACCTCCAAAAAACCTTGCCAAGAAAAATACAGGGACTTGGTCAGGGAATCACCAGGAGTCAAAACTAATTCATACATGCATGCATGCATACATACATACATACATACAGGGTACCCCTCACACATATGTGCTAATCGTTCCCGACTCTAAGGGGTGGTGCTCATCTCCGTTTCAAAGCCGAAGAGCCAGCTCTGTCCAAAGACGTCTCCGTGGTCATGTGGCCGGCATGACTAAATGCCAAAGGTGCACAGAACGCTGTTACCTTCCCACCAAAGGTGGTTCCTACTTTTCTACTTGCATTTTTACGTGTTTTCAAACTGCTAGGTTGGCAGAAACTGGGACACGTAATGGGAGCTCACTTGCTAGGGACTTGATTCGCTGAACTGCCAACTTTTCTGATTGACAAGCTCAGCGTCTTAGCCACTGAGCCACTGTGTCCCTATTACTTACTTACATACATACATACATACATACATACATACATACATACATACATACATAACCTTTAAACGGTGCTAAATGCTGGATGTTGGTCTTTGTTTTTTCATTCTTTAAATCCCACATCTCCTTGTTGTAATTAGTCTTCCTACTATCAATCAACGAAGAGAATTTCCCATCCTGGACCACATCTGCTCTTCCAGCAAGTTCATTTTATGACCTCTGAAACTCTGCAAATTCATCCTGAAATTTAAGTGTTCTCCCTTTTTCTGAAATGTAAAACATCTCGGAGTCAAAATTGACATCTAGTCACCACTTCGCTGTCTTGATAATGCAGACATAATCCGTTGTTGCCTTCTTCCAAGATATTTCAAAAACCTAAGCAGGATTGAACCTGATAGTTATTTGGCAGGAAGTGCTTAAATTGTATGCAGATTAGAAAACCAAAATTATTTTTTAAATGTCCATGAAATTACCAGTAATTGACTCAAATTGGGAAAAACGTCCTTTTGTTCTAGCAAGATAATGGAGACCATTAATTTATGTATGTCCAAAGCAACAGTGTATAAATCTTCTTTGCAGGAGAAACGTTTCTACATTTCTATGTAGAATGAATTGTCTTTTCATTCATAAGACCATCAGTCCTAAGAACAGACAGTCTTATATGCCTTAAGAAACCACAACTAATTTATTATTATATTACCAAACAGAAATAGCCAAGACTCCAGAAGACAGGCTTAAGATACAGAAGGATCTTGACAGACTTGAACATTGGGCACTATCTAACAACATGAAATTCAATGGTGAAAAAAATAAGGTTCCTGGAGTCCTTCGGGATTGGGCGGCATATAAATATATTTAATAAATAAATAAATAATAAATAAAAGGTTCTACATTTAGGCAAGAAAAATAAAATGTACAGGTACAGTATATGTGGTACCTTGTCCAATAGTAGCAACTGTGAGAGGGATCTTGGAGTCCTAGTGGTCAACCATTTAAATAGGAGCCAGCTGTGTGCAGCAGCTGCCAAAAAGGCCAACACAGTTCTAGGCTGCATTAACAGAGGGATAGAATCAAGATCACGAGAAGTGTTAATACCACTTTATAAGGCCTTGGGAAGGCCACACTTGGAATACTGCATCCAGTTTTGGTCGCCACAATGTAGAAAAGATGTGGAGACTCTAGAAAGAGTGCAGAGAAGAGCAACAAAGATGATTAGGGCACTGGAGGCTAAAGCACATGAAGAACAGTTGCAGGAACTGGGTATGTCTAGTTTAAGGAAAATAAGGACTAGGGAAGACTTGATAGCAGTGTTCCAATATCTCAGGGGCCGCCACAAAGAAGAGGGAGTCAAACTATTCTCCAAGGCACCTGAGGGTAGAACAAGAAGCAATGGATAGAAACTAATCAAGGAGAGAAGCAACTTAGAACTGTGGAGAAATTTCCTGATAGTTAGAACAATTAATCAGTGGAACAGCTTGCCTCCAGAAGTTGTGAAAGCTCCAACACTGGAAGTTTTTAAGAAGATGTTGGAGAACCATTTGTCTGAAGTGGTGTAGGGTTTCTTGCCTAAACAGGGCGTTGGATTAGAAGGCCTTCAAGGTCCCTTCCAACTCTGTAATTCTATACTATTAGTGCTCAAGATTAAATGGGTTGCAGTCTTCCCCAGGAATGTGTACAATATTTCCTTAAGAAAAAATGTAAAAGGAATGAATTAAAAGCAATTCAAACAATGATCACTACCAATAGATGGCGCTTACAAAAAGTTCATAAATGAACAGCTACTCATATAATGTTGGACTGATAACACAAAGTCCCATTGTGTTATCTAAGCCTTATTCCTCTGAGAACTGTGCTACAAGAGAGTTTGTATTTATAGAGTTGCAAAGCCAAAGGCTGTATGCCGAAGAATGGAGGCCTTTGAACTCAGGTGCTGGAGAAGACTCCTGCGAGTCCCTTGGACTGCAAGGCCATCAAACCGGTCAGTCCTAGAGGAGATCAACCCTGACTGCTCTTTAGAAGGCCAGATCTTGAAGATGAGACTCAAGTACTTTGGCCACCTAATGAGAAGGAAGGACTACCTGGAGAAGAGCCCAATGCTGGGAAAGATGGAGGGCAAAAGAAGAAGAAAGGGACGACAGAGAATGAGGTGGCTGGATGGAGTCACTGAAGCAGTAGGTGTGAGCTTGAATGGACTCCAGAGGATGGTAGAGGACAGGAAGGCCTGGAGGAATGTTGTCCATGGAGTCATGATGGGTCAGACACGACTTCGCAACTAACAACAACAATAAAAGACAACTTAGAGAGAGCCAATTTGGCATATTGGTTAAGGTTCTGGCATAGAAGCCAGGAGACAGTGAGTTTTAGTCCTGCCATAGGCATGAAGACTTTGGACCAATCACCTGAAGTCTGTGAGTTCTAATCCCAGCCTAGTACTGAGAGCTAGTTGGGTGACTTTGTGCCAGTCATTAGGAGACCATGAGTTCTAGTCCTGCCTTAGGCATGAAAGTCAACTGGGTGATTTTGGGCCAAACACCAGGAGACAGTGAGTTATCTAGTCCCAGCTTAGGTATGAAAGACAGCTGGATTATTTTGGGCCAATCACCCTCTCTCATTCCAGCCCACCTGACTGGTTGTGGTGGTTGCAGAGTGAGGAGAAAGGAGAAGGAGAAAGGAGTGTTATGCATGCTTGTCACCTTGAGCTATTTATAAAGTAATAAAGGCAGGATAAAAAAACTAGTAAATAAATAAACCTTCCAATTTTTACATCCAAATATATTACTTTCCTAAATATTTTGCTTTGAGTTATGGCATACTTGCATTTGCAAACATCAGCATTGTTAAGGAAACCCTCAAAAACCACCAAACTACTAATTCAACCTGCTTCTCTCAGATCTTCCGGGTGGGAAGTCTATCTTAAACTCCTGGCTCTAAGTTCTCGGATGCCTCCTTGTTGAGGCAATAAACCCAGGTCCAGTTTGGGTCTTTCTTTTCGAGATTGTCATCTCTTCTTTTTCCTTTGGTTGGTTTTAAAGCAGAACTAATGATCACTCTCACAGCCTTTTCATAGTGCAAGGGTGACAGACTCAAGGCACGGGGGCTGCATCCGGTCAGGGGTGGGTTTCAGGCGGTTCACGGCGGTCCCCGCGAACCGGTTGGTCGGTGAACCCGGAAGTAAGTAACTT
Source organism: Thamnophis elegans (assembly GCF_009769535.1). Lineage (NCBI taxonomy): Eukaryota > Metazoa > Chordata > Lepidosauria > Squamata > Natricidae > Thamnophis > Thamnophis elegans. The sequence continues at coordinate 129,858,083 of NC_045544.1, forward strand.
CCGGGAACGCCGAAGGATCCACCCGCCCGCATTTCTTACCCGGTTTTGACGAGTTCTGCGCTTCCACGCATGCGTAGAACACATACAGCGCCTGCGCGATCCTCCAGGAGCAGCTGGAGCATCGCACAGGTGCTAGTACACATGCGTGCATTGCGTGCGTGCACGAGGACGCCGCCAGCCCCGTTCCAACCGAACCGGTTGGAACGGGGCGAGAAACCCACCCCTGCATCCGGCCCATAGGGTACTTTGATCTGGTCTGCGGGGCCGCCTGGGAAACAGTGAAGGATTGGCCCATAGTGTTTCTCCCAGCGAAAATGGGCTCCCGACAGAGGTGGGTTCCTACCAGTTCGCACCTATTCGGTAGAACCAGTTCGTCAAATCTACCGAACTGGTTAGAAGAGGTTCCACCAGTGGACCCGGAAAGCAGGCCACACCTACAGAAGAGGTTCCAAATTTTTTTGAAACCCACCACTGGTCCTTGGATATGATTATTCTACACTATCATGCTCATATTTATAAAACTCAGTGCCTCTGTGAAAGGTAAGGATGACTACTGCGTTTGTGGCGCAATCAGAACATTGCGTGTGTGGAAGTTGTTTTAACGCAAACCAAAGATGCCTTTTAAAAAAGAAGTTTACATCATATTCTTATGCATGCCAGTGCTGTGTGTGAGGTAATTTAAGGTGGTTCTGACAAGTGTCGTCGGCATCTTCATATCCGGTCACATGGGCAGCAAGCCACTCCCATCTGGTCACATGGGTGGCAAGCCACTCCCACAAAGGAGGCCACACCCACAGAGTAGGTTCGAATAATTTTTGAAACCCACCACTGGCTCCCGAGCTCCAATTTTGGCTGCCACGGCGTCCTGCAACCCTCAGCCAGTGAAAATGGAGTTCGGGAGGGGCGCGTGCTCTGCATGAAAACGGGCTCCCGAGCTCCATTTTCACTGGGCGAGGGTTGCAGGACGCCGTGGCAGCCAAAAACGGAGCTCGGGAGCCTGTTTTCACTGGCCGAGCACTCAGGCCACCACAGACACCCCTGACAGGAGTGACATCGAGCTGGCCACGCCCCCCTGGCCACACAACACACACACCCCGAGGTCAAATGAAATCCTGATGCGGCCCTCAATGAAATCGAGTTTGACACCCCTGCCCTACAGCCTTTCTCCTGGGCAGGAGGAAACTGGGCTCCCTGCAGCTTCCCGTTCTGCATCACTTTGGGGCTATCCCAGTATCACTTACCATCTCACCAGCTCCCATTTCCTCTGGCCTGAGGTTTTCTTAGAAGCCATACTGCCCCGTCCTCCTCTTCCGCCTTTCAGATCAAAAAGAGGGATTTCCTGAGCTTTCCCCTCGGGGACAAATAGAGGGTAAGATAGAACAGCAGTAGCACTGCCTCTGCTCTTAGTCAGCAATAAGGCTACCGATTCATTCCTTGGTGCATTGGAGAGATACTGAGAGAGAGAAGGAGAGAGAGAGGATACAGAGAGAGAGAGGGGGGGGGAGAGAGAGAGGGGAGAGAGAGAGAGAGAGAGAGAGAGAGAGAGAGAGAGAGAGAGAGAGAGAGAGGAGAAACAGAGTGTAAAACTGCTGAAGGAACTGATCTTCCAACTCTCCAGACTGAGCCAAAGTCTTCATCCCAACCTAGAATTTCCATCCTCTTCCTCTCTGAATCTGGGACAAACGAAACAAGAAAAATTAGGTGAGATTTTATGCTGTCCTAGCTGGGAAATCCTCTCTGTTTTGCTTCATTGCTTCACGCAAAGAGCAGCCGAGTTGTTTCTTTCAAATGCTTAGAAAACCCCTCTTTGTTTATTGCCAAGGCAGCAGAAAATTCTCTGTGGATGCATCTCGCGGATGCACGGATGCGTGGAGATAGATTTTGGTTTGATGCTAGCTTTAAAAAAAAAAAATTAGCAGAGAGAACCAGCCCACTTGGTTTGATTCCATCAAAAAGCAAGGTGCCCTTTATTTTTTATTTTTCCCAGTTTCTGTAAGATCCCCTTTCGGTTCCATTCACTCCCATGGATTCTTACTTTTATTTTTCTTGGAATAAAAGGAAATGTCGGAGGCAAGAGATAAGCCAAGAGACAGCATCATGGGCTAGAAAGATAACCAATCAAAATATGAGGCTGTCAATCATGGTCTGTTATTGATTTCTGCAAATGGAATGGTGATGAGGAGGAAGGAAGAGAGACTCCAGGTAAGAGATTTTGGGGGCTATCAGATGTCAAGTGCAGAAATCTGCAGTCCACTAGAGACTCAAAAAGAAACACAGAAAATTCTGCCTTTGCTGCCATCTAGTGGTCACTGGGAATTTTGCAGCCTAGTATAGACAGTCAAAAGGGACGGTGGCTCAGTGGCTAAGATGCTGAGCTTGTCGATCAGAAAGGTCGGCGATTTGGCAGTTCAAATCCCTAGCGCCGCATAACAGAGTGAGCTCCCGTTACTTGTCCCAGCTTCTGCCAACCTAGCAGTTCGAAAGCATGTAAAAAAATGCAAGTAGAAAAATAAGAACCACCTTTGGTGGGAAGGGAACAGAGTTCCATGCACCTTCGGCATCTAGCCATGCTGGTCACATGACCATGGAGAAATCTTTGGACAGCGCTGGCTCTTTGGCTTTGAAACGGAGATGAGCACCGCCCCCTAGAGTCAGGAACGACTAGCACATATGTGCGAAGGGAACCTTTACCTTTATAGATTGTCCTCAACTTACAACCTGCTCATTTAGCAACTGTTAGCAATAGCACTTAGACTTATATACCACTTCACAGTGCTTTACAGCCCTCTCTAAGCGGTTTACAGAGACAGCCTATTGCCCCCAACAATCTGGGTCCTCATTATACCTACCACAGAAGGATAGAAGGCTGAGTCAACCTTGAGCCGTTCAGAATTGAACTTACAATGGCATTGGAAAAAAGTGACTTACAACTGATTTTCACACTTACAACCCCATAATCACACAATCAAAATTTGGCCTCTTGGCAACTGGCATGTATTTACAATGGTTGCAGTGTCCCAGGTGCCTTGAAATGACCTAGCGGAAGCCATATTTTTCTTGCTTTGTTTCCCAGTTGACATACATATGGGGGAGAGGGGGATTTATGGAAGGTAGAATGTTTTCCTCTGTAGGGATGCAGTGGCTCAGTGGCTAAGATGCTGAGCTTGTCAATCAGAAGGTCAGCAGTTCAGTGTTTCGATCCCCTAGCACCGCGTAATGGAGTGAGCTCCCATTATTTGTCCCAGCTTCTGCCAACCTAGCAGTACGAAAGCGCGTAAAAAAATGCAAGTAGAAAAATAGAAACCACCTTTGGTGGGAAGGTAACAGCGTTCCATGAGCTTTCGGCATTTAGTCATGCCAGCCACATGATCACAGAGACATCTTCGGACAGCACTAGCTCTTCGGCTTTGAAACCACCCCCTAGAGTCAGGAACAACTAGCATGTATGTGCGAGGGGAACCTTTGCCTTTATCTTTATGTTTTCCTATAATGTGCCAGTCAAAACAACAATAAGGCTCCTGAGAAACAAGGTCAGATCAACGTGCCCTACCAACCCCTAGGAGGCAGTGCTGGGAAGTTCATTACCTGCTTGGTTGGCTAATGGGACCTATGTCACGAGGGAGGTGGACAATATCTATTGTTTAATTAAACCAAAAACACGGGAATTATTCAGTTTTGGTTTCGCACTTGACCGTACCGATATGATGTACCCAATAAACAGGATTTTTGAGGAAGCCAAGTCCACATGTTGGGAACATTACTCAGAACCATGATAATGAGGTCATGTGATCGGCATTTTCAACCTTCTCAGCTAGCATCCAACAAGCAGAACCAAGGGGGGGGGGAGTGGGTTCGCTTAATGGCCATAAGATTCACTTCACAATTGCAGTGATTCACTTAACAAAAAATGGCCAAAAAAAAAGGAATGTGACTCACTTAGCAAACATGTGACAGTAGTTCTATGAATTCTAACACAAATCCTGGTCCCAAATGTGGTTACAAGTTGAGGGCTATCTGTATGGGTTCTACCACAAAACCGCGGTAGACAAAAGCGCGCTCGACGAAAGCGCGTACGTGACGTCATCACAGCGCGACGAAAACATCGCACTGTGAGCGGTAAATTTAAAAATAAAGCAAAAACCTTACCCTAACCCCCCCAAACCTAACCCTAAACCTAACCCTTAACCTAACCCTAAACCTAACCCTAAACCTAACCCTTAACCTAACGCTAACCCTTAACCTAACGCTAAACCTAACCCTAACACTTAACGTAACCCTAAACCTAACCCTAACCCTTAACCTAACCCTAACCCTAAACCTAACCCTTATCTTTATGTGAATCGGCTTGCTTTAATTTTATTTTAATTTCAATTTAATTTATTTTTAATTTTTTTCGTCGCGCTGCTGATGACGTCAGGTACGCGCTTTCGTCGAGCGCGGTTTTGTCTACTGCGGTTTTGACAAGTCACGATCTGTATGCAAGCTCTCTGTAGCTCTATGAAGGTTGTTACTTTTACCTCAGAACTGAAGGCACAACTTAAGGCTTTTTTTAACGGCAGTTCAAATAATTTCGAGCATCCTATACGTATCAGCAGTTTGTGTATCAGCCCTCTTGATTTTCTAGGATCTCCTTCCGATTCGTCCTTTTAAATATAGGCCTTTCCTCCATTTTTGTTTCTGCGGGGTCCTACAGTCCATGTCCATAATGTATGGTTGTAAGATTACAGGCTGGACCTCGGGAGCTCTAGTGGTGCTTCAGTGATTGAATCCAACAGGATATTTACAGATTACAGATTAACAGAGTTGGAAGGGACCTTGTAGGTCATCTAGTCCAACCCCCCCTCCCCCGCTCAAGCAGACCCTACACCATTTCTGACAGATGGCAGTCCAGTCCCTTCATGAAAGCTTCCAGTGATGGAGCTCCCGCAACCTCTGAAGGCAAGTTGTTCCATAGGTTAATTGTTCTCACTGGTAGAAAATTCCTCCTTATTTCCATCTTGAATCTCTCCTTGTTCAGTTTCTATCCATTATTCCTCAAGTGGCCTTCAGGTGCCTTGGAATATTGGAACATTGCTATCATGTCTCCCCTGGTCCTTAGGCCTCCTGTAACAGATCAGCTTTTCCTAAGTAATAAAATAGCTCCTCTTAACAACACTTAATAAACTATCTTCAAAAGTAATGCTATCACTTGACTGCCAATGCCAAGTGCCAATGCAGCCAGCAATTTCTTGAATTGAGCATAAAACAACAGGACTATCATCCTGAATTTTTTTTTTAGTCACACTCTGTGGATACCAGTAAATCAAGGTGATTGACTGGTAGCCTATAGAATAGAATGGAATGGAATAGAATAGAATAGAATAGATAGAATAGAATAGAATAGCAAAGTTAGAAGGAACCTTGGAGGGCTTCTAGTCCAACCCTCTGCTTAGGCAGGAAACCCTACACCACTTCAGACAAATGGTTCTCCAACATCTCCTTAAAAACTCCCAGTGTTGGAGCATTCACAGTTTCTGGAGGCAAGTTGTTGCAATGATTAATTGTTCTAACTGTCAGGAAATTTCTCCTTAGTTCCAAGTTGCTTCCCTCCTTGATTAGTTTCCACCCATTGCTTCTGATTCTGCTTCCAGGTACTTTGGAGAATAGCTTGATTCCCTCTTTTCTGTGGCAGCCCCTGAGATATTGGAAGACTGCTATTATGTCTCCCCTGGTCCTTCTTTTCATTAAACTAGACATACCCAGTTCCTGCAACTGTTCTTCATCTGTTTTAGCCTCCAGTCCCCTAATCATCTTTGTTGCTTTTCTCTGCACTCTTGTTCACACCCTAATCTGTCTTGAGCCTGCTTATTGAGAGATCTACAGTTTGGTCATCTGTGGAGAAGGAGAGATTAATATATCAAACAGGCAGCTGAAATCTTTAATTCTTCAAAATGTTTTAAGTGCCCAAATTTATCTACCCTGATGAAAACGGTTCAAACCACTTGAATTTCTCTAGATTGCCACTAGGGGTCACCCTCACACCAAGAGTCCAGGATGCTGGACTACAAGAAAAAGAATTTTATAATAGGCCATCAAAATTTTACTATGCTGTTGGTAAAACACAGTGATGTAGTTTCTAAAGCAGTGTTTCTCAACCTTGGTGACTTTAAGTCCTGTGGACTTCAACTCCCAGAATTCCCCAACCAGCTGGCTGTGGGATTCTGGGCGTTGAAGTCCATGGGACTTAAAGTCACCAAGGTTGAGAAACACTGTTCTAAAGGCTTCCCCCTTTCCATGTAGACAGCTTTGCAAGGCAGTGTGAAGAAGAGTGGCACTCTGAAACACGAAGAATGGTTGCAGGAATTGGGGAAGATTACTTTAATGAAAAGAAGAACTAGGGGTGCCATGATGGCAGTGATCCAATATGTGAAGATGTGCCCCAAAGAAGCTATTCTCCAAAGCACCTGAGGGCAGGGCAAGAAGCGATGGGTGGAAGCTAATCAAGGAGAGAAGCAACGTAGAACTAAGGAGAAATTTCCTGACAATGAGAACCATTAATCAGAGTGGAACAACTTGCCTCCAGAAGTTGTGAATGCTCCAACATTGGAGGTTAAGAAGAGATTGCATAGCCATTCGTCTGAAATGGTATAGGGTTTCCTGCTGGAGCAGGGGGTTGGACTAGAAGACCTCCAAGGTTCTTTCCAACTGTGTTATTCTGTTATGGTTGTTGAGTCCAATTCAAGCGGATGATGGTTTATATCTATAAAGCCCTTCATGGCTTGGCACCCAGGTACTTGCAAGAACGTAAGTATCATGTTGACTAGGGAATTCTAGGAGTTGAAGCCCACACATCTTTGTGGTGTACGAAGTTAACCACCACCACCACCCTCTCCTCAAAAAATGAAATATCCTGGGAAATATTGAAAAGGCAAAATATTATATTCCCCTGGATAAGAAATGGAGAAACATGTTTTAGGCAGGAAACAGACTCACTCTTAATAGCCCCCACCGTTGTCAATGAGCCATTAAAAGGCCGGAGCCAATCTATTCTACGTAACAAAGATCTCCCCCTTCAGCTCCAGGGTGATGGGATTAAGGCATGATAGTATTAGCCCTTTACCCATCTCACCACAGGGCACCTGGGAAGAAGCGAAGCTCAACCAAACATGGACTCAAAACGCAGCCTACAGAGTTGTCCTTGCATGGGCCCATGGGAGCCTGACAACCAATCAGAATACAAGATCAAGATCAAAGGCCAGAGAGTGCATAAAACCAGGAACTTTCAGCATCTCGGCTCCTTTTTCTTCTTCACCCAACATCTGGAAGCATGTGATCCCCCTTTTCTGTTCAGGAGCTCAAGCCATGTGATCCTGTCCACCATTAAACCATCTTTCCAAGCAGTCTCTGTGTTTTCAGTGTCTTTTCCCGCACTTGGAACTGAACCCAGAAGGACATTTCTTCCAACAGTGGCAAAGATGGAGAAACACTTTTATATGAGCACATAGATCAGTGGTTAAGAAAACCAGGGGACTGTAAGTTCTAGTCATCATAGTCAAGTGAGTGACTTTGGGCCAATCACCAAGAGACGATGAGTTCTAGTTCTGCCTTAGGCACCAACGCTAGCTGGGTGCAAGGGTCACCATCCCACCTAGTGGTGGGATTCAAATAATTTAACAACTGGTTCTCTGTCCTAATGACCAGCTGGGTAGGCGGGGCTTAGTGGTCATGTGACTGTGTGGGCGTGGCTAACTCGACATTACTCAGGTCGATGGGCACTTTGCCTTAGCTGTTACAATGTAATAAGGGTCAACCGGAGAGGCAGTTTCTGTAAGCAGGGCAATAAAGATCAGGCTAGAAACAACACCAGAATGTTTCCTTCCTGCCTTCCTTACAGGATTAGCCCTGTAAAGTGGGGGAAAAAACAAAAGGAGATTTCTTCCAACAACCGGTTCTCTGAACCTCTTAGAAAGTTAAGAACCGGTTCTCCCGAGTAGGTGCGCACTGGCTGAATCCCACCACTGATCCCACCTCACAGGATTATTGTTGTGGAGACAATAGGAGGTGGAAAGAGTATTAGGTATTGTTGGAAGAAATGTCCATCTGGGTTCAGTTCCAAGTGGGGAAAAAGACACTGGAAACATGGAGGCTGCTTGGAAAGATGGTTTTAATGGTGGAAAGGACCACATGGCTTGAGGTCCTGGGGAAAAAGGTGATCATGTGCTTCATAGATGTTGGGTGAAGAAGAAACAAGAAAGAGAAGGGGCTTGCTGAGAGTTCCTGAGTTCTTTATACTCTCTGTTTGGTCCCACCTCTCTATTTCCTGTTCCTATATAAGAAATGTATTCTGATTGGTTGTCAGGCTCCCATGGAGCCATGCAGGGGCAACTCTCTAGGCTGTGTTTTGAGTCCATGTTGGTTGAGCATTGCTTCTTCCCAGGCGCCCGGTGGTGAGATGGGTAAAGGGCTAATACTATCATGCCTTAATCCCATCACCCTGCAGCTGAAGGGGGAGATCTTTGTTATGTAGAATAGACTGGCACAGGCATTTTAATGGCCCATTGACAAAGGTGGGGGCTATTAAGAGTGAGTTTGTTTCCTGCCCAAAATAGTGTTTCCCCATTTGTTATCTAGGGAAATACAATATTCTGCCTTTTCAATATTTCCTAGGACATTTCATTCTTCTAGGAGACGGGTGGATGCTAACTTCCTACGCTATTTTCTCTGACTTGAGTTATTTCTAAAATGGTTATTTCTAAAATCTTTATTCTAAAGATGGAATAAATGAATAAATCATGGAATTGAATGGGGGCACATAGGCCATCAAATCATGGTACAACCTCTGTTCTGGGCAGGCATCAATAGCATCCAGACAGATTCTTGACTCCGCTTGAAGAAAGAGAGATCTGCACTCACTGGGTAATCGGAGATTTATTTGTGCTCATGTTTTCATTTATTTCTTTTAGGCACTGAAAAAAAAATCAATGAACAGCAATAAAAGAGCTTTGCATCGGGAAAGTTATGCTTCTCCGTTTGGCCTTCCCTTTCCACTTCCATTCACCCCAATTGATTCTTATTTTTATTTTTCCCAGAAGAAAGGAACCGCAAGGGCAAGACAAGGCTGAAGAGAAGGAACATCTGGATAAACAGGCCAGGCATGTAAGAAGCTAAGAATAGACCCCCACGCAGAGGGGAGCTTATTCCTTTGGATCTGTTGGAAGAAATCTTCCTCTGGGTTCAGTTCCAAATAACAGCGCTGGCTCTTCAGCTTTGAAACGGAGATGAGCACCGTCCCCTAGAGTCAGGAACAGCTAGCACATATGTGCGAGGGGAACCTTTACCTTTACTTATGGCAAGAAAGGTCGTAAAACAGGGCAAAACTCACTTAACAAATGTCTCAGCAATAGGAGTGTGTGTGTGTGTGTGTGTGTGTGTGTGTGAATTATCAAAGTGTGAAAAGGAGAACGAACTCTATTTAACAGATGATAATCAAACAAAGGTTCTATCTGGTCACACGGGGGCATCACAAGTGAGTGAATTTCATCTGCACATCTGTGGGATCTAGGTAGCATGTGTGAAACGGTTCCACCACAAATGCGCGCACAACAAAAGCGCGCCTGACTAAACCGCGGTGTCTAAAGCGCGGTGACAAAACCGCATGACGAATGAGCGACTAATTAGCCCTAAAGCGCGCCGACAAAAGCGCGCCGACAGAAGCGCGCTGTAACGTAACCCTCAACCTAACCCTCAACCTAACCCTCAACCTAACCCTAAACCTAACCCTAAACCTAACCCTAAACCTAACCCTAAACCTAACCCTAAACCTAACCCTAAACCTAACCCTAAACCTAACCCTAAACCTAACCCTAAACCTAACCCTAAACCTAACCCTAAACCTAACCCTAAACCTAACCCTAAACCTAACCCTAAACCTAACCCTAAACCTAACTGTAAATCTTACCTTAAATGAAATCGCGCTTCTGTCGGTGCGCTGTTGTCGGCGCGCTGTTGTCGGCGCGCTTTTGAAATCGCGGTTTTAGCACCGCGGTGTTGTCGGCGCGCTTATGACGTTCGCGCTTTTGACGGGTCATGGTGTGAAACCACACTTATGCGCCCCATCTGTGGAAATTTTTGTTTAGCCATGACACTGGTCCCTGGTGCCTGAAAGGTTTGGGGCTGCTATGGTAATAGATTCTTCTTCTGTCAATCAACTATGAATAACAATGCTGAGCATTGTCCCCAAAGTGCTTTTTTCAGGAGGCAACTGGGCTTCCTTGTTTTTTCTTTGGAAGACGTTTGACTTCTCATTCCAAGAAACTTCTTGGGCTCTGACAGGAGAGAGCGGGAAGGGAAGGATTTATATTCCTTACAGACAGCTGGTCATCTGCATCCTTTTAGAGGGTCACTTGGAGGTGTCCTCGGGGTCCAAGTCAGTTGCAAATGACCAGCTGTCTGCAGGGAATAGAAATCCTTCCATTCCCCACCATCCAGTCAGAGCTGAAGAAGCTTCTTGGATGAGAAGTGAAAGGTCTTCAAAAAGAAGAACAAGAAAGTCCAGTTGCCTTCTGAAAAATGCACCTTTGGGATAGCCATGACTTGGATGGTTTTAGAATCTCTACAGATAAATGACGAGCACTGGACTTTTCAGATGGAAAAGAGGAATAACAGAGACCCAATTGCAAAGGAAGTTGCAATATTATCTGAAGCTGGACCATTTGAATGACAACCCCATCCCCCAACCATTTAGGGCTTCCTATCCTCCACAGCAGCATACTATCACCCTGCCAACAAAAGTGCATATTGTCAAGGCTATGGTTTTCCCAGTTGCAATGTATGGCTATGAAAATTGGACCATAAGAAAGGCTCAGCGCCAAAGAATAGAGGTCTTTGAACTATGGTGCTGGAGAAGATTTCTGCGAGTCCCTGGACTGCTAGGCGATCCAACCGGTTCCACTACAAATGCGCGCACAACAAAAGCGTGCCTGACTTAACCGCGGTGTCTAAAGCGCGGTGACAAAACCGCGCGACGAATGAGCGACGAATTAGCCCTAAAGCGCACCGACAAAAGCGTGCCGACAGAAGCGCGCTGTAACGTAACCCTAAACCTAACCCTAAACCTAACCCTAAACCTAACCCTAAACCTAACCCTAAACCTAACCCTAAACCTAACCCTAAATCTTACCAAATTAAATCGCGCTTCTGTCGGCGCGCTGTTGTTGTGCGCGCTGTTGTCGGCGCGCTTTTGACATCGCGGTTTTACCGCCGCGGTGTTGTCGGCGCACTTATGACGTTCGCGCTTTTGACGGGTCACGATCCAACCAGTCAGTCTGAGAGTAGATCAACCCTGTGTCAGGGTTCCAAATAGCAACCTCAAACAGATCAAACTCCAAGCAAGAACTTCCTCAAAGCTGCAATTGATGAAGAGAGCCATATTGGCACATCTGGGAAGACCCGAATCTGAAAGCTTCCCGGTTTTCCACACCCAGTTGAAAGTTCAAGATCTTGCCCCCACACCCACAAGTCCATCACATGGTCCAAACTTCCTGCCATGCTGGCAGTTCCACCCATCTAGTTCTGGTCAGGTGCAGAAGTGCAAAGACAAAGGATGACCTTGGCTTTCTAGAAAGAATGTTGTTATGGCTACATAGCATCTCACTCCTTACAATCCCCCCTCCCATTTCCCCACAATAGAAAATGCATAGCAGAATAATAGAAAGTGTGGCAGGCCAAAAATCCAAAAAAAAAACTGCAGGCCTGACACTTCCCTCTTTCAACCTAGCCTACTTTCATGACAGCTGAGAAAACTCAAGTACTTTGGCCACCTAATGAGAAGGAAGGACTCACTGGAGAAGAGCCTCATGCTGGGAAAGATTGAGGGCAAAAGAAGAAGAAAGGGACGGCAGAGAATGAAGTGGCTGGATGGAGTCACCAAAGCAGAAGATGTTAGCTTAAATGGACTCTGGGGGATGGTAGAGGACAGGAAGGCCTGGAGGAACATTGTCCATGGGGTTGCAATGGGTCGGACACGACTTCGCAACTAACAACAACCACCTCCTCCACGGCGAGTTGGAACAGATGATTCTCCCTAAAGCCTTCCAACCCTTACCTTCCAAATCTCTATGATCCTGACAGTGATTCACAGCCTTGCTGAAAACGATAAGGCAGGTGATTTATCACTCAAGGTAGCAGACAGGGACCCCAACAGGTTTTGTAAATTTTCCCATCAAGTTTGGGGAAGAGAAATTGGACGGTTACAACCCCGCAACGAAAAGGGTTAAACGTTTCCAACACCTTCTCCATGACAAAAAATTCCTCTCTTTTTTTTTTTTAAAGTAGGACTCTTTAAGTAAGACTCCTCCCTTTAAGAGTCACAATCTGGACTAGAGAAAGATTTTCCCGCTGGACATTTCACGGAAACATGGGGAGCCAGGGAGGCTGTAGACCAGGGGTGTCAAATTCAATTTTATTGAGAGCCACATCAGGGGTGTGTTTGACCTCAGGGTGTGTGTGTGTGTGTTTGTGTGTGGCCAGGGTGTGTGTGGCCAGCTTGACGTCACTTCTTTTGAGGGCGCCTGTAGTGGTCTAAGCACTCAGCCAGCGAAAACAGGGTCCCAAGCTCCATTTTCGGCTTCCACAACCTCCCTGCGCATACCCATGCCCCTCTGCTGTTCTTTCCTCCTTGGGGGAAAAAAAACCCAGAGTAAATTCATGTTCATTAAAGCAAATGAGAATGAATAAAGGAGAACATTTGTAGCTCAGGGTTGAAATGAGGGGGCCCTTGGTGCTCTCTGAGCTTGGTTGTTATCTTGAAGGTGTTTCATTACCACTTGTAATGAAGGGCTCCAGTGATATTACCTACGGTAGTTTGGGTAAGGAAACATCTGCAAGAAAACAACCAAGCTCAGAGAGTAGCAAGGACTCCTCAAATGAGAATTAGTTGGGGGGGGGGAGGGAGAGAGAAATAGAACCATCAAACGAAGCAGGCTCTTTTCCAAATAAGAACCTTTCTCATCAGTAGGGTCTTATCCATAACCTGGTCTTTACTCATAGGAAAATGACCTTGCAGAAGAAAATCTCTTTCAAGGCTTGGAGAACTGAAGAATACTAGAAGGAGATGGTATGGTCAGCTTAAAGAAGAGAAGGCAGGGAAAAAGCCTTCCCAAAAGGACCGTCACAGGGAAGGGAATGTGGTTATATTCTCCAGAGCACTGAAGTGAAGGGCAAGGACAAATGGGTGGAAGCTTTACAGAAGGAGAGCCAACCTCAAAATAGCAATAGCAATAGCACTTAAGATTTGTATACTGCTTCACCGTGCTTTACAGCCATCTCTAAGCAGTTTACAGAGTCAGGCTCTTGCCCCCAACAATCTAGGTCCTCATTTTACCCAACTTGGAAGGATGGAAGGCTGAGTCAACCTTGAGCCTGGTGAGATTCGATCTGCCAAACTGCAGACAGCCGGTGATCAGCAGAAGTAGCTTGCAGTACTGTACTCTAACCACTGCACCACCACGGCCCCGAAGAAGTGTGTTGCTGACTGTGGGAGCCACTAAATAGTGGGACAGTTCATGGAATCATGGAATTGTGCTTCCTGATCTAGGAGAGCCACCACAGAGCTAGAGACGGGGATGGGAGAAGGGGCTTTGGAGGTCATCAACACTGGACATTATCAAGCCAAGCTTGGACAGCCGTTTATCTAGAATGGTCTGATGATGGCCTGAGAATTCCTAGGTAAGGGGTTAAGACCCCACAGGTGTTAAGCCATTCTAGGTAGGGAGTTAAAATCCCTGGGTATTATGACCTCTGGATCAGGTGTTAAGACCATTGGGTAGGAGTTTAGGCCCCCTAGAAGTTGACACTTGGGGAAGAGGGTTAAGAACCCTATATGTTATGGCTCTTGGGTAAGGGGTTAAGATACCCTGGGTAGGGCGTTATGATCCCTGGATAAGGGGTTAGGACACCCTGCATACGGGGTTAAGACCCGTGAGTAAGGATTTAAAATTCTTTCCAACCAGATAATTCTATTATTCTTTGTTTTTATTTGTCAGAGTGTGCACAGTGTGACTACTATTTTGAGACACTCTAGGAGCAAAATACAGTACAAAGAGGTTTCATCTTTCAAACAGTGGTTTATATGGAAGGCATACACATACACACACACACACACATACACACACAGACAAATGGCAAAACCAAGCAATCAATCAGTCTTTAACTATAACATGGAAGCACACACGGAGAGAAAAACTCCCCTCACAGGGCCTCTTTTATATGCACAGCCTCTTAAAGTGGCAGTAACCCTGCTGACTCCTTTGCATTGCATCATCTCTTTTTATGATGATGATTAAATCATTATTACCTCAACATTATTATTCTGTGATTCATCAGGATATGGTGGGTAATGATTTGAGGCATTCTGGGTGTTAATAACCTTGGGCAGAGGGTTAATACCGCTGGGTGCTGATATTCCTGTATTAAGACATGCTGGGTATTAAGTCATCCTAAGTGAGTTCTAACCATATAATTCTACTGTTCTTTGCTTATATGATTCTATGATTGATCGGGACACAAATCAATCACTAGAGTCATGCCCACAACTTGGGTTTACAAAAGTAGACATATGGTTCTTTCATACTAACCTTCCCACTGATTTTCAACAATGTCAAACCAGCATCCTTAATATTAAAACATGTGATGCCTTCAAGGCTGAAACTTCTGAATAGCTTTTTACAGTATTAAAGGATGGCATTCACGAGATCCTGTCCACCAAAAGCATTTTAGCTCAGCAGAAAGAAAAAAATGGATTGCAATGATAAAACATTTAGCAGGTTGTAGAAAATATTGCAGTATCGGCTGCAATTTTTTTGATCTTCCCACCGTAACTTAAGAGGGGTCTCAAGGAGAACGAGAAGTGGGTCTTAAGATTTAAATAGAGCTGGTTGAATTATTCATTGTCAATAAGAGGATTAGGTTGAATAAATTATTCAAAATACCTCATGCTCCCACCTGACTAGGTCCTGTGAAGGTATGATATAGTCGGTTTCATCAAAATACTCTCAAAGAGAACGGGAACAGAGATATTTAAAGTCCATATCAAAGTTGTTCAAACATTATAACGAGAAATTTAACTGCACTTAGAATACAATCTATTCCTTTCATCAGATGCAAAATGGCAGGCTATTACATAGTTCAGTGTGGCTTTGAACTAAGTGCAGACTTCTCTGTGCCAAGTACAAATAGCACAAGAGCGTGTATGGAGGAGGGTGTTTCACCATGCCAAATGTCGCTTGAAGGAGATTGTGCACCTGGGTGCAATGCTGTGAGCTGAGTGTGAGGTTGATTGGATCATTCCAATCCATGGGTTTGCTGATGGAGAGCATTTTCAAATGCTTCTGCACAAGGTCAAATGTTGGCTTGGATTTTATGCTGTGCAAAACAGGAGCTTCACTACTGAGCTCAACTTATTGTGTGATTGAGAAGGAAGCACAAAAATCCCGGTTGCTCTTTCCTCGTTAACCCCCATTTTTCCCATGGATGTCATCGCACTAATGGGTGCATTTCATATCCTGCAAGCTGGGAAAGTATTTGTGTGTTTTTGTTACTAGTAATAATGCTGTCTTTTTAAAGTCTTCTATCAGCTGGAGGTAATAGCTGCCACTCATGTGGGAATCTAAAGGTGTGTTTCTGTCATTTTGTCCTAGCATGATGTCTTTATTTACCCTAGAGTGTTTCCAAGTCACAATATACAAAGCAAAGCAGAAAGTGAAGGCCACTTTTTGTATAGTGTGTCAATGTAGTTATGGAAGCTTTGTCCAAAATTCAAGGCAAAACAGGTAGAATGGCTTGTCCTCCTGAACCTGATATCATCCAGCTATCTGATACTACATCTCTCATCATTCAAAACTGGCTTGGCCACACCCTGAATGACAGGCATTGTAGTCTACTGCAGTGTTCCTCAACCTGGGCCATTCGAAGATGTGCAGACTTCAACTCCCAGAAGCTTCCCCAACTATGCTGGCTGGGGAATTCAGTAGACTACAACTCCAGTCATTCAGCTATGCAAGCTGGGGAATGCTGGGAGTTGAAGTCCATACATCTTCAAACAGCCCAGGTTGAGAAACACTGCAGGAAACCACAACTCCCATCAGTAGACTACAACTCCTGTCATTCAACTATGCTAGCTGGGGAATTCTGGGAGTTGAAGTCCACACATCTTCAAACTGCCCAGGTTAAGAAACACTGCAGTAGACTACAACTCCCATCAGTAGACTACAACTCCTGTCATTCAACTATGCTAGCTGGGGAATTCTGGGAATTGAAGTCCACACATCTTCAAACTGCCCAGGTTGAGAAACACTGCAGTAGACTACAACTCCCATCAGTAGACTACAACTCCTGTCATTCAGCTATGCTAGCTTGGAATTCTGGGAGTTGAAGTCCACGCATCTTCAAATGGCCCAGGTTGAGAAATACTGGTCTACTGTAATGAATCTGGAAGGCTGCAGATGAGGGGAATGTTTTCAGTACCATAGACAGCTCCCGTTAGACCATAGCCAGTTTTGGACATCAGCTGAAAGATGAGATATTCTTATCCTTGCTGTTTTGGGGTGTTATAATCTGTTATTGGGCTATTTTTTTCTCCCTTTGCTATGTTTTCTCCTTTTCCTCCAAGAAGCTCAGAATAGCGTTCGTCATTTGGAAGCAACCTTTCCATCGCCTTTGTTTGATTGGATGCCAAAGAGGATTTCCATTCCAGTTGGCCTTTAGGAGAGATGCCACACCTTTTGCAGAAGTGGTGGATGCATTTGTGTTTCTGTTCTTCGTTCCCACCCACTTCTATAATATAAAAAAAGCTTCGGGGAAGGAACTGGCTTGTTTTATTCCCTGCATGGCAACTACTCTGAAAGGTTGGGTGAACAAAATTAAGAAGGAAGCCGTACTCTTCACCACAGCTGACATGAAAGTTGGCTAGGTTGAAAGAGGGAAGTGTCAGGCCTGCAGTTTTCTTTTGGGTCTTTGGCATGCCATACTTTCTATTATTTTACTATGCCTTTTTTCTATTGTGGGAAAATGGGAGCGGGGATTGTACGGAGTTACTTAATGTGTAGCCATAACAAAATTCTTTCTAGAAAGCCAAGGTCATCCTTTGTCTCTGCACCTCTGCACCTGACTGGAACTGGATGGGTGGAACTGCCAGCATGGCAGTGGGAGATTGGACCATGTGAGGGACTTGTGGGTGTGAGGGGAAAGATCTTGAACTTTCAACTAGGTGGGGAAAACTGGGAAGCTTTCAGATTCGGGTTTTCCCAGGTATGCCAACATGGCTCTCTTAATCAATTGGAACTTTGAGCAATAGTTTGCCTTGGATGTACTTTTGGATGCTATTTGAACCCTGACAGGAAGAGTTGTTCCCTTCCCCCCTGCCCCTGTGAAAGAGGAAAGTGAACTGAGTTCCTTATCACTAAATTACAACGATGATGGTGATCATTTTACACTCCTCAAATGGAGTAAGATTGACTACAATTGATGCCCAGCAGAATTCCGCAGATGTCTCTCAAAAGGACATCTTACTGACTTCAATTGCATTTGTGCTCAAGTTACTTCTATTTTTACAGACGATTGTGTAAGTTTCTGGGCTTACACACTTTTTTTATTGATCCACAATGCCAAACCTTTCATCTTCCTTTTTAACAAAGATGTGATTCAATTTTGGATGCCTTTACCCTCTGAAGCCAGCATGCCACCCATCAATACCAATCGCATAGGTGATTTCCCCCCATCTTGCACTGGTATCAAATATGTCATGCCCATTAGATGGAGATTTGATTAGGAGGGATTTTCATGCCAATGGGTGCCAGTTTACAACTCGGGTTCTTTTTAGCAAATAGTCTGCCACTGTTCTCTGCTTTGGGGGCATCTGGAAGAAAAAGATTTCCTATTGTTATTTGAGTCAGGCCTGCAGCCATCTTTTCGTTTGGATCTTTGGCCTGCTACACTTTCTATTATTTTACTATGCCTTTTTTCTATTGTGGGAAAATGGGAGGGGGGATTGTACAGAGTTGGATGCTATGTAGCCATAACAAAATTCTTTCTAGAAAGCCAAGGTCATCCTTTGTCTCTGCACCTCTGCACCTGACCAGAGCTGCATGGGTGGAACTGCCAGCATAGCAGCGGAAGATTGGACCATGTGATGGATTTGTGGGTGTGGGGGCAAGATCTTGAACTTGGGTGGGGAAAACCGGGAACCTTTCAGATTCGGGTTTTCCCAGATGTACCAACATGGCTCTCTTAAATCAATTGGAACTTTGAGCAATACTTTGTCTTGAACTCTGATTTATTTTTGGATGCTATTTGGAACCGTGACATTTTGACTGATCAGATGGAAAGATTAAAAAGAGTATTATACAATGCACAGGTTCTGACTTTAAGCAATTTATAGGCTTTGTTCTTGCAGGACTTTTTACCGAGTCGGTTGCATTCCCACATCATAGAAAACTTGGCTAGTGTCGGTCTTGGTTGGTTAGAGTTTTGTGTGTGTGAGGGGGGGGGGGATAGGTAGAGGGAGGGTGGGAGGAAAGAGATGGGAGCTAGTGCAAATTCAGCCTATTTTGTTCATCAGGTTATGCAAAACCAGGAAGGGGGGAGGGGCAGTTCAGCAACCAGGTTTAAATGGGTTGAGTCAACCCACTCAAAAAAGTGTGAATCTGGAAAGTGGACAGATTGAGCAGGCCGGCTTAATTGTGCTGTGTGAACAAAAACCTGAGAAAGAGAGAGGAAGAAGGTTGGATATGGGCATTCCCAGATGCTTTTCACTAAACCAGGCTCTTTCCCAGCTCTGAGCTGAATCGGTATCACGTCGGGAGAGGCAGAGAGGAAGAGAGAGGGAGAAAGGAGGGAGGAGTTGAATGGAGAGAGAAAGAGGAAAAAAAAGAGAGAGATGATCTCATCGTCTCTGTCTTGTCAAGCGAATCCATCTCTCTCTCTCTCTTTTTTTTTTCCTCTCTCTCTCTCCATTCAACTCCTCCCTCCTTTCCAGTTTGCTGCTGCTGCTGCTGCTCAAACCAACTGGGGGGCTGATCTCACCAGTTCCGGTCACGTTATTCTGTGTTTACGCCTTTGCTCCATCTCTCTCTCTCTCTCATCTGCTTCTCCTTCAACCGAGCAAGGCCGGCTGCAAAGCACCTCGACCCGCCGCCGCCTCCGTCTTTCCCACCCCATCCTCGCCGAGGGGGGGAGACAGGGGGGGGCTGGCCAACCAACCATCAGCTGAGAGGCCGCAACTTTCAACCCGCTGTCCTTTTCCCCGTTGCAGCAGGATGCTTTGAGGAAGGGGGAGGGAGGGAGAGAGAGAGAAAAAGCCGAGCATACCAGCATCAGGCGGGTGGGGGGGGGGTCCTGTCTCCCTCTGCCTCCCTCTGTGTTCACCCTCCTGCTCCCCCCCCTTCCCGGATTCTCAATCTTGGCGTCTAGAGAGAAGGTGCTTGGATGGCCCTTGGAGGATCTCCGGAAGTCACCCTGGGCTGTCCTGAAGGCTTTGATGCTTTGATGACCCCCAAGTTCTGCCCCTCGCCTCTTGCTGCCGCCTCTTGATTTTGCACAGGTAAGCCCCAGGGAAGAGCGGGAGGGGAGAGAGGGGTGGATAATTTGGGATTTGGAAGGGAGGGGGAGAAGAGCAGATTCAGCGGGGGGGGGGGGCGCGGAAAAGAAGACCCACTAGATCGGACATCTGTTTTGGAAGGGAAGTGAAGGGGTTCAGGAGGCGACGTTGTGCTTCCTGATCTAGGAGAGCCACCCCAGAGCTACAGACGGGGATGGGAGGAGGGGCTTTGGAGGTCATCAACTCCCTCTGAAGTACCAAAGCTAGAGTTTCAGCCTGGGTCAGTCTAAAGGTAGGGATTCCCTGGAATTCTGGTCCCAATGTAGGGGGTGAACATAGGAATGGGGAAGTTTGGTTTGAATCAGTTCTGGAAGTCCTCCTTGATTTCTGCCAAGGAAGGGTTACGGTAACAATTGGTACTTTTAAACAGTAAAACCACAATAGAGTTGGAAGGGACCTTGGAGGTCATCTAGTCCAACCCCCTGCAGGAGATCTGTACTAGGGATTCGAACCGCCGAACTGCCGTCGATAAGCTCAGTGCCTTAGCCACTGAGCCACCTAGTTAGGCTCAGTTTTTGCTTCCAGGAAAACCCAAATGAGTGGGCTGAGTCCATATCCCAAAAGAAGAGTAGCTTTTTTTAGAGAGGGGTCACAGGTAAAAGTAGTCCTCGACTTACAACAGTTCATTTAGTGACCGAAGTTCCGGCGGCACTAAAAAAAGGGGACTGAGAGCCATTTTTCACACTTACGACCTTTGGAGCACCCCCATGGTCACGTGACCAAAACCCAGCCTCTCGGCAATGGACTCACACCTATGACGGGTGTGGTGTTCCTGGGGGTCACGCGATCCTCTTTTGTGATGGGTCTGACGAGCAAAGTCAAAGGAGGGGGGGGAGTCAGATTTGCTTAACAACCATGTTCCACTGACTTAAACCCACTGCGGTGATTCCCTTAGGCAAGAAAGGTCGTCAAACGGGGCAGAACTCACTTCGCAGAGGTCTCACTTAGCCACAGGAATATTGGGATCAGCTCTGAGTCGTTAGTCGAGGACTACCTGTACTGGCCAGACTGAAACTAGTCTGTGTCCTCCCCTAGTGGGTTGCGTGGATTTAGCACCAACTTTGGAGGGGGTGGCGGAAAACAGCAGGCTTCTAGTGAAGGGAGGAAAATCACCTTTACCTGCCTGGATCTGTAGGTTCAATTTTCCATTCATCACCCCTTCCCCCTTCCCCTCCCGGAAAGAGCTCAACTACGGGGAAGCAAACGCAGGCTCTCTTGTCCAGCTGCCTATCCTGGCTTGGAGATCCAAACTATCCTGATTTGGGATGTCGGCATTCTGTATTCCTGTTTATATAAATGCACACCGGTCCAATAGAAGTTTGGCTGGGCAGATGAACCTCTTTGCTGTTGGAGAAGAGGCTGCAAGCCTCAAGGGAACTATCTGGTTGAGTTGCCATGGCCGGGGGAAGGCTCCATAATGATGCGCGATGGGCTCGTTGGGCTCCCCCCCCTCCTCCCCCCCACCCACATCCACCCCGCCTTCCTGTGAGGAGCAGCTGCATTTCAAATTCTGGGAAAGGAAACCCCTGGTGGATCTAAAGAACGGAGACGCTGATCCACAGCGCATCCGAGGCGATGAGCAATCTCTCCATCTTTCAACCTTCCTCGTCAGTCTCTCTCTCTCTCTCTCTTTGCTGCAGCAAAGCCATTCAACCACCCACCGCTTCTAGGATTTGCCTGCCTAGAGAAAGTAGAGGGGAAACGGAGTCCTTTTTTTTTTTTTTACTTTTACACACACACCCCTCGAAACTGACATCTCCCTGGAGACCCGTGTCATTTTACAGCCCACGTCAAGTCTGACTACGGGCAACAAAAATCTGCATTTCTGAATCACAGAAGTTGCTCTTTCTTTGATCTATCCCCCAAAGGTGCTTTATTTCAAGAGAGGCCACTGGACTTTCTGGTTTGTCTTTGAAGACCTTCAAAGAAGCTGCTTCAGCTCTGAAGAATTTGCATTCTTTTAGAGAAGGAGGGAAGCACTTGGAGGTTTATCTGGGTCCCTGGGGGTCCAGGTCAGCTGCAAATGTCCAGCTGTCTGCAGGGAAGATGAATCCTTCCATTCCCAACATCCAGTCAGAGCTGAAGAAGCTTCTTGGATGAGAAGAGAAACGTCTTCAAAAAGAAAAAGAAGAAAGTCCAGGTGCCTCAAAAAAGCACCTTTGGGAGAACCATCACCTGGATGGCTGAGAATTTCCATAGACATTCCTCTCATCTACTTGATTATCCGTTTTTAAAAAATTATTTCGACCTTCCTACGACACTTTTTTTCACTTGATGTTGCTTTTTGGAAGAAGTGCAGCATGCTGAAGCCACTTGGCACCAAAAATGGGGTGCGGCAGGGTGCACTGCACCCCCCATATTCTCCCCCACCACAAATCCGCGGAGACATAAGCGCGAAGACTAATTCACGCCGTTCTAAGCGCTAGGGAAAAACGCGACCCTACCGCAATGACATAATCGCGGAGGGCAAAATCGCGCATTCCCAAGCACTCAGTACCCTAAACCTAACCCTAACCCTAAACCTAACCCTAAACCTAACCCTAACGCTAAACCTAACCCTAAACCTAACCCTAACGCTAAACCTAACCCTAAACCTAACCCTAAACCTAACCCTAAACCTAACCCTAAACCTAAACCTAACCCTAAAACAAACCCCTAAACCTAATCCTAACGCTTACCTTAATTGAAGTCGGCTTTCTGCCGTGGCGCCGTTTTAAAGCTCCCTTCTGTTGCCGCACTGTTGTCGCGGAAGCGATGACACGTGGTGATGATGTCACGGCTTTAGCGCCGCGATTTTATCGCCGCGATTTTGACCAGCGCGGTATTGCCGTGCCATGCTCTCCCACCCCTGCACATGCGTGTGTTTACACCCCCCAACCGTGCACATGTGTATGTGACATCCCCACCCCTGCTCATGCGTGTGTATCATCTCTCACATGCACCCCGGGCCCTGCGCATGCGTGGCACAGGCCCCAAAAGGCCGGTGGGAGGCGGGCACGCATGCCATATGTTCACCATCGCGGGTCTAGGCGGTGAGTCTCCTGAAGTGAAAAACGCCTTGAAGGTAGGCACGCGTACGGTACACAAGGGTTCATCTACTGTGTCAAACTCAATTTCGTTGAGGGCCGCGTCAGGGTTGTGTTTGATCTTGGGGCCTGGGTAGGCGTGGCCAGGGTGGGCATGGCCAGCTTGTCGTCAACCGTGTCAGGGGCAGCTGTGGTGGCCCAAGCACTGTGCCAAGGAAAACGGGGCTGGGGAGGCTGAGACGGCCTCCTGCAACCTTCTGCCAGCAAAAACAGTGCTCGGGAGGGCCGCGCGCGCGGCCCTCCCGAGCACTGTTTTTGCTGGCAGAAGGTTGCAGGAGGCCGTCTCAGCCTCCCCAGCCCTGTTTTCCCTGGCAGAGGCACTGAGGACCAGTCCTTCACTGTTTCCAGGGTGGCCCTGCAGGGCCAGATCTGAACACCCCGTGGGCCAAATCCGGCCCGCGGGCCGTGAGCCTGACACCCCTGATCTACTGTATATTTCCCCTTCATGTCAAAGCAACCCTCCGTAGTCTAATGGCAAAACAAGGGGACTCTACGGCCCTTTGATTATAACCTGCTTAACTTATTAGTTACCTAGTCAATCAGGTCAAATCTCCTGCTTGAGCAGACTAGAACAGGTGTGGTTAACCTTTTCGTTGTCCCGTGCCGAAAGCAGTGCCCTCGCGACCCCCCTGTTTGCCCCACTCCCCTATGCATGCGTGTGTGACCCTCCGGCCCCCGCGTATACACACACAACCCCTCCTGTGCTCCTCCTCCCCCCCGCGCATGGGCATGTGACCCCCACCGGTGCCCCGTTTTGGGCCTAGTAGGCCTCACTGCAGCCAACTGGGAGCAAAAACGAGCCATGGGGGACCACGCCACATCACCCGCCGTGCATGCATGCACGCTTCCTTGAGCATGCACACGCATCTTCCACATGTGTCCCCCGTGCATGCGTGGCAGGGACCCCAAAATCAGCTGGCCAGTGGGAGGCGCTCACGGTGCAGCAGAGGGAGGGCTCCGCATGCTACCTGTGTCATGCGTGGCATAGGTTTGCCATCATGGGACTAGAAGATCTCCAAGGTCCCTTACAAGCTATTATTCCGTGTTTTTAATGAGCAATTCCAGCGGGACGCAAAAAATTGATGGATCGAAAAACCACTTTCTTGGTTCTGTTGGAACCATGTTTTTCCCAGAATGCCTCTTGATTTTTTTGTCTGTGAGGACAACATCCACAAGGCCTAATGACATCATTAGCTTCTTCATCATTCGTTAGGGAAACAGCAGTTAAGGGTAGCTTGGTTATTGCAGCCCCCTGGGGTTTGAGAAATGTGCTGTTCCGAGAGTTCTTGACAGAGTGTTCTGTAATGGAGAGACCTTCTTTTTCAGCCGCTCTCTCTCGGCATCTCTTTTTCCTGGAGGTATCAATAAACACGATGCAAGGGCCTACGTAGAGTTTGTGTAGTCTTATAAAGCAGTGGTCACCAACTGCTTGTCCGTGGACCACTGGTAGTCTGCGAGAAAATGCTGGTGGTCCACAGAAAAATTATTTGCATTTTTTATATTGCACTAAATCAGGGGTCCTCAAACTACGGCCCCTAGACTGGACAATTGCAATGATTGTTTGTGTTGCTGCAGAGTCTCCCCTTTGGGGTCTTTTTGTGTGGGTCGGAGGGGGACAGAAATTCCGACTTGGGGTCTGCTTCAGGCTCCTGGTGCGGGGCTTTGGGCGAAGGCTGGAGGGAAGTGCCGCTTGTGGCGAAGAGCTGGAGGGCCTTGTTCCAGTGGGACTGCATCATGGCCTGGAACTGGCTGACCATCTCAGCCCACTGAGCCTCCAGGCGCCCGGTACTTGGCCTTGAACTCCCACAAGGTCTTCCCTCTGCTTGGAAAGCCTATGCTTATAGTCCTAAGTGAGGTGCTTCTGCCGAGCCTCAGGCAGATCCAATTTGAACTGAGCTGTTTTGCCAACTCTTTCTCATGGTGGCTGCTTAGCTCCAACAACTGCTTCCTGTTGGGGCCCTAAGGAGCCCAGGTGGGGAGGCAAGGAGTGGCTGGGAGGGGAGGAGCGAGTAGAGGCCAGTGAGGTGCCCCTCAACATGAGTGACACCGAGTTGGCCACGCCCACCCAGTCACACGACTATTTAGCCACGCCTACCCAGCCAGTTATTAGGCAGATCTTATAAGTGGTCCATGGGATTTAAAATTATGCCTTTAGTAGTATCTGAGGTCCAAAAGCTTGGTGACCCTTGGTATGAAGGATTTGGTCTATTTGGAAGTTAAATTTCACCCTCTGGGGATTAGTTGGCTACCTTGAAAGGACGTGGTTTGTACAAGTAATCCTCAATTTACAACAGTTCATTTAGCGACCGTTCAAAGTTACAACAGCACTGAAATATAGTGACTTATGACCGGTTTTTTTTTCACACTTACAACCGTTGCAGTATCCTGGTTCATGTTTAACCCGGTTGCAGTGTGCTGGAGTCATAGATGATCAACTTTTGCGACCTTCTGACAAGCTAAGATCAGTGGGGACGCCACTTAACAACCAGGTTACTCACTTAACAAGTGCAATGATTCACTTAACACTTGTGGCGAGAAAGGTCGTAAAATGAGGCAAAACTCACTTAACAACATAAGTGTTGGGCTCAATTGTGTTCGTAACTCGAGGATTACCTGTATGTCCTCAGAGGGTTGTGGGGTTGTTGGGTTTTTTGCCATTTTTGCATACAATACAGAATTTAATGCAATAATGAGAATATCCCAAGGGCTGGCCTGCTTCTATGTTGATTTCTTCCAAGTATTTTCCACCAGACCTGCCCAGTTTCAGGCAAACAGTTGAAGTGCTGAGCTTCAATATAGCTCTAAGATTATTTTAATTGAGTCACTTGAGCCTGCCCTATACCCAGGAGTACAAAACCTGGAATCTTTCAGAAGCTGATGCATAACCAGTGAGCAGGAATGCAAGGAGTTGCAACAGTAAGGCTTAAAAACCTTTGAGGGCATCCGTGGTGTGTGTGTGTTTATTAGTGCATTTGTGCCTCTGGGTGGGTCCCGGCAGGCACTACTGTCTGTTTGTTCATGGGTGGGCACTACTGCCCGCAAGTGTGTGTGCTTGATGCGCATTGCGCACTCATGCACAGTGCAATACAAATTGTTCTGTCCATGTGCAGAAGCAAAAAAACAAGATGCCGGCACCTCTGGCCCCACCAGAGAACCAGTTTGGGGCCATGGCAGGCCTGGGTTGCTGCCGGTTCCAGCTACCCAGGCTGCCAAACCACTACCGGTTCAGCCGAACCAGTCTGAACCAGTAGGAATCCACCACTAGTGTGCATGGGTCTACAGGTGTGTGGTTCCAAGAGACCTCGGGGGTACCAAATTCACTGGCAATTTTGTCCCACAAATACAATAGAAATTCCTGCTGGAATCCAACGGAAGCCTAATTTGTGAGGAAACTGCTCAATTTATATTTCTTTCTTTGTTTGTTTGTTTGATGTATATTCCACCCCTCTCACTGAGGAAGCAATTCTGGGCAGCTTACCAAGTGATAAAAGATAGTATAAAATAATTAAAATTAAGAAGAAGTAAATAAGGACCAGGTAAAGGTAAAAGTTCCCCTTGCACATATGTGCTAGTCGTTCCTGACTCTAGGGGATGGTGCTCATCTCTGTTTCAAAGCCAAAGAGCCAGCACTGTCCGAAGACGTCTCCGTGGTCATGTGGCCGGCATGACTAAATGCCAAAGGCGCACAGAAGCTGTTACCTTCCCACCAAAGGTGGTTCCTATTTTTCTACTTGCATTTTTACATGCTTTCAAACTGCTAGGTTGGCAGAAGCTGGGACAAGGAACAGGAGCTCAGTCCGTTACGTGGTGGTATAGGGATTCGAACTACCAAACTGCCGACCTTTCTGATCAACAAGCTCAGCATCTTAGCCACTGAGCCATCTCCTCCCTTAAATAAGGACTAAACACCTTTTAAATTAAGAGAGGTAGAATAGAGACTAAGGGAGGATGGGTGACACAAAGGTGGGGAATCTTCTCTTTGCCCCATCAGCCACTCCTAGCAGGTGGAGCAGCATCACTGGAATCCAGGTCAGTTGGCCAAGTCAGGTTGGTCAGGCACAAGCACCCAAGAGCATTCATAGAGTTCAAAGCCCAGAAAGAGTCTGTTATTGCTACCTCCAATACAAGAGCCTAATCAACGAATGGCCAAAGCTCAATTGATGCTAGATAAGGGTCAACGGAATATATGGGTTGAACTTAAGTCTCTTGTGACAACGCAATGACTCTAAGCTGATGACACATTTAACCCCGCCTTCCAGTTCAGTCTCTTCTCTTCCTACAAGGTTTTAAGGCTCTTCCAGAAGGCCAGGAAAGCGGAGGTCAACCTCACCTCCAGCCGGAGAATATTCCACAGGGCAGGGGCCACAGCAGAAAAGGCTCTTCTGCTGGACCACACCAGCCAAAACTATTTGACCAATGGGACCCCTACTATGCCTGTTCTGCTGGAGTGAATGGAACCCCTCCTATTTGGGTGAGACAGCTCCTCATTCAGATTCAGAAGTGTAGAAATCCCATCGCCTTGCCTACTGAGTCCAATAAAATTAAAGAATGCTCCCCATACCAATATCCCTCATTGGGATAATTGAACTAACCAAATATCCTGAATTTTGACAAGGGGGGCTGCAACCCATTTCTGCAAGGGCCAAGTTTCGGTGTCTTGGAGGTCTATTAAGGGAACAACAGCGTTGGATGGGACCATGGAGGTCTTCTAGTCCAACCCCTGCTCAAGCAAGAAAACCTATACCTGTGATGGCGAACCTATGGCATGCATGCCACGGGAGGCACATGGAGCCATATTTGCCAGCATAGCAGCCCTCAGCTCCGGCGCACATGCGCACACCGCCCGGCTGATTTTCGGCCTTCTAGAGGGATGGGGGAGGCCGTTTTCTCCCTCCCCAGGCTTCAGGAAAGCCTCAGGAGCCCAGGAAGGTCGAACTCCCCCCACCCTCTTGGGGCAATTTTGGCATGCTTTTAGAAAAACTTTGCCATCACTGACCTATACCATTTTCAGACAAATGGTATTCAATCTCTTTTTAAATACCTCCAGTGTTGGAGCATTCACAACTTCTGGAGGCAAGTTGTTCCACTGATTAATTGTTCTGACTGTCAGGAAATTTCTCCTTAGTTCTAGGTTGCTTCTCTCCTTGATTAGTTTCCACCCATTGCTTCTTGTTCTGCCGTCAGGTCCCTTGGAGAATAGTTTGACTCCCTCTTCTTTGTGGCAGCCCCTGAGATATTGGAACACTGCTATCATGTCTCCCTTATTTCTTCTTTCTATTAAACTAGACATCCCCAGTTCCTGCAACCGTTCTTCATGTTTTAGCCTCCAGTCCCCTAATCATCTTTGTTGCTCTTCTCTGCACTCTTTATAGGTATACTAGGTATAGGTATACTATTCCCGAAGTACTCTGAAGTGAAGAAGATCCAGAACAATACAATACAATAGCAGAGTTGGAAGGGACCTTGGAGGTCTTCTAGTCCAACCCCCTGCCTAGGCAGGAAACCCTATATCGTTTCAGACAAATGGCTATCCAACATCTTCTTGAAGACTTCCACTGTTGGGGCATTCACAACTTCTGGAGGCAACTTCTGTTCCACTGATTAATTGTTCTAACTGTCAGGAAATTTCTCCTCAGTTCTAAGTTGCTTCTCTCCTTGATTAGTTTCCACCCATTGCTTCTTGTTCTGCATTCAGGTGCCTTGGAGAATAGTTTGACTCCCTCTTCTTTGTGGCAACCCCTGAGATATTGGAAGACTGCTATCATGTCTCCCCTAGTCCTTCTTTTCATTAAACTAGACATACTAATCAATGTTGTGATTCAACCGGTTCGCTGAGCACTCACACAGTGGGTTGAAACAAAGCTAAAAAATGTATCCTATTTTTCAGAATATAAGACGCACCAAGATTTCGAAGAGGTAAATAAGAGGCTGAAGACTGCAGAGTGCTGCTGGGGGCTGGGGGAAGGCAAAAATGCCTCTGTTTTTGCGAAAAACAGCCCATTTTTCGCAAAAATGGGATGCGGGGGCAGGACTTCGGGAGGCCAAAATTGTCTGTATTCGGTGTATAAGACGCACCAACATTTTTTTAGGGGGGGAAAGGTACATCTTACACTCCGAAAAATACGGTACCTTCTACGGCAGCTGAGGCACAGCAAAAGAGCTGACGCACGACAATCAGCTCTGCCGGCCTATCAGCTGGTCTAAAAAAGAAGGAAATATAGGTGAGTATAGCCCAGGGGCGGGCAGGTGGGCCACCTGAAGGTCGGAGTGAACCAGTTCACTTTCAGGTGATCTTCGGAGCTACCAGTACGCCCGAACCGGTAGAATCCCATCCCTAATACTAATGTTAGCTCATCCAGGACTCCCTGAAACAGACAGTTCTTTCTAATTTATAAAAATATATATAAGTAAATTGGTACAGTTGGATGAAACCATCAGGATGTAGAGAGGCCCAACCTAGAACTAAGGAGGAATTTTCTGACAGTTAAAACAATTAATCAGTGGAATGGCTGGCCACCAGAGGTTGCGGGTGCTCCAACATTGGAGGTTTTCAAAAGAGACCACGCAGCCATTTCTAGGGAATAGAACAGGGTCTCCTGTCCAAGCAGAGGGACTCCAAGGTCCCTTCCAAACTTAGAATTCTATGTTCTTTTGTACAGGGTTTCAACCACCAGTTTTAGCTGCTCATTTTAATAATGAACTCCTATTTTGGCACTTAGACTTTATATAGCAATAGCAATAGCAGTTAGACTTATATACCACTTCATAGGGCTTTTAGCCCTCTCTAAGCAGTTTACAGAGTCAGCATATTGCCCCCAACAATCCGGGTCCTCATTTTACCTACCTCGGAAGGATGGAAGGCTGAGTCAACCTTGAGCCGGTGAGATTTGAACAGCCGAACTGCAGAACTGCAGTCAGCTGAAGTAGCCTGCAGTGCTGCACTCTAACCACTGCGCCACCTCGGCTCTTTATACCACTTCACAATACTTTACAGCCCTTTCCAAGTGGTTTTTTTTAACAGAGTCAGCCTATTGCTCCCAACAATCTGGGTCCTCGTTTTGCCCACCTTGCAAGGATGGAAGGCTGAGTCAACCTTGAGCCTGGTGAGATTCGAACTGCCAAATTGCAGGCAGCCGGCAGTCAGCAGAAGTAGCCTGCAGTACTGCACTCTAACCACTGTGCCACCGCAGCTCTTAGTGGCTTTTGCTAGTTTTTTCCATGACTATTTTGTTATTAGCTTCAACATGTCCCCGTTTTAAAGGTCTCTTTGTTGCAAACCCCTGAAAGATTTGGGTAGTGCTGTGAACATCAAGTGAAATCAATAAAATTTAATGCCATGATTCTAGACGTCCCCAGACCTGAGTGGGCTGATCTCCTTCCACTATTTTTATCTTCCTCCCATTCATTTCCAGAACGGCAGCTCTGTTTAAATCTCTTGCAGCACAAATAACTCAAAATCTTGTTGTCTTTTGGAAAAAAAAATTAACACATCAATTCCAGAAGAAGCTTTCATGGCGTGTGTAACCCGCTTCATCGTAGGTTGGATGAAAGGGTTGGCAGTCCATGAAAACTTAGAACTTCACTTTGAGGTGCCAGGATGTATTTTTTTTCCACTCAAAACTAAAACTTATCCATGCAAAGATCAGCAGCCTAGATTTTAAGCCTCAAAGCAGAAACAGAAATAGCCTGTGGCTCTGGCCCAGTGATGGAGGCGTTCCGGGAAAGAAAAGGCTTGGTAGGAATGCTTGATAGACATCATAGCAGTATTCCAGTACTTGAGAGGCTGCCACAAAGAGGAGAGAATCAACATTTTTTTCCAAAGCACCAGAGGGCAGGACAAGAAACAAAGGATAGAAACCAATCAAGGAGAGAAGCAGGCCGGAATTCAGGAGAAACCTCCTATCAATGAGGACAATTAACCAGTGGAACAGAAGTTGCCTTCAGAAGCTGTAGATGGCTAGTTTATATTATTATGAAAACGTAAAAAGTTGAGGGTGGATCTTAATTCCCTATTTTGCTGAGTCAATGCCTCCTTTCAAAATCAATGCCTTTCCCCCCCCCCTTTTTCCCTTGCTTTCCCCCACTATCCACTTCCCTTTTTCCTTTCCTAATTTACCTAAGATTTGCTTTGGTATTCCTTTTGTATGTCATATTAGAAATTATTAAAACTACGAATGTAAAAGAAGAAGTCGTAGATGCTTCATCACTGGAGGTTTTTTTAGGAAGGGCCTGGGCACTTCCACTTGTCTGAAACGGTATAGGGTCTCCTGCTTGAGCAGGGGGTTGGACTAGAAGACCTCCGAGGTCCCTTCCAGCTCTATTATGATTGATTGATGCTGATAATCAATCAATAGGAGCTGAGGTGGCGCAGTGGTTAGAGTGCAGTACTGCAGGCTAACTCTGCTGACTGCTGGCTGCCTGCAATTTGGCAGTTCGAATCTCACCAGGCTCAGGGTTGACTCAGCCTTCCATCCTTCCGAGGTCGGTAAAATGAGGACCCAGATTGTTGGGGGAAATAGGCTGACTCTGCAAACCGCTTAAAGACGGCTGTAAAAACACTGTAAAGTGGTATGTAAGTGCTATTGTTATTGTTCTGCCTTCCTTCCTTCCTTCCTCCCTCCTTCTCTGAAAATGCAGGGGTTAGAATGCAGTATTGCAGGCTAACTCTGCCCACAGTCAGGAGTTCAATCCTGACCAGCTCATGGATGACTAAGGCCCCCATCCTTCTGTGGTGGGTAAAGTGAGGAGCTAGATTGTTGTAGGCAATAGGCTGACTCTGTAAACCGCTTAGAGAGAGCTGTAAAAGTACTGTGAAGCGGCATATGTCTAAGTGCTATTGCTATATGTTGATGGATAAGGCAAGGTGAAAATCAGCAACGGCTACAGGGCCATGCCCCCA
This sequence comes from Thamnophis elegans, assembly GCF_009769535.1. Taxonomy (NCBI): domain Eukaryota; kingdom Metazoa; phylum Chordata; class Lepidosauria; order Squamata; family Natricidae; genus Thamnophis; species Thamnophis elegans. Next base: position 129,889,698 of record NC_045544.1, read on the forward strand.
CTGCTGCAGAACCGGCAGTTCACAAGTTCACCTCTGTTCCCTCCAGGCTTAGACTCTTCACTGTGTTGCGATGGATACTCTGTCCCTGGAGCATCAGATCCAAAGCGTGCAAAGACACATCGCCTTCCTCAAAAAGGAGCAGATGAAACTTCTCCACGATTTGCATCTGGAGATCCTGCGCTTACAAAAATACTGCACAGGTGAGTCCCGCATCTACAGTATCCTCCAAGGAGGCAGAGATCGGAAGCCTTCCGCTCCATGGACTGATAGGTAACTTGAAAAGGGGGAGCCCCATGCGGAGAGGGTCAGCATAGCCAAGGGTGGGCCACTATGGGTTCGCCCGGGTTTGGGAGAATCTGTAGCTCACATTATGGCCGGTTTGAAGAACCTACAAATCCCACCCCTGGCTGCAGTGGTGAAATTCAATTTTTTTATTACCGGTTCTGTGGGCGTGGCTTGGTGGGGGTGGCAGGGGGAGGATACTGCAAAATCTCCATTCCCACCTCACTCTGGGGCCAGCCAGAGGTGGCATTTGCTGGTTTTCCGAACTACTCAAAATTTCCGCTACCGGTTCTCTGAACTATTCAAAATTTCTGCTACCAGTTCTCTGAACTACTCAAAATTTCTGCTACCGGTTCTCTGAACTACTCAAAATTTCTGCTACCGGTTCTCTGAACTACTCAAAATTTCTGCTACCGGTTCTCCTCCTGAGGAGGAGGAGGGGAAAAAATGAGCCTCAGGAGGGCCTCCAGAGCCTGAGGAAAGCAAAAATGTGCCCCCCTCCCCAGCCATGGTGCAGGAGGCCGACTAGGCCATGCCCATCATGGTCATGCCCACCCAGCAACCAGGCAGAGAACCCATTGCTGAATTTTTTGAAGGACACCCCTGAGCGTAGCATTAATAAACTAAGGTCAGTCCTGCTCTATCTTGAGTCTCCCAAACTTAGATGATGCCAGCCTCCTAATCCAGACAAGAAGCCCCTCCCAAAATACTAGTTCTGTCTTTATTGTAAGATGACGTTAACAAAAGCTTGCAAATTTGAAAGGACAGCTCTCCCCCTCATCTTCACAATCCAAGAAGCTAGGGAGGGTTCTTTCTAAGACAGGGGTCTCCAACCTTGGCAACTTTAAGACTTGTGGACTGCAATTCCCAGAATTCCTCAGGCAGCTGGATAAGGAACTCTGGGATTGCAGTCCACAAGTCTTAAAGTTGCCAAGGTTGGAGACCCCTGCTCTAAGATGTTTGCCATGTGTGCTGCCCCAACAGTATATAGCTAATGTGTAGGAATTAAGAACTGTCTCCTTTAAGAAACTACTTCATGGGAAATGTAGCCACCTCATGGGAAATGTAGGTAGAACTGCCTTGTGGGAAATGTAGTTCCATAACATGTGACCACATCTGTGTTCCCTGATTGGGCATTAGGTTACTCTGCCCGGGAAAAGTGATTTATTACTGGTCACTCTTTGAATCGCCCTTTGTTAACTGGGATGGCAGCCAATTGCTTACCAAGGGAATAGAAAGACCACAGATTTTTACACTACGTGATGGGACAGATTATGGAAAGTCAGAAGAATCTTAACACTGAATTGTAAGTTTTGCTATTAAGGATGCCTGATAATAAACTTGGTCGGAAAGAATGTCCTAAGCGTGGAGTTAAACCACTGCCCCAGCCAATCTACATCGCTGGGTCAGAACCCCATGCCTGATTCCTTCTGTGGGCTCAGCTACCTCTTATCTGACCATTCCCTAGTCTGTGACTCTTCCTCCTTTCTCCCAAGCTTACTCCCACATACCATTACACTGTAGAAGGGGGGCTTCTTGTTTTTAACATAATAACCCTCTAAGGCAGAGGTGTCGAACTGAAGGCCCGGGGGTTGGATCCAGTCTGTGGGGTGCTTAGATCTGCCCGCAGGGCCACCCTGGAAAAGGCAAAGAACCAGCCCGTGGTGCTTCTGCCAGTGAAAATGGAACTCAGGACGGCACACACACACACACACACACACACACACACACACACACACACACACCAAGGTCCGTTTTTGCTGGCAGTGAATTGCAGGAGGCCATCACAGCTAAAAATGGAGCTCGGGAGCCCATTTTCGTTGGCAGAGCACTTGGGCCACCACAGGCACCCCCGACACAAGTGACGTTGATCTGGCCACACCCCTGGCCACGCCCCCATCCCCTGCCCTAAGGCCTTCACTGCAGGGGGAGTTGGATTCTCGACATTGGTGCCACAATATTCCAGCTTTGTCCAATAAGCCATTGCAATCCGCCAACATATGCTGTGTTCCCGTAACATGCCAAGTCAGTTAAAGGCCTAGCAGTTACACTTGCAGAACATGGGGTGAGTATTAAAGTTTAACCAAAGGGATTGGTTGATCAGCATGTTATAAAAATCCAAGCCATTTGGTTAGTTTATCTTTCCATCCGAGGTGGTATTCAGCAGGTTCTGACCAGTTCCAGAGAACCGGTAGCAGAAGTTTTGAGTAGTTTGAATTTTGAGTAGTTTACTGGAGAACCAGTAAATACCACCTCTGACTGGCCCCGTCCCCATCTATTCTAGACCTCCCAAGTCCCAGCTGATCAGGAGGGAATGGGGATTTTGCAGTAACTTTCCCCTGGAGTGGGGAGGGAATGGAGACTTTACAGTATCCTTCGCCTGCCATGCCCACCAAGCCATGGCACGCCCACCAAGCTACGCCCACAGAACCGGTAATAAAAAAATAAATAAATCCCACCACTGCCTTCCACGTGTTGTATACACGCCCCCGTACTGCATCAATTGGATTTAAGTTTTCCCTGACCATATTAAGGAGGAATGCAATCAATGTAAGGCTCATGGGTTGGATTCAACACATCTTCATTACTGCTACAGCAGCTAATGATGGGAAAGAAACACTGGCTTGCATTCCATAGAACTGGGAGTGTTGAGAAAACGGCCCCGAAGCTTTTAATTTCAACATTAATGATTTATTTCCAGAATTTCCAGGAGCTGACACTTTATTTCCAAAAATAACCTACTTTTTGTCTAATATTAGAACTGGTCCATTAACCAGACCTTGCGAAGCAGGTCAGGATTGTTGGGGGTCCTTGATGCTTTCTGAGTTTGGTTGATTTCTTGCAAACATTTCATTATAAAACTAGACAACATTTGGGCAAGTCAGAATTCCTAGAGCAGGGGGTGCCCAGTCTTGGCAACTTTAAGACCTGCAGACTTCAACTCCCAGAATTCCCCAGCCAGCATGAGATAGAAAATAGTCAGGTCATGTGACACATATTGGTTGCTTATTTTTAGGGATTTGGTTTATTTCCGTGTTTCTCAACCTCAGCAGCTTTTAAGATGTGTGGACTTCAACTCCCAGAATTCCCCAGCCAGCAAGGCTGACTGGGGAATTCTGGGAGTTGAAGTCCACACATCTTAAAGCAGCTGAAGTTGAGAAACGCTGGTTTAATTCATCCTTTTAAACAGATTTGCATAATGTTTCCTTATGCTTCCCACCTCAAAATGATTTTTAAAAATTATTATTCCACCCACTTTTTGCAGTTGCAATCAGAAAGGAGTTCTGGTGGCTAAGTTACCATTAGTTGATTCATTAGACAGCCATAATTTAAGAGATGTTCAGGCTCACACGGAAAGCTGAAAAAGGAAGTGACTGCTTTAATGAGATTCTGCAGTTCTATGCATGATGAAGCAATTGTTCTGAATAGTTTCTTCCATGAAAGTAGATCCCCGGGCCAGTAAAATCTGCTCAGTGCTGTCCAGGGTGCTGAAGTTCTTCGTTTGGTCATGCCTGAAGATGTCTTGATCATTGTTATTAGATTTTTATCCTGTTTTTTATATTTTTTCATTCAACTCAAGGCAGTGAGTATACCTAAATTTCCTATTCCCTATTTTCCCCACAACAGCCTTGTGAGATGGGTTGAGTTAAGAGTGTGATTGCCTCAAAATCACCCAGCTGGATTTTATGCCTAAAGTGGGACTAGAACTCAGCACCTTCTCCTGGTGATTGGTCATGCAACTGGATATCATGTCTAAGGCGGGAATAAAACTCACTGTCTCATGTTGATTGGCCCAAAATCACCCAGCTGTCTTTCATGTCTAAGGTGGGACTAGAACTCTCCGTCTTCCGGTGATTGGCTCAAAGCCATCCAGTCGGCTTTCATGCCCAAAGAAGTACTAGAATTCACAGGCTCCTGGTTTATAGGCTAGCACCTTAATCACTACATAAAACTAGTTTTCACTTCAGATTGTATAGGAGCACATGGACTTTTAAGGTTCTCCATCTCCTGGTGATTGACCCACAGTCACCCAACTGGCTTTCGTGCCTAAGATGGGACTAGAACTCAGAGTCTCTCAGTGATTGACCCAAAGTCACCCAGTCAGTTTTCATGCCTAAAATGGAACTAGAACTCTGGATCAGCACCCTCACTACACCAAATTGGTTTAACACCTTAACTACTATATGAAAGTGGCCCCCATGATGCTAGGTAGGTTCCCATATATTATTCTAAGTAAGAAACAAACACACTGATACAACCTGTGCACTCAATCAACGGGCTTGGTATGCCGTGGCATCTTGCTTAACATTATGTATTATGTTTCCCAGAGTCCTATCTCTGTGGATTCACAATCAGGCTAGTTTTAATCCCAACAAATCTCAAAAAAAGAATAGATGCTAATTAGGGGCTAATTAGTAATTGAAGTAGCTTTTATAAAGGAAGATGAGCTTGAGGGAGACAGGTAAAATCCATCAAGGAAAGTGACAAAGGGGAAAAAAAACATACCGTATTTTTCGGAGTATAAGATGCACCTTCCCCCCCCCCCCCGAAAAGAGCCTGGAAATGTTGGTGTGTCTTATACACTGAATACAACCATTTTTGGCCTCCCAAAGCCCCACCCCCACATCCCATTTTTGCAAAAAAGAATTTTTCACAAAAACGGAGGCATTTTTGCCTTCCCCCAGAAGCACTCAGCAGGCTTCTGTAGGGCTGAGGAAAGGCAAAAATGCCCCCATTTTTGTGAAAAACAGCCTGTTTTCTGCCCATTTTTCGCAAAAACTGGGGCATTTTTTCCCTCAGCTCTGCTGAAGCCTGCAGAGTGCTGCTGGGGGCTGAGGAAAGGCAAAACCTTTTTTTTTTACTTACCTCTTCAAAAGCTTGGCGTGTCTTATACACCGGTGCGTCTTATAGTCCAAAAAATACGGTACCTTAAGACAGGACCATCCAACTTTGGCAACTTTTAAGACCTGTGAACTTCAACTCCCAGAATTCCCCAGCCAGCATTTTTATTTGTTTGTTTGTTTGTTTATTTAGAAAATGCCGCCTACTCACACTTGGGGACTCAAGGTGGCTTACAAGCATATAAAAACAGAATGCAATAAAATAAAATAAAAAGAAAAATAATAAAATAATAAAATAATAACCTTCACCCACCCTACCCCACCGACAACACACATTCATACTAGCCATTTAATGGGCTCCATCCCACTCCTGACAGAACTACGTCAACAGGAGCTATCGAAAGAGGGGGGAGGATGATGTTCCAGAGAGAGGGAGCCACCACGAAGAAGGCCCTTCTTCTAAGGCCCACCAGATGTATCTCCTTAGGGGACGGGACCCACAACATTCCTTGCCTTCCTGCTCTAGTGAGTCAGGTAGATGGGACCAGCAAGAGACGGTCCTCCACCACAGAATCCCTATGGTCACATGACCATCATTTGGGCGCTTGGCAACTGGCATGTATTTTGTGGCATTCCAGGATCATGTGATCACCATTTGCGACCTTCCCAGTTCACGTCTGATAAGCCAAGTCAATGTGGAAAGTCGGGTTCATTTAACGACTGCATATTCACAGTTTTTGCTCAACTGCCATGGCAAAGAAAGTTGTAAAACCAGGCATGACACCTTTACCAATTGCCTTGCTTAGCGGTGGCAATTCTGGTCCCAACGGTAGCCATAGGTCAAGGACCACTCATATACCATGTAAGATAGACCACAATAGGACCCAGGATGGTTCTTAGAAAATGCTAGTTTCCCGACCTTATTCCTACAAGACCTTTTGACGAGGGTATATTACCACATGAATTACGAGATTTAGATGTTGTGCTCCTTTTAGCTTCTAAGTACAGTACATGAACAAAAACGTTAGGATAAAAGCTAGGGAAGAAAATTACCCATTAGGGAAAATTGTAGGCATGTGTTTTTCCTCTGCCACTTAGAAGTTTCATTGCATAAATGGACTAAAGCAATGGATGGAGAGAGAGAGAGAGAGAGAGAGAGGGAGAGGGAGAGGGAGAGGGAGAGAGAGAGAGAGAGAGAAGATGGATGGTTGTATGGATGAATGGATAGAGATTAGATGGATGGATGGATCGATGGATGGATCGATGGATGGATGGAGAGAGAGAGAGAGAGAGAGAGATTAGATGGATGATAGGTAGGTAGGTAGGTAGGGGGAGGGAGAGAGGGAGAGATTAGATAGATGGATGGATGATAGATGGAGGGAGGGAGGGAGGGAGGGATGGAGGGACAGATGGATAGATGGATGGATAGAGAGAGAGATATTAGATAGATAGATAGATAGATAGATAGATAGATAGATAGATAGATAGAGATGATAGATAGATAGCTAGATAGATAGCTAGATAGATAGATGATAGATAGATAGATAGATAGATAGATAGATAGATAGATAGATAGATGATTGATAGATAGATAGATAGATAGATAGATAGTAGATAGATAGATAGATAGATAGATAGATAGATAGATAGATAGATAGATAGATAGATAGATAGATAGATAGGCGGGTAGATGGATGAATAGAGATAGATAAATAGATAGAGAGAGATTAGATGGATGGATAGGATGATGGATGGATGGATGGATAGATGGATAAATAGAAAGAGATAGAGAGATTAGATGGATGGATAGTAGTCCTCAACTTACAACAGTTTGTTTAGTGACTGTTCAAATTATAATGGAAGTAAAAAAAAAGGTGGCATGACTGTTTTTCACACTTAACAACCATTGCAGCCTTCCCACGACCCCATGATCAAACTTTGGATGCTTAGCAAGTGACAGTTGCAGTGTCCCATGCTCATGTGATCATCTTTCGCAGCCTTCTGACATGCAAAGCCAATGGGGAAAACCAGCATCACTTAACAACCATGTTGCTAACTTAACCATGGCAGTGATTCACTTAACAACTGCAAGAAAGGCCCTAAAATGGGGCAAAACTCACTGAACAACTGTCTCACTTTGCCACAGAAATTTCGGGCTCAATTGTGGTCGTACGTCGAGGACTACCTGTATTTCCAACCGGATGCAGGTGCCGTTCTTTGAAAAATGAGGCGGGGTGTGTGTGTGTGTGCCATTTCCCCCTTACTCAGGGCATTTTGCCCATCTGCAGTTTCTTTTCCTGGACCTGACAAGCTAAGTATTTGCTGACCCAATCCAACTCGTGATGCAGAAAGATGTTTCCAGTGTGAAAAATAAAGGAAGGAAAAGAAAATACACACCTTCCTGATGCTTTCCCATTCGTTCGAAGCCACAGATTTCATACCGCAGCAATATGCTAACCGCCATCTTTGTACTCTTCTGCATGAGATCTTATAATAAGTGTGACTCATCCGTTCATTTGGAAATATAGCTTTTCGAAATAGTGGAATTGGAAGATTGTGGACAAGCAAAAAAATGCTCTGAGCTCCTGTTTTGCCAAGGGTCAGGGCAGTGATCAGGTGGCCGGGCAATTGGTAATTTTTGGATTCAGAGACAAAAAGCACAGCAGAAGGGATTTTATTGTGAGTTCAAACAATACAATACAATAGCAGAGTTGGAAGGGACCTTGGAGGTCTTCTAGTCCAACCCCCTGCCTAAGCAGGAAACCCTATACCATTTCAGACAGATGGTTATCCAGCATCTTCTTAAAGACTTCCAGTGTTGGGGCATTCACAACTTCTGGAGGCAAGCTATTCCACTGATGGATTGTTCTAACTGTCATGAAATTTCTCCTTACTTCTATGTTGCTTCTCTCCTTGATTAGTTTCCACCCATTGCTCCTTGTTAGCAGATAGATTTAAAAGCATAACATAAAAAGGGTACATACTAAGCCGAGAGGATGCTCAAATTTCTTATAAGCTGCCAGGAACTCCTTACTAACGACAGCAAAAATATCCCAAGTGTGGCCAGTTTCCACAATACAAATTGTCCTCGGTTTATGACCCCCAACTGACCTCAAAATTTCTGTTGCTAAGTGAGGCAGTTGCTGAATGAGTTGCGCCTCATTTTACGACCTTTCTTGCCAACGTTGTTAAGCGAATCGCCGCAGTGCTTAAGTGAATTGTGCAGTTGTTTAGCAAGCCTTAAGTAAAGTCAACGGATTAAAGTCAATTTAAAATAAGAATCGAATAACAGAGTTGGAAGGGACCTTGGAGGTCTTCTAGTCCAACCCCCTGCTTCGGCAGGAAACCCTATAGCAGCGGGTCAAACTCGCGGCGTCACGTGACATATCGGGACTTTCCCCCCCTTCGCTAAGCTGGGTGGTGGCGGAGCCAGCACGTAACGCATCTGTCCCTGCATTTCAGATTATTAAAGTCAATTAAGTAAAGAGAATTTTAAGTAAAGTCAATGAATTAAAGCCAATTATTAAAATCAGTTAAGGAAAGGGGATCTTAAGGAAAGTCAATGAATTCCCCCATTGATTTCACTTGTCAGAAACCAGCTGGCAAGATGACAAACGCTGATCACATGACTCTGGGACACTGGAACCGTCATAAATACACGCCAGTTGCCAAGCACCCGAATTTTGATCATGTGACCAGAGGGGTGCTGCAATAGTCGTAAGTGTGAAAACTGGTCATAAGTCCCTTTTTTCAGTGCAGTTGTAACTTTGAAAGGGACTAAACGAACTGTTGTAATTCAAGGACTACCAGCATGAATATATTCCCTCCCTTTCTCCTTTGTTTAGTAAACAAATACATTTATTTCCCTTTAATAAAAGTGAAATCGAGCAAGCTCCATTTTCTGAATATGAAGGAAAAGTCACAAAGGGTCCCTAAATTGCTGAGGATGACAATGGTCTTCCGCATTGGCTCTACAGCTCCTTATAGGAAAAGTGAAATGCCCTTGAAATAATCACAGACCTAAACAGGTTGCTAAGGAAATGCTTCAAGGATCGTTTGAAGTGGTGCCTCCCTTTCAGGGGTGGGTTCCTGCCAGTTCTAACCTCTTCTATATAAGAGGTTCCACAAATCTACAGTGCCATTCAGAACCGGTTCCAGCTCCCTCCCCCCGCCCGTCCGCACATCATCAAGATGAAGAACGAGAGGAGGAATTCTGGGAGTTGAAGTCCACAAGTCTTAAAGCTGTCAAGTTTGAACACCCCTGGGTTTTTTTTCCTAAAGGGTTAGGGGTGCAAGGGTCTTGTAACTTGACAGCTTTAAGACTTGCGTGCTTCAAATGCCAGAGTTTTTGAGCCAACATTTTGGCTGCTAAGCAAGAGCGTTGTTAAGTGAGTTTCACCACATTTTACAAGTTGGCCATGCCCACCCAGTCCCGTGACTGGCAAGCCACTCCCACAAAGCAGGCCACACCTACAGAAGAGGTTCTAAAAAAATTTGAAACCACTGATCCTTGCCCTGGAATGGGGTGGAAATTCAGATTTTATAGTATCCTTGCCCTGGAGTGAGGTGGAAATTCAGATTTTATAGTATCCTTTCCCTGGAGTGAGGTGGAAATGGAGATTTTACAGCATCCTTGCCCAGGAATGGGGTGGAAATGGAGATTTTATAGTATTCTTCTATAGCCACGCCCACCAAGCCATGCTACGCCCACAGAACCGGTAGTAAAAAATGTTTTGAATCCCACCACTGATAGGCACACATCTATAACTATAGGGAGGTTGCAACAATGGTAAATGCGAGGACAGGTTGTAAGTCACATTTTTCAGCCCCATCATTACTTTGAACAGTTGCTAAATGAAATGGTTGTAAATTAAGGACTCACTGAATTCTAGCCAGTCTTCTGGAAGATACTGCACCAACAATCAGGCAGAACCAACCCAGTTTACATAATTTCCTTCCAATGCTCCCCCCCACCCAAAAGAATAAAATAAACGCATAAATTACAAGGGCACCAAGCTTTTTATCGTTCTGATATCTCCAGCTACCTGTTTTACAGGGATGAAAGCACTATTAACCCATGTTGGAATGAGGCTTTTGGTGCAAATTAATCTGACATTTCGCAGGAAAGAATTTGGCTCAGCTCCCATTCTCCATAAAGGGATGCAGAATATTCTCGCTTTACTGTTTCTTTTTATCCCATTATTTCTGAGATGCTGGATGAGTCTAGACGATGCAGTCTCAGTGGGGTAATTAGTGTACATTAATTGTTGCCCCCGTACAAAGAAAAATGAAAGTCTTGGCTCATGAATCACAAGACTGTTTTTTTTCCACCAGGAAACAATTGGCACGCTTGATATTTTAGGAACAAATAAACGGCGAAGGCTTGTGCTAATTGTACGATGGATGGTTGTAGGAACTAAGTATTTCTGGTCTCACAAAGAGAAGGACTAGGGGTGACATGATAGCAGTCTTCCAACATTTGAGGGACTGCCGCAGAGAAGAAGGGGTCAACCTATTCCCCAAAGCACCAGAGGGCAGGACAAGAAGTAACAGAAGCGAGATTCAATCTAGAACTAAGGAGAAATTTCCTTATAATTAGAGCAATTAATTAATGGGACAACTTGCATCCAGAAATTGTGGATGGTCCATCACTGGAGGTTTTCAAGAAGAGATTGGACAACTATTTTTCTATAATGATACAGGGTCTCCTGTTTCAGCAGAGGCTGGACCAGAAGACTCCCGAGGCCCTTCTAACCTGTTATTCTATCTTCTTCTTCTATATATATAAATCTCTCTCTCTCTCTCTCTCTCTCTCTCTCTCTCTCTCTCTCTCTCTCTCTCTCTCTCTGTGTGTGTGTGTGTGTGTGTGTGTGTGTTACAGCATAACTCTGGAATGCCTTGAGCAATTTCAACCAAACTTGGTGCACAGATGACTTACTCTCTGGAAAAAAATACTGTGGGGGTAAGACGCCCCTAACACTCCTTGGGGTGTGTGGGTGTCTGTGGGTGTGTGTTCCAGCATAACTCTGGAATGTCTGGGCTGCTGAAATGAAAAGGAATGAATTATATCTATAGTGTCAAATCACAGTACTTTTGACAGTGATGGTGTGCATTTTGGATTCGAGGTCTGTTAAGATACAGCCTGTTGTGCCTTAAAATGGCTTCTACTGTACAGCACAGTTGCCATGGTAACGGTTTCACGGTACTCCACAAGAGGGCTCCCTCTGGTAAGGCGGATTGGTTCTTTAAAAAAAAAGGCAAGTGGGCTTTTTCTGGTAAGGGGGATTGGTTCTTCCCTAAGTCATACAGAATTATTTGTTCTTTTTTTTTGTCTTCCTTAGCAATGTTTTTTTCCCTACAAATAAAGACATCCTCTTGTGTCTCGGGGGAACAAATTTCCCAGCCTCTGCAAAATAGAAAGAAGCGCTGCTTTTTAAAGAACACACCAGCTTTGTTACAACCAGGAGCAGGAACGTTAAGCCTAATTTAACATCAGGGGTTTGTTAATTTAGCCTTCACTTGCAGAAACAGAAGCTGTGAGGAGCTTTGCTCTCGCTTCAAGCCCTGAATACTTTGGTGAGAATGTTAGAAGATTGGGGATGAAAGATCCCTGAGAAAATTCTATTACAAGTAGTCCTCAACTTATGACCACAATTGAGCCCAAATTTTATGTTGCTTAAGTGAGAAAGGGTTCAGTGAGTTGTGCCCCATTTGACGGTTTTTCTTGCCACCGTTGTTAAGTGAATCATTGCAGTTCTTAAATTAGTAACAAGGTCGTTAAGTAAATCTGGCTTCCCCATTGGCTTTGCTTGTCAGAAGGTCACAGAAGGGGGATCATGTGACCCTGGGGCACCGTGACCGTCATAAATGTGAGTCAACGGTCAAGCATCCAAATGTAAATCACGTGTCCATGGGGATGCTGCGACGGTCGTTAAGTGTGAAAAAGGGTCATGTCTCTTTTTTCAGTGCCGTTGTAACTTCAAAACCGACACTAAATGAACTGTTGTAAATCGAGGACTACCTGTACTTGATTTATAAGTTTATAAGAGGCAGGACCGAAGACTTCTTATTGTCCCTGCTGAGACTGGACTCAGTGTGAACATTTATTTAAAAAAACAGAAAACGCAATGATTTCTGCAATGATTCACTGGGTTTTTTTCTTTTTCCTTTTAAGCTTTTGGTAGCTTTCTCTTTCTAAATAGAATTAAATGAACTCTTCAAAAAAAAATCATAATCTGCCAATGCCCTATTTTCATATAACTTTATTGATTTTCAAAAGAAAAGCACAAAGTGAAAAAAAAAAAGAAACTGTTAATGGCCTTGGAAATATGGGGGGTTAGCAGAGATGGCTAAATTTGACTGCTTTGGTTATTTAAAAAAACCAATTACTTTTTTTTTCTACTTGGAAACCACTTCTGGACTTTGTGCTTGTGGTGGAAAAAAAATGAAAGTTTGACTTTGGGTTTCACCCAAAGTTCTAGAAATGGCTTGTTTATACTATTATGTAAAAGTAAAAAGTTGAGATGTGATATTATTATTTTATTTTGCTGCATGAAAGGGAGTCAGAAATCAATGCCTTTTCTTTCTTTTTCCCACACTTTTCTCTTCCCTCCTCCTTCCCCTAATTCCCTATTTTTTTTTGTATTTTATATTACAAACTAATTAAAAAAGACAATGTTAAAAAATGTGGGAAATTGAGAACCAAAGTGAATATTGCAACGAAAACCTTGCATTTCAATGAACAATTGAAATCCAAACTCTGAAAAGTCATAGATTACCAACTAGTACCTTATATATTATAATAATATATACCCAAACCTTTTTTACAGCTTTTAGGTTAGAGTTATGATGATTCTTGAGTTTGATTACCTATTGGAGATCTTTGGGCTTTCAAGTTTATCCCACTTTTGTGTTCAGTCATCAGACATGACACTTAACCATAAAAATGCATGATCATGGAGAACACGTTTGGTCTAGTGATTAAGGCACCAGGCTGGAAAGCAAGAGACCATGAGTTCAAGTCCCATCTTAGCCATGAAAGTGTGCATGTTACAGCTTTAGTCTAGCAAGATTCTGTCCATTAGGTCAAAACAAAGGATTGGACTGGATTGAATCTTACTGTCTCACCATTCGTTTTCAGTCTGACTTTTTGAACAAAACCCTGATTGATTGATTGATTGATTTAATTTCGTGCATATTTACAACATGTCTGCCTGTCTTGTTTCATTGTTATTTTTACAGTGCCAAAGTGGAAACAATCCCCTCCTAGAAACCTCTCTATTAAAAGCCCTTAATTAAAACCAGTTTACAAACCTCTAATGTGAAGCCACTCAATTAAAAGCTCTTAATTAAAACCTGTTTGCAGCAGCCCACTGAAACCATTTAATTAAAAGGTCTTAATTAAACCCGTTAAATAAACCTAATAAAACCGACCTGACTACGTCAACAGAATCCCTAAAATTTTGCATTTGAAGCCATAAAAACTTTGCAACTCAGAACATAAACAGCATTACCATCCGGGTTTTGACGTAACACAAACCAGGTAGTAACAGATTTAATTTCTGTTTAGAACAGCAGATCCTGATTTTTTTGTACCATGGATTTCATTCAGAGTCAAATGAAATTGATCAGATCCCTTCTCAGAAAAATCTCTCTCTCCCCCCCCCTCTCTCTCTCCCTCTCTCTCACTCACTCACACACACACACACACACACACACAAAATTATTTAATTTTTAACACAAGAAAAAGAAAACATAAAAGAAGAAAGTGCTGAAAGTAATATAGATAGCAAATAAAAGATATATAAATAAACTACGGTACTTCCAAGCTGGTTTATACAGTGGTAATTACAAACTTATTGTCTCTTTAAGACTACATACGTTTTCTCCTTATATTCAATCCTTTTAATCAGTACATCCATAAATCACATTTCCCCCCCATTTTCAGCAAAAAATAAAAAATAAAATCCGTATGAATTTCCCAGTCTTTTATAAACGTATTTGTTTTCCTATCCCTGACCAAACAGTCAATTTTGCCAGTTCAGCAAATTCATAATAGAATTTAGGGATTTGGGTGCACGATTTTTAGTTCTGGTTTTGCACTCCTGCGATATACTTGATCTCTAATAAATTGTCTACCTTTCTCAATTAACGGAGCAAAGGATCGGTTTTATTTAGAGGTTTAAGTTGTGGCCGATCTGACAAGCCTTTGCATTGATCTGTCAAATAATAAACAATGGTTATGTTTAACCTTCCTGCTTCGTTCTTCTCTTCTTTTAGAATTGACCCATGATCTGGAAGTGAAAGAGTTGGAAGCCAAACAGCAAGGTAAGTCAGAAGATAATTTTCCCTCTTTTTAACTGAAATAACAAACATAAACTAGGGATAATATATTATGATCTACACATGCATTGGATCCATTATGGAAAAGATATTTAAAGTTTGATGGGATCCAGCATGGTTCTTCTTGAGATTATGCTAGCAGTTGAGCTGTCTACTATACTCCCTCTTAATCTAACAAGGTGGATGTGAAGATGGAAAAGAGAGAACTTGGATGTTCAGTAAATTGTAAGAGCAAAAGTAGTTCCAGCTTGATTTCTTTTTTTTTTACAAATTATTTTTTATTTTTATTAAACAAACAACACACACACAAAATAATCATCTTACATTACATCTTGTAGAAAGTGTGTTGATTGGTAATAATTAGCTTTCGTGCATCTCTTCCACAGTCATTACTTACATTCATATCAAATGTCAAAGTTCTTAATGAATCTTACGTTCAACATATCATAGTTCTCATTTGGCTGAAATTGTTTTCGTGTCCTTTTGCCTAGAATAATCCATAGTTAAAAACACAACCACCTAATGGCATTTCATTAATTATTACAGAGTCATCCAATAGCCTTAAACCTTTATAACATATTCTAAACAAAAATTAGTTGACAAAATTTCTAAGTCCTTCCCCCCAAAATCACTGTTTACAATTTGTGTCCAGTTATGGTAGTACATATATATATCATTAACTGTATCCCTTATCCTTATCATTCCATTTTTTAATTAATTTAATTAATTAATTCTTACCTTGAATGTGTTATAAAGGTGTAGTGTTATTGGATATATAAAAGTAGATAACAAAAAAATTAACCAAGTTTTATAATTAGTAAGTAGTAATTTAGTAACTTATAGATGGTTATGTTAAATAAATAAATAATAGATAAGGGCAATAAGGTATACATATATGTTGGTTTGATGAGAAGAAAATAGATATAACAGTAAAGGATTTTTTGTTAACCAACTTGATTTCTTTTTTTAAAATACATTTTAGTAGAATAAGGGGAGCAAATCGGTGGGATTCAAAAAAAATTACTACCAGTTCTGTGGGCGTGGCTTGGTGGGTGTGCCATGGCTTGGTGGGCGTGGCAGAGGAAGGATTCTGTAAAATCTCAATTTCCTCCTGATCAGCTGGGACTCAGGAGGCAGTGAATAGCAGTTAGCAATAGCAGTTAGACTTATATACCGCTTCATAGGGCTTTCAGCCCTCTCTAAGCAGTTTACAGACTCAGCATATTGCCCCCAACAGTCTGGGTGCTCATTTTACCCACCTCGGAAGGATGGAAGGCTGAGTCAACCTTGAGCTGGTGAGATTTGAACAGCCGAACTGCAGAACTGCAGTCAGCTGCAGTGCTGCATTTAACCACTGCGCCACCTCGATCGGGGCGGGGCCAATCAAAGGTGGTATTTACCGGTTCTCCAAACTACTCAAAATTTCCGCTACCAGCTCTCCAGAACTGTTCAGAACCTGCTGAATCCCACCTCTGGAGGAAATGAATTGTTTAAGGAAGTCAGATTGAGGAATCCCTGGTGTTCTCTGAGCTTGCTTGTATTCTTGCAGACATTTTATTACCCAAACTAGGTAACATCATCAGTGCTAGTAAGAAGTGAAGTTTTGCTGTCACAGTCTATTCTAGCGCAGGGGTGTCAAACTTGATTTCATTGAGGGCCGCATCAAGGTTGTGTATGACAGAGGAGAGTTCCTACCAGTTCGGCCCAGTTCAGTGGTTTGTTGGCCTGGGTTGCTGGAACCAGTTCCCTGGTCGGCGTGGCATTTGTTTTTCCTTTTTTAATGTTCTGTGCATGCACAGATCTATTTATGGGCAACTGTGCACGTGTGAGAACCAAACCAGCAGTAATGCCGGCAGCAACCCACCTCTGGTGTATGACCTTGGGGGGCAGAGGAGGATGGCCAGGGTGGGTGTGGCCAGCTCGACATCACTTGTGTTGGGGGCGTCTGTGGTGGCCCCTAGCGTTCTGCCATCAAAAACGGGTTCCCAGGTTCCGTTTCGGCTACAGCAGCCTCTTGCAACCCTCTGCCAGTGGAAATGGAGCTGTGTTTTCACTGGCAGAGGCACCCTGGGCCAATCTTTTGTTGTTTCCAGGGCCGTCCCGTGAGCCAGTTCTAAACACCCCGCTGGCTGGATCCGGTCCAGTCCTTGAGTTTGACAACCCTGTTCTAGTGGCTTGGCCTATTGGTGCTGTGGTTGTGGTCTTAGAGATTCTTTGGTTGGGTTTTTTACTGTTGGCTTCTTTTTTAAAAAAAAGTTTTATTTTTTCTTTCCATATACAAATACACATTCTCATAGGTACTGTTAACATTTATCTGTTGACTTCTAGCATTTATTACAATCTGCTTAAGGATATAAAAAGCACAATCGGGGTCGCTTTCTTGCCACCCCATCAGTGGTGGGTTTCAAATTTTTTGAGAACCTCTTCTGTAGGTGTGGCCTGCTTTGTGGAAGTGGCTTGCCAGCCATGTGACCAGGTGGGAGTGGCTTGCCAGCCATGTGACCAGGTGGGAGTGGCTTGCCAGCCATGTGACCAGGTGGGGGTGGCTTGGCAGTCATGTGACTGGGCGGGGGTGGCCAACTTGTAAAATGTGGTGAAACTCACTTAACAACGCTCTTGCTTAGCAACCAAAATGTTGGCTCAGGGACTCTGGCATTTGAAACACACAAGTCTTAAAAGTGTCAAGACCCTTGCACCCCTAACCCTTTAGAAAAAAAACCCAGGGATGTTCAAACTTGACAGCTTTAAGACTTGAATAGGACTCTTAGAGGCGGGTGGGGCGATTGATGAGCCAGCCAATCAGTGAGCGGCAGGCAGGGCAAGTGTGGTGCGGATGGGTGGAGGGGTGGAGCTGGAACCAGTTCTAAATGGCATGGTAGATTTGTGGAACCTCTTCTATAGAAGAGCTTAGAACTGGCAGGAACCCATCCCTGCACCCCATATATCTATCTTACTTTGCAACAACCCTACTCCTTCTTTCTTCCCGGCCTCCCTTCTCTGTCTTCTTCTTTCCTCCCCTCCTTCCTCTTTTCTTCTTCCCCTCCCTCTCCCCCACTCCTGCTCCCTTCTTCTCCTTCTTACCCTCTCTCCCGCTCTTACTACCCCTCCCTTACTTCCTCTCCTTTACCCTTTCTTCTTTTCCTTCCTCTTTCTCCCTTCTTCCGTTGTTGCCCTTGCTTATTTTCTTCTTCACTCCAATGGATTTTCAGGGTGAAATTCCAGCTTCTTTGGCAATTTCTTAATTGGGGTATTGTTTACTGGATTCTTGGTCTGGCTCCCAATTGCTTTTCTCCTTCCTCTGAATGATCCCTTTCATTCAAGTCTCCAATTGAAAGGAGCCGGTAGAGGGTGCCAATTGACCAGGCATGAGTGATATTGTTCAGCTGGCGCCTTTGCTCACAGCATCTTCCAGACTTGGAAGGATTCCCAGTTGAATATTGTCCTGTTCTGCATCTGGTTTTGTCTACTTTCATGTTTTTCCAGTGGCGTGAAATTGTGACCTAGTCTGAAAGGTGGCATTGCAGCTTTCGAAATCATCTCAAAAGCTTCCCTCCTGTTATAGTGTTATTAGGGGCGAGGAGGAAATGTTGCCCAGGTCCATGATCCATTGAGGGTAATTTGAGGAACTATTATTGATTAAATGCTATTTTGGGTGAGTCCTAGAATCCAGGACTCTGAGGGTGGCCTGGGAGATGCTTACTTCATAGGAAACAAAATGTGGTGGCCCTTTTCTCTCTTTTTGATACTTCCTCTGTCTTGCAACTTCCAGCAAATCCTTTTCTCTCTCTTTCTTCATCTCCATTGAATTTCTCCATTTCTTCATTTCATTCCCCCCCTCCCCCCGTCTCTTTGTCCTTAGCATTCAGCTTCCTCTCTTTCTCCACCTTCAAAGCATCTAACGTATTTTCTATCACCGTGATGGCGAATCTATGGCATGCGTGCCCCAAGTGGCACATGGAGCCATGTCGCCCAGCATGTACAGCATCGCCCGTTCCTCTTCTGGGTTTCTGGTGCATATACGCATGTGATGATCAGCTGGCCTTTGCGCGTGAAGTGCTCCCTTTTTGGCACTTGGTGCCGAAAAGGTTTGCCACCACTGTTCTATCACTTCCATCATATTTATCAGTACTCATAGCTACCAAGAAAGTGAAGGATCATAGAAAGAAGGTGTTTAACATTAGGTCACATGGCATTGGAGTCAGACCTGTTCACCTGTGCAACAATCCCAGTGCAAACTACTCTCTATACCTGTACTACTACTACTACTACTACTACTACTACTACTACTACTACTACTACTCTCCATCTTTTCCTTTTTCTCCTTCTGGAACTAATGAGAAGTTTCCTGATAGTGAGAGCAATTAACCAATGAAATAGCTTGCCTCTCGGAATTGTGGGTGCTTCATCATCACTGGAGGCTTTTAAGAAGAGACTGGATAGACACTTGACTGAGATTGTACAGGTTCTCCTGCTTGAGCAAGGGGTTGGGACACCTCCAAAGTCCCTTCCAGCCTGTTCTGTTCTGTTCTATTATTATTTCCTATTTTTGTTCCATTCCATTTCTATTC
The DNA here is from genome assembly GCF_009769535.1 of Thamnophis elegans. NCBI lineage: Eukaryota > Metazoa > Chordata > Lepidosauria > Squamata > Natricidae > Thamnophis > Thamnophis elegans. Next base: position 129,908,731 of record NC_045544.1, read on the forward strand.
TATTCCACTCCATTCCATTCCTATTTTATTCCATTCCATTCCATTTCAATTCCAATTCTATTCTATTATATTCCATTCCATTCTGTGTGGCCCAGCAGGAGCCGTTGGAGCTGCCACCAGACTCCAACAGCGAGGAGCCCTATGAGTTGGCTCTGGAGGATGTGGAGGACCCTGGACAGGGTTCCGACTCCGAGCAGGCGCAGAGAGGCTGGTTGGCCACCAGGAGGCGCCTGAACCTTGGACCAGTGGGGAGGTGACAAGGGAGTATGATCCAGACATCATGCATTGGAGCAGTGGGGAGGAGCCAAGGGAGTTGTTCCTGGATGCCCGCCAACGCCGGGCAGATCGACATAGAGAGCAGCTACGCAGTTACCAAAGATAATTGGACCCAGGTGATTGTAATTAGGCTCCTCTCAAGATAGTATTTAAAGAGAGACTGGGAGGAACCTGGTTTTGCAGGATTCAACATCATTCCTAACGCTAGAGAAGCTGTTATCTGTCGAAGTCTGAGTTGCTGCCAAGGTTCTTATCTGTTTGTTATGCTTGGCTTTCAGCCACCGAGGTTTCGGTTTCTTGCTAATAAAGTGCTGTGACATTCCAGTTAAGCTTGTCTCGGCATTCTTTACTGGACGGAGGAGGGGGACAGAACACCATTCCTATTTTATTCCATTCCAATTCTATTCTATTCTATTCCATTCCTATTTTATTTCAATTCCTATTCTATTCTATTCTATTATTATTTCCTATTTCCATTCCATTCTATTCTGCCCTGGTGACGCAGTGCTTAGAAAGTTGACTCAGCCTTCCATCCTTCCGAGAGTCTGTAAAATGAGGACCCAGATAATTGGGGGGCAATATGCTTACATTGCAAACCATTTAGAGAGTGTTGTAAAACACTATGAAGCAGTATATGTGTAAGCGCTATTGTATTGCTATTCCATTCCATTTCTCCCTCTTCCCTTAATGCATTTTCAGTTGCATCACCTGAAGAGCCGAGGTGGCGCAGTGGTTAAATGCAGCACTGCAGGCTACTTCAGCTGACTGCAGTTCTGCAGTTCGGCTGTTCAAATCTCACTGGCTCAGGGTTGACTCAGCCTTCCATCCTTCCGAGGTGGGTAAAATGAGGACACGGATTGTTGTTGGGGGCAATATGCTGACTCTGTAAACCGCTTAGAGAGGGCTGAAAGCCCTATGAAGCGGTATATAAGTCTAACTGCTATTGCTATTGCTACCTGCTCTCTGGAATGATCTCTCGCCCTATATGTGGTTAGCCCTGACCCTGTTGGATTTAAGGAGCTATTAAAAACGTGGTCCTCTGGGGCCAGGATCATAGGAGAACCCATCTGCTAAAAAGTGTTGCTCATCAAGGACTCCACAGACCAATCCTGAGCTACATACAGTACATTTTCTTCTATTGGAACCACATATGATCATCAAGCAGTTCAGGAATCATACAAAAGCCGCAGCATATAAACAGGAGGCAGAGCCCGCCCCGACTAGCACTGATGATGTTATCTAGTTGGGTAATGAAACATCTGCAAGCCAACCAGGGGTGGGTTTCAAAAATTGTTCGAACCACCTCCGTGGGCGTGGCCTCCTTTGGGGAGTGGCTTGCCGCCCATGTGACCGGATGGGAGTGGCTTGCCACCCATGTGACCGGATGGGAGTGGCTTGCCGCCCATGTGACCGGATGGGAGTGGCTTGCCGCCCATGTGACCGGATGGGAGTGGCTTGCCGCCCATGTGACCGGATGGGAGTGGCTTGCTGCCCATGTGACCGGATGGGAGTGGCTTGCCGCCCATGTGACCGGATGGGAGTGGCTTGCCACCCATGTGACCGGATGGGAGTGTCCAAGACGATGTCACTGAATTCTTTCCCCCAACTACAATATGATTAAAATAAGTACAAAAACAATAAAAGAGCTACTTACAGATGGAAGATGCCTGTTCTTGCCAGTCTTCAGAATCACGGACTCCAATGAATGGGCTGCACAAAGAAGAGACACAGAAAGCAAGACTTTAATTGCATGGACTGCATTGGGATGAAACCAGCACACAAAATAATAGAAAAGGAAAATTACTCTCCTTTTTTGCGTCTTCTGCACCACCACCTCACCATCTTGCTCCAAAAACCTGCACAAAGGACAGACACAGAAAGAAACGCCTTAATTGCATGCACTGCATTGGGATGAAACCAGCACACAAAATAATAGAAAAGGAAAATTACTCTCCTTTTTTGCGTCTTCTGCACCACCACCTCACCATCTTGCTCCAAAAACCTGCACAAAGGACAGACACAGAAAGAAACGCCTTAATTGCTGGCACTTCACTATCTCAAGGAGGAAGACAAGACAGAGCACACCACACCCAGCAATAAAGACAGGTACTTACAGGGGAAGCATCTCTGGCTTGCCGGTCTTCTGCACACCACCGTATTACATCTAGGCTGATTGGCTTTGCTTGGCTCCAAATACCTGCACAAAGGACAGACACGGAAAGAAACGCCTTAATTGCTGGCACTTCACTATCTCAAGGAGGAAGACAAGACAGAGCACACCACACCCAGCAATAAAGACAGGTACTTACAGGGGAAGCATCTCTGGCTTGCCGGTCTTCTGCACACCACCGTATTACATCTAGGCTGATTGGCTTTGCTTGGCTCCAAATACCTGCACAAAGGACAGACACGGAAAGAAACGCCTTAATTGCTGGCACTTCACTATCTCAAGGAGGAAGACAAGACAGAGCACACCACACCCAGCAATAAAGACAGGTACTTACAGGGGAAGCATCTCTGGCTTGCCGGTCTTCTGCACACCACCGTATTACATCTAGGCAACAGGAGCAGGAAGCTTTCACCAAATCCCTGGATAAGTCAACTGAGAAACATTTATCCAGTACCTGCACAATATTTTCCACCGTTTACGATCTGGCGCAGAGATGTAATCCATTCTCAGACATCGAAGCGCAAGTAAATTTGCTGAATACGCTTGGAGTGGATGTTGGAGTTGGCTTGCATTCACGAAGAACTGCAGTAAAAATTATTGACTTCATTGCGAAACAGATCAAGACCACCGTGTTTTCAACGATTATTGCAAATAATCGAAAGGTGTGCCTAATAATTGATGAAGCCTCAACACTTTCAATGACAGCAGTGCTGATAGTTTTTGTTAGAGTTGAGGATCCAGAATGCCCAGCAACCATCTTCGTTGAGCTTCTGGAATTAGAGAGACAAGATGCGGAGACCATATATTCCGCAGCAATGGAAAGCTTGCACAAAGTTGGATTCACCACCGAATATCTACGGAAGAACTTAATCGCTTTCTGCTCCGATGGCGCCATATAAACAAACAGGAAAGATATAGTCTTTCATCCAAGAAGATAGTTCAAGAATGAATGTCATATTCCCAGAGCAATACAGATTTCCTTTTTCTGAAATTTAGTTCTCAGTTCCAAAAGACAGGAATATATGAATGCATATGAAATTATGAATTAGTACTTAGGTCGGTCCAAGAAGCTATTCAGAAGTTAGTGGTTAGAAGAGCAATCGTAAAGGTAGATTACGTGGGATGTGTTTGCACAACAGTGGAAAAACAGAGATATGTAAATGAATAAATATTACAATGTGCAGGAATAAATAAATTGACAATTAAAATCAAGAAGGCTTTGAATACTTTTTCACGTGGGATTGGTTTTAGCTATTGCCAACTAACGGAAACAGGAATTAGAAAGCCAAAAGTATGAAAGAAAAGACCAATTATGTAAAGAAAGGTCCCTAAAATGTATAAGGAAATATTACTAGATCATTATTAATGCGTAGATAACTGTGGGACATTACACACACACACACACACAAACTATGATGGAAAACACAAAAAAATAAGAACAAACCCCCCCCCCAAGACTGCGAATGAAACCAGGTTTTTTTTCCCTAAGCCTAAGGACAGGAAAGACAAAGCCACTGGAATAAAAACCATCAAGGCATTGCGGGCAATTTTAAAGGACAGGCATTCACAGAACCATCAACCACCTCAGAATTACCTAAACAATGAGGGTGAAACACACTAAATCTGATTTTCTAGGATACATACACTTAGCGACCATGTTTCACACTTAGCGACCATTTTCACACTTAGCGACCGTTGCAGCATTTTCATGGCCACGCGATCAAAATTTTGATGCTTGGCAACAGATTCGTATTTATGCTGGCTTCAGTGTCCTGGGGTCCTGTAATTGCCTTTTGTGACCTTTTGACAAAGTCAAATGGGGAAACCAGATTCACTTACTTATGTTAGTAACTTGTCAGCTGCAGTTATTCACTTAAGAACTGTGGCCAGAAAGGTGGTATAGTGACCAAAGTTACAATGGCATTGAAAACAGTGACTGATGACCATGTTTCACACTTAGCGACCATTTTCACACTTAGCGACCGTTGCAGCATTCTCATGGCCACGCGATCAAAATTTTGATGTTAGATCCCAAGGTTTCAGTAAAACTATTCAATCATAATTAGTTTCATGCATTAGGATTATTTCAAAGCACAAGCAATAATTCATATTTCATTTCAAACTATGCCAACACACAATAACATAAATGAAACCATTACTAATATTCCACACACAATAAGTTACAATAAAACTATTATAAAAAATTCAATGCACAATACATTTCAAAGTATTGAGTGAAGAATACTTTAAAAAGGTTTATTTTAATTTATTTTGGATAGAATCTTTTTTTAAATCGTCTAAGACGATTTAAAAAAATATTATATCCAAAATAAATTAAAGTAAACCATTTTAAAGTATTCTACACTCAATACTTATATGTAAAACTATTATAAAAAATTCTATGCATTAAATAAAATATTTTAAAATACATTAAAATAATAATTAAATAAAACCGGGCCACTTACCAGCAGCAGGCAGAATCAGCAGCACTCCGATGCGATGGATGGATCCTGGTCGCGATGGCAGGCAGCAGGAACAGGTAAGAAACCTGACTGGAGGGACAAGGCTAGGTAAAGTCACTTAGGTTGCCTGGCATGCTTAGCAAGCCAGGCGAGGGTAGAGGGGAGGTGGGGGGCTTGCTTCCCTAGCGAAAACTAGACGGTCGCAGCCACGGCCACGCGTAGTACGCGAGACCGCGGCTTTTGCAGGGGAAGGCCTGGAGGACTTCCCTTTCGCAAGCGAGGCCGCGGCGGCGCCGGCGCCGCCCGCACCACATGGAGGCGGCCACGCGTAGTACGCGAGGCCGCGGCTTTTGCAAGGGAGGGCCTGGAGGACTTCCCTTTCGCAAGCGAGGCCGCGGCGGCGGCGGCGCCGCCCGCACCACACGGAGGCGGCCACGCGTAGTACGCGAGGCCGCGGCTTTTGCAAGGGAAGGCCTGGAGGACTTCCCTTTCGCAAGCGAGGCCGCGCCGCCGCCGCCGCCCGCACCACACGGAGGCGGCCACGCGGCCTACGCGAGGCCGTGGCTTTCGAAAGTGAGGCCGCCCCCCCCCAACGACCAGAAGACGGCCACGCGTAGTACGCGACGCCGCAGCTTTCACGAGGGAAGGCCTGGAGGACTTCCCTTTCGCAAGCGAGGCCGCCGCCGCCGCCCGCACCACACGGAGGCGGCCACGCGGCCTACGCGAGGCCGCGGCTTTCGAAAGTGAGGCCGCCCCCCCCCAACGACCAGAAGACGGCCACGCGTAGTACGCGACGCCGCGGCTTTCACGAGGGAAGGCCTGGAGGACTTCCCTCGCGAAAGCTAGGCGGCTACCGGCGGCCCCCCCACCCGAAAGCGGCCACGTGGCCTACTCGAGGCCGCGGCTTTCGCAAGCAAGGCCGCCGCCCCCACCACCCGGAGGCAGCCACGTGGCCTACGCGACGCCGCGGCTTTCACGAGGGAAGGCCTGGAGGCCTTCCCTGGCGAAACCTAGGCCGCTACCGTTGCCACCCCTATCCCCCCCCCAGCTTCCTACTGCCGCTACCACCGCTGCCGTCGCCACCGCCCACCCGAAGTCCCGTCGCTAGCGTCCCGAGTCTTGCCGCCAGGGCTTGGTTGCTTACCTGTGGGGAAAGCAGCAAGCTCCTGGAAGGCGAAGGGAAGGCGTGAAGCGCGAAACGAGGCGTCTCGGCAACAAACAAACCCTTTGGAAAAGACTCTTTGAGAGAAAGATTCTTTTCAAAAGAGGAATGTTAGCCGTTGGCGCCACACTTTTAAACGAAGCCAGCCCGCTCACTGATTGGCTGGACTCCAGCCAAACAGTGAACGGCAGGCTGCGCTTAGTCCAGACGGGCGGGGGAGCGCGCGACTGGGCCCAGGACCGGTACCGGCGTTCCCGGAAGTTCCTTACTTCCGGGTTCACCGACGAACCGGATCGTGCGATCCGGTGCGAACCGGTAGGAACCCAGCCCTGAAGCCAACCCCAAAGTTCAGGGAGCACCAAGGATGCCACATTGAGAGTTTCCAATCATCTATTAAATGCAGTTGGGGTAATTTTAATTGTATTTAACTTCTGGCTCTTTTTCTGTGGCTGTATGTCCTCCAAAGTCACATTTGTCTGAGCTGATTCGCCATATAAATGCCATATGTAAATAAATAAATCATTTTTATTATTCTTCAAAGGAAGAATAAATATTTTGACTCAAGCCGTACAGCATTCATAAGCAGCGCCCTAAAACTTATCTTCCTGTCCAAAGAAAAACAAACAAAATTAAGTTTTTGTTAACAGCGCATTTATTTATTCATTTGTAGATTCATTTGCAAGATTTATAGCAATAGCAATAGCAGTTAGACTTATATACCGCTTCATAGGGCTTTCAGCCCTCTCTAAGTGGTTTACAGAGTCAGCATATCGCCCCCACAGTCTGGGTCCTCATTTCACCCACCTCGGAAGGATGGAAGGCTGAGTCAACCTTGAGTCGGTGAGATTTGAGCCGCCGAACTGCAGCTTAGCAGTCAGCTGAAGTGACTGCAGTACTGCACTCTAACCACTGCGCCACCTCAGCTGGTTGGGATTATAAAGTGTTCAATCCCTTAATGGGTCTGGAGAGCTCACAGTACAATAGAAACATCCATTCAGGCAGACCCAAAATCATAACAGACATAATATAGAAGTTAAATAAGTAATTTTAAACTGAAGGAAGAAGGAAACTTGGTCAGTTTACAATGGTCATTTGTTTCAAAATAAATACAAATAGTCCTTAACATACAACAGTTCATTTTGTGAGCATTCAAAGTTACAACGGCAGAGAAAAAAGTGACATGGCCAATTTTCAGACTTACGACCCTTGGTCACATGATCAAAATTCAGAAGCTTAGCAACTGACTCATATTTACGATGGTTGCAGTGTCCTGGGGTCATGCGATCCCCTTTTACAACCTTCAGACAAGCAAAGTCAATGGGGAAGCCAGATTCATTTAATAACCATGTTACTAACTTAACAACTGCAGTGATTCACGTTACGCATGTGGCAAGAAAGGTTGTAAAATGGGACAAAATTTGTTTAACAAATGTTTCACCTAGCCACAGAAATTTGGGGCTCAATTGTGGTCGTAAGCCAAGGACTACCTGTACTTAAGGTATTGTATGTATGCATGAGCTGCAGTGGCGCAGTGATGGGAATGCAGTACTTCTGCTGACTGCCGGCTGACTGCAATTTGGCAGTTCGAATCCCACCAGGCTCAAGGTTGACTCAGCCTTCCATCCTTCCAGGGTCGGTAAAATGAGGACCCAGATTGTTGCGGGCAATAGGCTGACTCTGTAAACCACATAGAGAGGGCTGTAAAGCACTGTGAAGCAGTATATACGTTAAGTGGTATTGCTATTGCTATTCAAGGGCTAAACACAAAAACACTTCGCAATTCCAGAGAGGGAAGGGACCTTGGATTCCTCTAGTCCAACCCCCTGCCTAGGCAGGAAACCCTGTACCGTTTCAGACAAATGGCTATCCAACATCTTGTTGAAGACTTCCAGTGTTGGGGCATTCACAACTTCTAGAGTCAAGTTGTTCCACTGATTCATTGTTCTAACTGTCAGGAAATTTCTCCTTAGTTCTAAGTTGCTTCTCTCCTTGATTAGTTTCCACCCATTGCTTCTTGTCCTACCCTCAGGAGCTTTGGAGAATAGCTTGACTCCCTCTTCTTTGTGGCAGATATTGGAAAGTCTATGCTTGAGGTTACCTACACATTAAAGCAAGGAATTTCTCTTCCAGGTAGAGATATCCCAAATCTATCAGGCAAAGCTGCAATCAAACCATGCGCACACACACACACACACACACACACACACACACACACGTACATATACACACACACACACACCATAGTTGTTCTGCACAGCTCCAATGTCACTGCCAGATGCAGGAAGATTCTTAATTGTAAACCTCTTTTTGAAGGTGGGCAACCATCCAGAACATCCGTCCGTCTATCTGTCTGTCTGTCTCTGTCTCTCTCTCTCCCTCTCCCTCTCTCTCTCTCTTTCTCTCTCTCTCTTGCTCTCCCAACAAACAGGGAGCAGCTCGGAGCAAAAAACTAAAACTGAATCCCATTTCCTGTTACATTTGCATTATCTTCAAATTACATTTCACGAAATGGTAAGCCCTCCAGTCATGTAGTCAGTCATTTTTTTTCCCCTCCTGGGTCACAAAAAATTAGGAACCACGCCCAATGCATCAGAAGATCATTAACAGGTTAACCGAGTTGGAAGGGACCTTGCGGGTCATTTAGTCCAACCCCCTGCCCAAGCAGGAGACCCTTCATTTGCCTCTACCTAGGATCGAACTCACAACCTCCTGATTGTGAGGCGAGAGCTCCACTTCTAGGACCAAGCTTGGCAACTTTAAGACATGTGGATTTCAGCTTTAAGATGTGTGGACTTCAACTCCCAGAATTCCCCAACCAGCAAGTTGGCTGGGGAATTCTGGGAATTGAAGTCCACGCATCTTAAAAGTTGCTAAAATTGAGAAACACTGCTCTGCACATTCCTGTATTGTGGTATTTCTGTTTTCTGTTGTAAGAACTAGAAATCAAATGAGAGATCAAAGCTAATAAACTCGGGAGGAGGGGATCTGAACGATGGGGCCTCGAGGTTTCGACTGCACTCCGCAAAGCCGTGGTTTTATTTGGGCATGCAAGGTTACACCCGCAGCCTCGGGGCAAAAAGGCGAGGCTGTTAGTGCAGCAAAGGAAGTGTGGAGAGCATCAGATGAATGGAATGCTGATGGAAGACAGTCTCTGCAAGAGAAATGGCAGCATCCCAAGGCAGCTACCTCTGGCCACGCCTGGGAGAACACGCCTGGGTCATAAAAACATATCCAGCTGCTATCTTCAGCTTCTCTTTTTAGCTTCTTGGGTCAGAGCAGGAGAGAATAACAGAGTGGAAAGGGACCTTGGAGCAGGGTTGGGTTCTGGCAACCGCTACAGCTGGGTCGCTCGTGGTCATGCGCATGTGTACTTGATGCACGCTGTGCGCGCATGCACAGTACTATGAAAATGTTTCTGCACATGTGCAGAAGCCAAAAACAAGATGGCGCCACGCACGGCACCGCCAAGAGAACCGGTTCCAGTGACCCAGGCCACGCAGCCACTACCGGTTCAGCCGAACCACTCCGAACCGGTAGGAACCCACCACTGCCTTGGAAGTCTTCAAATTCAATCCCCTGTTCAAGCAGGAGACCCTATACCATTCCAGACAAGTGGCTGTCCAGTCTCTTCTTGAAAGCCTCCAGTGTTGGAGGCACCCACAACTTCTGAAGGCAAGTGTTGGAAGAAATATTCAGGTCCAGTTCCAACCCGGGAGAAAGGTACTGGAGACAAAATGGGGGCTGGAGGCTGATTGGAAAGAGGGTCCATTTATTGATGAAGCAGAAGCTCATGGATCATTCTGGGCAGGTGACTACATGGAGTTGAGAGTGGGGGGGTACTTATACCTTCTCTTGGGCTTTGCAATTGAGCTTCCTGTTCCTGTGCAAGAACATGTATTCTGTTGGTTGTTGTCAGACTCCCATGGGGCCATGTAGGGATTACGTGGGGTCACAGCTGGCTCTGTAGGTTGTCTGAGCTCCCAGGTTTGGTTGACGTTTGCTGGGGGTGATGCAATGAAGGAAAGACCCTTAGGAGATTGTGCAATGTAGTGAGCTCTGTTTCTTCTGCTAAATGGTAGTGGGCAAATCCTATTATGTCTTGAAAGATAATCCCATCATCCTGCAGCTGAAGGTTTTCTGTTTTGTAGATAGGCTGGCCCAGTCTTTCTTAATGGGCACAAAATATCTGCCGGGGCCAGGGAGCTGAACCTCTGCGTTTCTGTCTCCCTTAAGATTTCTATTTTAGGGGAAATATTTTATCCTGCCTTTTCAATATTCCTCAAAATATTTCATTCTTCCAGGAGGGACGGTGGCTTCCCCTACAAGCCATTCCACCCACAACCTCTGAAGGCCAGCCATTGGTTAATTGTTCTCACTCTTGGGAAGTTTCTCCTTAGTTCCAGGTTGCTGACTTCCAGAAGTGGTAGAAATTGGACTATAGATTGCCATCTCAAGTGTCTGATCCTTGAGATGCCATTCTTCAAGCTCCTGTACCTGGTTCAATGGCAGTAATTGTGAGAAGGATCTTGGAGATCTAGTGGACAACTGCTTAAATGTGAGCCAGCAGTGTGCCGCAGCTGCCAGAAAAGCCAAGACAGTTCTAGGTTGCCTCCACAGAGGTATAGAATTGAATGAAGGCAGATATATGTTTCCCAGAATCTAATCTGGGTCGGTCACCAGGACCAAACTTCTCTCTCTCCAGAATGTGTGTGCAGAGGTGTGGATAGAATCAGGGGTGGGTTCCGGTTGCTGCTTTTGCTGGCACGCTGCACGGACACGCAATTCTAAAAAAAATGATTCTGTGCATGCGCAGAAGCAAAAAACAAGATGGTGGCGGCTATGGTATCACCGAGAGAATCGGTTCGGGGGTGTGGCAGGCCGAGTTACTACCTACTCAGCCGAATCAGTCCGAACCTATAGGAATCCACCTCTGGATAGAATCCACATCACATGAAGTGTTGCTACTACTTTATAAAGCCTTGGTAAGGCCACATTTGGAATACTGCGTCCAGTTTTGGTTACCACTATATAAAAAATGATGTTGAGACACTAGAAAAAGAGTGCAGAGAAGAGCAATAGAGATGATTACCGTATTTTTCAGAGTATAAGACGTACCTGTTTCCCCCAAAAAAGAGGCTGAAAATCTGGGTGCATCTTATACATTGAATACAGCATTTTTTGCCTCCCGAAATCCCGCCCCCTTCACCAAAATTGCCGTGCATAGTCTTTAGGAGGCTTACAGAGAGCTCCTGGGGGCTGGGGAGGGTGGAAATGAGCAGAAAAAAGGCCATTTTTTCTCAATTCCCCCTCCCCAGCCCCCAGGAGCACTCTACAAGCATCCTAAGGGCTATTCATGCCCCCCTTTTTTTAAAAAAAAGCAGCCTGTTTTTGCAAAAAAATGGGTCATTTTGGGGGTGTTTGCAGAGTGAAGAAACTTTTTTTTAAAATTTGCCTCTTCAAAACTTTGGTGCGTCTTATACTCCAAAAAATAGGATAAATAACTTGAAACTAAAACATATGAAGACTGGTTGCAGGAACTGGGTATGTCTAGTTTAATGAAAAGGAGGACTAGGTGTGTCATGATAGCAGTGTTCCAATATTGGGGGGGGGGGCGGGGGTGCCACAAAGAAAAGGGAGTCAACCTATTCTTCAAAGTATCTGAAGGCAGAATAAGAAGCAATGGATGGAAACTATATAGGAGAGGACCAACCTAGAAATAATTTCCTGACCGTGAGAACAATTTAGCTTGCTTCCAGATGTCGTGGGTGCTTGTACTCTGGATGTTTTTAAGAAGAGATTGGACAACCATTTGTCTGATATGTTTTAGGGTTTCCTGCTTGAGCAGGGGGTTAGACTAGAAGACCTCCAAGGTCCCTTCCAACTCTTGTTATTTTGTCACGGTATCTTGGGCCTATGATGACAGAATGACTCAGCATTGCTTCAAGTTCCTAAATTGGGCCTGGTAGGCTGAAAAAGAAAGGAGAATAAAGGATGAATCAGCATCTTGATTCTTTTGCTGACATCTTTAGAAATGGCTGACTCACTGGACAAGCCTTCCCTTGGGAAGAGTTTTTATCTTCCACCCTTAACAGCTCTGTGGTTTCTTAACCTACATCGTTTCTTCGGGCCTTGCTTGCCTGTTTTATTCTGACACAGTGAAAGGTGCCTTTGTACCAGAGGTGGTTTTCAGCAGTTTCTGACCAATTCTGGAGAACCGGTAGCGGAAATTTTGAGTAGTTCGGAGAAGCGGTAAATACCACCTCTGGCTGGCCCCGCCCATATCTATTCTCTGCCTCCCGAGTCCCAGCTGGAGGAAATGGGGATTTTGCAGTGTCCTTCCCCTGTCACGCCCACCAAGACATGCCACAACCACCAAGCGACACCCACAGAACCTGTAGTAAAAAAAAATTGAATCCCACCATTGCTTTGTACAATTGTTGAAATCATTCATGTATGGGTCCCTACTTCATAAGGGAAGAAATGATGTCATTATGCGGTTGGGTGAACAAGAACATGTTAAGAAAGGAAGAAGGGAGGTTACCATTTGGGCAAGTTTGAGCAAAGGTAAATTCTGAGGCATGGGTATAAATGCAGAAATGTGACCCGTGGATTAGAAAGCCTTTTCTAAAAAAATGAAAAAAATGGTAGCATGATAGATCTCTACCTAGCTCTTGGAACTGTTATCTGCAGTCAGGACATGTTCCAGCTTAACTTTTATATTATACATGAAACAGTTTTTCTGGGGGCTCCAACTTTGGGAACTTTATGACTTGTGGACTTCAGCTCCCAGAATTTTCCAGCCAGCCATGTTAGCTGAGGAATTCTGGGAGTCAAAGTCCATTAGTCATAAAATGGCCAATGTTGGAGAACCCTGCTTTAAATGTTTCAGAATTAAGAGGGAGACTCTACTTCTAAATAGGCTTAACAGAACTTCTAAATACGTTTTTTTGAAGGAGAGGGGAAAAAATGGAGGACTACCAACAACACTGTGGTACAAACAGGAGAAATGCATCAAGGAGCTATTTTAAAAGGTTGAGTTTTGATCATATGATTCTTTTAAAAATCAGGTAGTCCTGAGCACAACAGAGGACAACATTTCTGTCGCTAAGCAAGACAGTTGTTAAGCAAAAAGCTGCGGTTGTAAAATTAGTAAACACAGTGTGGTTTGCTTTATTATATTTATATGCCGCCCTTCTCCCAAGGACTCAGGGCGCCGTACAACAGTAAAAGAAACACATAATATCCCAAACAAACCCAATTAGAATTAACAATAACATTTTTAAAAAAATCGAATTAAAATTAACAATGATCAATAATTAATTTTGTTTTGTTCAGGCCAGGCTGGCTTGCTGCAAAAGCCAACTTTTTAGGGCGCGTCGGAAGGACCAGAGGTCGGGGATTATGCGAAGCTCCGGGGGCAGCTCATTCCAGAGGGAAGGCGCTCCTATAGAGAAGGGTCTCCCCCTGGGGGTCGCTAGCCGACACTGTCTGGCCGACGGCACCCTGAGGAGGCCAACTCTGTGGGATCGCAGTGGACGGTGGGAGGCTACCGGTGGCAGTAGGTGGTCTCGCAGGTATCCTGGCCCTAAGCCATGGAGCGCTTTAAAGGTCATAATTAGTACCTTGAATCGCACCCGGAAGACAACCGGCAACCAGTGCAGGCCGCCTAAAAGGGGTGTAACATGGGAGCACATAGGTGCCCCCATGATAACCTGCGCAGCCGCATTCTGGACCAGTTGAAGCCTCCGGGTGCTCTTCAAGGGTAGCCCCAGTAGTTAAGTGACTTTGGCTTCCCCTATGACTTTGCTTGTCAGAAAGTCGTAAAAGGTGATCACGTGTCCCCGGAACACTGCAACCCATCATAAGTACATGCCAGTTGCCAAGCATCTGAATTTTGATCACAGGGACCACAAGGATTCTGCGACAGTCGTATGAAAAATGTCAAAGTCATAAATCACTTTTTTCAGTGCCGTTGTCACTGAATGGTCACTAAACGAATGGTCGTAAGTCCAGGGCTATCTGTACTCAGTGTTAGAGATTGTCAGTCCTTACCTGAGACCCTATTCGGTGAACGCTGGTGGTGAATTTTGAACTCAAATCTGTTCTTTTGTCTTTTCGTTTGTCTCTTGCATTAGACGTCATAGACCAGGAACTGGAAGAAAAGTGCAAAATCATGGAAGCCCGGTTGAAAGAGAAAGAGAAGAACAATTTGGAATTGCACAAGGAGCTGAGGCATAAAGAGAGCTTGGTGGCCGCCCTCCGATCCAACCTGAGGAACAAAGAAAGGAAGTTCTTGGAAGAGCTCAAGAGGCGAAGCCACCGAGTGACCGTCCTCAACACGGAGCTGCAGAAACAGACCGAGGCGGCCGCTTACCTCTCCTTCCAGCTTCATTCAACCAAACAGAAACTTCACGGTACCCGTCAGAAAAGCACCGACCTGCCCGAGAGACCCCCAGACAAACCCTCCGTCCCCCAACCCAGCGCTGAGACCAGGCCCAAAAAAAGGACTCAGAAGTCTCACACCCGTCGGCAGGCAAGCACCGCTTTCCAATGCAAAGGCGCCTTCAAGGACATTGTGGCTCGCGAGCGGCTCAGCAGTTTAGAAGACCTCGAACCCATGCCCGACCCGGCTCTTTTTTTGTACACCACACGGCCCCGGCCTCCGTCCCGTCGTCACAAAACAGAGCATAGCACATCGGATTTGTCCTCCAAGGAAGGCCCCGAGCAGGGCAACCGGAAGAGCAGTTGGAAAAAATCTTTTCCGCAGCTCGCCGAAGAACCTGCCGGAGCCGCAAATAACATCAGGACTTTGGCTCACCGCCGGCCACCATCTTCCAAAAGGGAAGCGCAGAAGCAAAAGAGCGCCAGCGCTCACCCCGCAAAAGACTGAAGGGCCGGAGAGAAAGTTGTGGCACCCTTTTTGAAGTAGTTTGTCTACAGGAGCCGACCCCGTCTTGAGCACACACCTGTCCATCAAGAGCTACGGGGCAGGGAATGCTCCACTCCTAAAGCCATCATCTTGGACTGTTACCTTTGCTTCAAAGACCAACGAGCTTGTAGCTGTGCATCCCCTGGGAATGGCGTCAGTCAGGAGTGGTCTGACCCAACCCCAGGAGGGCCCAGGAGTTATTGGCTGTAGTTACGATAAGCGACCTTGCTCCCTCATTTGGCGGAAAAGGGTTCCGAAAAGAGGACGTCACGTTTTTGTGCCTTGCTTGCTCGTTGTGTTTTTCGTTTTCGTTTTTATTTTTTAACTCCGATGGAAGCTTTGCCCTCAGCATTCGGGTATCTGCCTTTCATCAACAGGAACGAGTGTCGGGTTGCCCCCTAAGCCCAATGGGTCCCTTCTCTGTTGGGTGTGGCTTGGTTTAATTTGATATTCCTATGCGCAGAATACCAACCATTGCGGGAGAAAATGGCCAGGAAGGGTGAATGTGAGTGTCTGGAGGAGGAAAAAAGATGGCTTTTTCTAATGAGGTTGATTGATTGGTTGATTGAATTTATTTGCAGCCCATCTCATAACGAAACAAGTCCAGGCTGCAAATAAATAGAAAGAAAGGATTGGGTATTTTGGAATCTCTGTTTTGAGCAAAGCAGGGGCGTGCGATCTTAGGCCCAAGGTTACAATAGTTGTGAAAACCTTCAATGTCACTGCTTGAGATGCTCAAACTTGTCAACAGGTTGCAATTCTTACAGCGGCTGAAATGGGAAATGATTAAAGCCATGGAGAAAAATCGTACAAATTGTGTGTAACGCCGTAAATTAAAATTAGCCGAAAGCTGAATATAAATTTATCTAAGTGGATTTGACTTGGGGGGGATTTGCCTCCCCCAACACTCCAGTTTTTGATTCTCTCCCCCCGCCTTTTTTTTTTGCAATGCAGCCACATTCAAAAACGAAGGGCAGCCACTGGACCAAAAACTATTGGGCATCCCTAATTTCTAGCAAAATACAGGTAGTCCTCGACTTACGGCCATAATTGAGCGCCAAATTTCTGTTGTTCGGTGTGAGATTTGCTAAGCGAGTTTTGCCCCGTTTTACGGCCTTCCTTGCCACGGTTGTTAAGTGAACCACTGCCGTTGTTATGTTAGCCCCACGGTTGTTAAATGAATCCCGCTGCCCCACTGACTTGGCTCGTCAGAAGGTTGCAAAAGGGGATTGCATGACACTGCAACCGTCATAAATACGAACCCGTTGCCGATTTTGATCATAGGATCAAAATGAGGATGCTGCAACAGTTGTAAGGGTGAAAAAAAAAACGGTCATACGTCACTTTTGTCAGTGCTGTTGTGACTTTGAACGGTCACTAAATGAACTGTTGTAAGTCGAGGACTACCTGTATCCTAAGGGGGACTTTAGTTTAAAAAATATAGGGAATCTGAGCAATGGGAATTGCTTTCCCAGGCCTTCCATTCATTATTCCTATTCTCCTTAGAAATTTCATTACCGGTCTTCCTAAGGTGGGTCTGAATCATTGTTTCAGAATAATGACAGGGTTTTAAGTGACCATATCCTGAGCATTTTTCTAGCTTGGTGGTCGAAATTCTTGTTTCCCTTGTCATTCTCGGGTGTTGATATCTTCTAATTCAGGGGTCTCCAAACCTTGGCAACTTTTAAGACTTGTGGACTTCGACTCCCAGAATTCCTCAGCCAGCAGCTTATAGTATGTCTATAAGCTTACAGGTAGTCCTCATCTTACGACCGCTGTTCGGACCAGGATTTCCATTGTTAAGCAAGATGATTGTTAAGTGAGTCGCACTCGATTTTATTATCCTTTTTTTTTGCCACGGGTGGTAAGCAAACCGCAGTAGTTGTTAAGGGAATCATGCGGTCGCTAAGTGAATCCGGCTTCCCCCATTGATTTTGCTCGTCCGAAGGCCTCCAGGAAGGTTGCGAATGGCCACCATGTGATCCCAGATCTCTGCAGCCATCGTAAATATGTTCCTGTTGGTAACCTCCCACATTGTAATCACTTGAGTGTGGGGATGACAGTTGTACATTGAGAACCGGTTCTAATTCAGTTTTGCTACTGTAGCTTTGTTCTGATTTAGGCTTCCCCCGCAGCACAAAGTCGCGTCCTCGTCCCGATAAACCCCTTTTGTTTAATTGACAGTGAATTCCTCTCTAGCAAAGTCTTTCCTCTCCCACAGTCTTTCAAGATAGTTCACAGTTCCCGACCTTATCAGGTTTGGAGAGTGGCCAGGCCGTTATCTTTCAGACACCACAATACTTGGCAGGAAGTCAAGAACAGAATCTTCACTCTAATGAATTGAACTAACTGTCTCCTGCAAACTCCACTCCCCTTTCGCTCCTCTTTTATTCCCCATGGGAGGGGCCATTCACCGTCCACCTGTGGCCTTACTGCCAAGCCGACCGTTGTTCCTTAGCTGTTCCCTTCGTCTGGCAAGTCTGCACGTGCGCACATCAGGAACAGTCTCCAGTTGTTCATCTGCCTTACTAATGTCTGACTCCGATGGCAGCTGATAACTGCTATATGGCCCTGGCCTCATCTCTGCCTCTGAAGCAGAGCCCTCGTCAGAGCCTTCCCCAGACTCCAGGACTGGCCCATGTCCCTCCCCAACCTCCTCACTGTCCGAATCTGCTGCCAGCTCAGCTGGTTACTGGCGGGCCACCACAAATGGTCACTAAATGAATGGTTCTAAGTCAAGGGCTACCTGTATGCAAAGGAGAAGTGGCAACTAGTGAAATTGCACAGAATTTGGGAAAAATGAATGTAGAAGAAGCGATGAGCTTTGTTCTTGGGGTGGGGTGGAGTGGAGTTCCACGGAGTTCCAGGACGGATAGATTTGGTTCTCCAGATCTGTAAATGGATCACTTTTAGGGTTTGAGGTGTTTTTTTAAAAAAAAAGTCTGAATGGCAGTCAAGATGGACAGAAGGATATGCAGTTGGTCTTCATTTATAAGGATGAACGAGCAACTGGTCATTATTATTAATATTGGTTCCCTGAACGGTCAGTCAGATGTTCAGACTGGATTTGGCATTTTTATCCACCTATCGACTCCTTCCCAAAGGCCTGGGATAGCCTGATGTGGATGTTTTATGGTATTATTATTTGGTTCATTTTGGGTGAGATTCACAGCCTTTATGGCTGGTTGGTAGTTCAACAGCTCGAGTCCTAACCAAGGACGTAGAAACTGTTAAGGTAACGTCGGAGGATATAAGTTGTTCCAAGTAGGGTGGTTTTTTGTAGAGTCAGAATGTTCAAGTCAGGTACATTTAGAATTTCCAAATAGCGAGGTAGCCCTTTAGGTATTGCTCCAAGGGCTCCAATTACAATCGGGACAACACATGATTTCTTTTTCCGCAGTCGCTCAACTTCAATTTGCAAGTCCCGGTACTTTGTGATCATCATCTTCTTCTTCTTCTTCTTCTTCTTCTTCTTCTTCTTCTTCTTCTTCTTCTTCTTCTTCTTCTTCTTCTTCTTCTTCTCCTTCTCCTCCTCCTCCTCCTCCTCCTCCTCCTCCTCCTCCTCCTCCTCCTCCTCCTTCCTTCTCCTCCTATTATCATCATCATCATCATCATCATCATCATCATCATCATCATCATATTTATTTGCTGCCCATCTCGTGGTTCAAGAGGACTCTAAACCTGTCAAGCCAAGAAAGCCTAAAAATATGTCTATACTGGGGGTGTCAAACTCGATTTCCTTGAGGGACGCATCAGGGTTGTGCTTGATCTCGAGGTGGTGGTGGGGAAGCTCGACATCACCTATCATGCCACTTCTGTCTGTGGTGCCTGTGGTGGCCCGAGCGGGCTGCCAGCAAAAACGGAGCTCAGGAGTGCCGTTTTCACTGTGCAGAGGGTTGCAGGAGGCTGTGGTGAGTTCCGGATCCCGGGTGCAACTGATATGGTGCAATGGGGCCCAGCATCCACCACATGAACATGCGCAGCAGATGCGCACACACGTACTTACTGCCTGCAATGCTCCGTGACGCGTCCGTGATGCTCCAGCTGCTTGGCATAGCATCACGCAGGGGGCTGTAAGCTCCGTGCGCGTAAGCCCCGAAGTGCTCAAATAGAGGTAAGGAGCGCGGGCTGGTGGGTGGCCCTCTGGAGCACCGTACCAGAATGGTACCCGGTGTTCCTGGCAGGCACCGGTACACCTGTACCAGGGTGTACCAGTTGTAACCCACCACTGGTAGGAGGCCATCACAGCCCTCCCGAGCTCCGTTTTTGCTGGCAGAGGTACAACGCAGACCAGGATTCAGCCCCCCAGCCTTGAGTCTGACACCCCTGGTCTATACCTTTAAGTACCTTTCTTTTGAATTTAAATCAATTGAACAAGCTCTTTTTATGGGTAGATCTATCCCTTTTTAGAAGACCATTGAATATATATTTAACAGCAACTCCGGTGTCCTTCCCTCTCCTCAAAAACCATGACAGTGATGTCTCAAACCCATGGTAAGAGCCATGCAAAATTCAACTTAATCTTAACTGGATTAAGCTACTATTGAAAGCCTAGTTTATTAGATTATGTTGAGAGGATCTCAGCCCTGATTCTCAGGTGTATGACCTGGACAAAACAATGGGATCAATTATCTTGCAGTACCCTTTCTCCTAAAAAATAAGCCTAAAAATGATGTCTATACCAGGTATGCCACCTTCCTGATGTGTGTGTGGTAACCAGCAACCGTTGCTAATAATTCTGGGAGTTGGAATCCACCTACTTAGAAGTTGTCCAGTTTGGAAAATATTGCTATAAAGGCTTGAGAAAGAAAGCAAACTTTAATGGAAAGGAAATAAGATTGAATAACAGAATTACAGAGTTGGAGGTCCTCTAGTCCACCCCTCTACTCAAGCAGGAGACCCTATACCAGGACTGTCAAACTCCCGGCCCGCGGGCCCGATACATCACACGCTGGCCACACCCATTCCCAGTTTAGCAAAGGGGGGGGAAGTCCCGATACGTCACGTGACACCGCCGTGACAATGTGAATTTGACACCCCTGCCCTATACCATTTCTGACTTTTAGTCCAATCCCCTGCTCAGGCAGGAGACCCTATACCATTCCAGCAGTGGTGGGTTTCAAATTTTTTTAGAACCTCTTCTGTAGGTGTGGCCTGCTTTGTGGGAGTGGCTTGCCGGCCATGTGACTGGGTGGGAGTGGCTTGGCAGCCATGTGACCGAGTGGGAGTGGCTTGCCAGCCATGTGACTGGGTCGGCATGGCCAACTTGTAAAATGTGGTGAAACTCACTTAACAACGCTCTTGCTTAGCAACCAAAATGTTGGCTCAGAAACTCTGGCATTTGAAGCACACGAGTCTTAAAGCTGTCAAGTTACAAGACCCTCGCACCCCTAACCCTTTAGTAAAAAACCCCCAGGGGTGTTCAAACTTGACAGCTTTAAGACTTGTGGACTTCAACTCCTAGAATTCCTCCTCCAGTCATGTTGGCTCAGGAACTCTGGCATTGAAGTGTGCAAGTCTTAAAGCTGTCAAGTTACAAGACCCTTGCACCCCTAACCCTTTAGAAAAAAACCCCCAGGGATGTTCAAACTTGACAGCTTTAAGACTTTACAGTTTAGATAGGACTCTTAGAGGCGGGCGGGGTAATTGGTGAGCCAGCCAATCAGTGAGCAGTGGGCGGGGCAAGTGTGGTGCGGACAGGCGGGGGGAGGGAGCTGGAACCGGTTCTAAATGGCACGGTAGATTTGTGGAACCTCTTCTATAGAAGAGGTTAGAACTGGCAGGAACCCACCCCTGCATTCCAAATAAGTGGCTATCTAGTCTCTTCCTAAAAGCCTCCAGTGATGGAGGCACCCACAACTTCTGAAGGCAAGCTGTTCCATTGGTTAATTGGTCCCACTGTTAGGACATTTCTCCTTATTTCTAGGTTTTTGATATTTTTCTTTCTGTGTCTTTAAGAGAAGAAAAAAAAAGGAATCCTAGTCCTCAGAGAAACATTTTGCATTGAAGGTCATAGGGTTATCCAGCCTACTGCATTTTATATTGTTCCTACTGCATTATTTACATATATGACCACAATACAAGAAAGAGGTTGAGACTCTGGAAGAAGTGCAGAAAAGAGCAACAAAGATGATTAGGGGGCTGGAGGCTAAATATATATAAAGAACAGTTGTAGGAATTATGTATATCTAGTCTAGTGAATCCTGCCAATGCTGCCAACAAAAGTGCCTATAGTCAAGGCGATGGTTTTCCCAGGTGCAATGGATGGCTGTGAAAGTTGGACCATAAGGAAGGCTGAGCGCCAAAGGATGGAGGCCTTTGGACTCTGGTGCTGGAGAAGACTCCTGCAAGTCCCTTGGACTGCTAGGTGATTAAACCGGTCAGTCCTAGAGGAGATCAACCCTGACTGCTCTTTAGAAGGCCAGATCCTGAAGAGGAGACTCAAATACTTTGGCCACCTAATGAGAAGGAAGGATTCACTGGAGAAGAGCCTAACGCTGGTGAAGATGGAGGGCAAAAGAAGAAGGGGACGGCAGAGAATGAGGTGGCTGGATGGAGTCACTGAAGCAGAGCTTAAATGGACTCCAGAGGATGGTAGAGGACAGAAAGGCCTGGAGGTACGTTGTCCATGGAGTTGCGATGGATCGGACACGATTTCACAACTAACAACAACGAATCTAGTGAAAAGGTCTAACGGTGATATGATAGCAATTTTTCAATAGTGGAGGGGCTGTCACTAAGGTGAAGGGAGCACACTATTTTCCAAAGCCCCAGAAGGCAAGGCGAGAAACAATGGATGGAAACTAATCAAAGAGAGAAGCAACCTAGAACTAAGGAGAAATTTCCTAGCAGTGAAGACAACCAGCTTGCAGTCATAAGGTGTGGGTGCTCCATCACTGGAGATTTTTTTAGAAGAAACTAGACAGCCACCTGTCTGGAACGGTATAGGATCTCCTGCTTGAGCAGTAGGTTGGACTAGTAGACCTCCAAGGTCCCTTCCAACTCTGTTATTTTATGTTCTGTGATTTCTTTCCTACCTTCATTCAACAAACCCTAGGTGGCAGGGCCACTTCTAAAAGCAATAATGAGAATTTAACATGTTTGTACAGCCAAGGGGAAGTGGGGAAGACTCTTCATGCTTCTCCAGGTTTTAACACCATGCTCAGAAGGTCTGTATTTCACTTTTAAGGACTTTAATGGTGATTCTGAAAAGCCCTCTTAACGAGTGGAGAGAAAAAGAAGAGTCAATATATCACAGAGATAATGAGAGTCCGTTAACGGTGAGCATGCTTTCTCTGGGTGTTTTTTTCTTTTTCTTTTCTCTTTCTTTCTCATTTATATAACTCTCGGGTTCAAGGGAGGTTGAAGTGGGTTGAAAATGGAAAAAAATGAGCCTCTAAATAAGAAATAAAACAAACTTTTCAGTCATCTCGTATTTCATCAGGCAGCAAGAGATACCATAGTCTTAGACAATTAGGCTGGAACTCAAACGGAAGGAGTAAGGGGCATCAGGCCAAGATATGCGGTAGGAGGGGGGAGAAATAGATCCTGTAAATAAGATGTCTCTTTTCCAAAATCAGTGGAGGAGTTCAGTCAGGGGTGTCAAACTCAAGGCACAGGGGCCAGATTTGGCTGGTGTGGTGCTTACATCTGGCCCACAGGGGTAGCCTGGAAGCATCAAAGGACTGACCTATGGTACCTCTGCCAGTGAAAATGGGGGGAAGCCCCATGAGCTCCGTTTTCATGGCCGAAAACGGCGCACTGGGGGGGACGACGTGTCTGCCCCCCTAGGTTCCATTTTTGCTATCAAAACAAACTAAAAACAAAACAAAAGAAACAATGAACGGGGGTTTGACTAGATGACCTACAAGGTCCCTTCCAACTCTGTTAATCTGTTAAAAATCTGTGAAATGTTTCCCCTTTTGCATTTGAGTATGCAAGAAGAGACAGGAAAGGAGAAAGGGAAAGACAAAAGGGGAGGGAGTCTGGGAGGAAAGAAGGAAAGAAAGGAAAGAAGGAAGGAAGGAGAGCCTTTCTTCTCTGTTGCAGCTCCAGCCCTTTGGAACGACCTCCCCGTGGAGATCCGGACCCTTACTACCCTCCCGGCCTTCCGCAAAGCCACCAAGTCCTGGCTGCTCCAACAGGCCGGGGGGCTTGTGAAATATCCAGCCCCACAGTAACTGTGAATGTTGTGTATTTTAATGTGTTGTTTTGTTTATTTATCCCCTTCCCTTGTTTATTGTAAGCCGCCCGGAGTCCTTCGGGAGTGGGCGGCATACAAGACCAATAAACTCAACTCAACTATAATGCGAGGGAGGGAGGGTCTCAGGAAGTCCTGCCTTTGCATTTGGCCACCACAGCCCCCCCCCTCGACATGAGTCTCGTGTCATACCCATCTTGGCCACATCCACCCACCCACCTGGCCCTCCAAGGTCAAAACAATCATGATGCAGCCCTCAAATGAAATCGAGTTTGATACCCCTGAGTTAAGTCAAGAGGAGGTCATTAGAGTTTGTTCTCTGGAGATGGGAAAGAAAACATATGTAAATAAAAATGCCAAAAACATTTTTCAGGAATTCAGATTTATTTTTTTTTTGAAAATAAAAGAATGTAAGGATTGGAGGGCCGTACATGAAGTCTTTACCTGGAGATCTTCTGATAGATGATATCACGGTTTGCATTCAATTAAGTTGTTTACGGGGACATTTCTGTGAAGGGCTGAGGAGGCAAATATAGAATAACAGGCAGTCTTCGACTTACGACCAGAATTGGGGCCAGAGTGGTTATGCGAATCACTGCAGTCGTTAAGAGAATTGAGCGGTCATTAAGCGAATCCGGGTTCCCCCATTGATTTTTGCATGTCAGAAAGGTTGCAGAGGGTCAAAACTGCAACTGTCACAAATACCTGCCCTACGTCAAGTGCCTGAATTTTGACCCTGCGACAGTCAGGATGCGATGAAGATCATAACTCATCATTGTATAGTGCCCTCGTAACTTCAAATGGTCACTAAACAAATGGTTGTAAGTCAAAGACTATTTTTAACATCTGTTGAATTGCAAATCCTGATAGAAATACAACTTCTGACAGCAAATTCAATCTGGCCAGGCTAAAACCTGGGGTTTTCTTGAATGAACATAATTGCCACCAATGTCAAATGGACACCCAGGATGATCTTCTCCTAAGCAAAGGCCCTACCTAGAAAAATATAAAATGTTAAAACAGGGTAGATGAGTTTTTATGCTGACATGCTTAGATGTCAACAAAACAGCCATAACACTCCCCCCTCTAGTTTTAAAGCAAGTTAAAGAGGAATAGTTTACAGTGATACAAGTCAGGCAAATTTGCTGTTTGATTGAAAATTTATGCACCAGAGACAAATTCCTTGTGTGTCCAGTCACACTTGGCCAATAAAGAAATTCTATTCTATTCTATTCTATTCTATTCTATTCTATTCTATTCTATTCTATTCTATTCTATAATAATCTATTCTATTCTATAATAATCTATTCTATTCTATAATAGTCTATTCTATTCTATAATATTCTATTCCTTATTCATTCCATTCCACTCCATTCCATTCCACCTCCAACCCCCATTCCATTCTATTCCACTCCATTCTATTCTATTCCATTCTATTCTATTCCATTCCATTCCTGGGAAAAATGTCACAAACCTAGCAGAGACATTACCGCTGCAGAGGACAACAGGGCCATGTCTTCTGCTTGGAAGCCAACACATTGTGCTTCTCTTTGTAGCAAATGTCATCATAACTCTACTTTGATTCTATTTTCCTTCTACTTTTTAAATTGTCACACCCTTTTTCTAACAGCAATGTAGGAGACAGTCAAAATATCCCCCTTCTCATTAGTTCATCTGCTTGTTTGGGATGTATATACACAAGATGTGAAATCGCAACTGCCAGTTCTTTAGCTCGGGTTGGCCTTCATAGACTTCAAATTCTTCCCAAGAACTAGGAATCTCGTACAGGTTAGTCCTTGACTTACAAACCACCACTGAGCCCTAAATTTTTGTGGCTAAGTGGAACATTTGTTACTTTTGCCACATTTTACAACCTTTTCTGCCACAGTTGTTAAGTGAATCATTGCAATTGTTAAATTAGCCACACGGTTGTTAAGTGAATCTGGCTTCCCCATTGACTTTGCTTGTAAGAAGGTCTCAAGAGGTGATCACATGACCCCCAGGACACTGCAGATGTCATAAAAATGAGTCAGTTGCCAAGCATCCGAATTTTGCTCATGTAAGGATGGGGATACTGAAATGGTCATAAGTGTGAAAAATGGTCACAAGTCGCTTGTTTCAGTGCCATTGTAACTTTGAATGATCACTAAGTGAACTGTTGTAAGTAAAGGACTACCTGTAATAGATCGTATAGTACCAGGATGGCGAACCTATGGCATGTGTGCCACAGGTGGCACGCGGAGCCATTTGTTAGGGCACACGAGGTGTTGCCCTGTCAGCTCCAGCTGACTTCGGCCTTATTTTGAGGCCATTTTTCACCTTCCGGAGGCTTTCTTGAAGCCTCCGAAGCACGAAAAACCGGCCCTACGGGCAAACCAGAAGTTTAGGGACGCACTTCCGGTTTGCTCACAGGGACGTTTTTTGCCCTCCAGAGCCTTCAGGAGCCTTCAGGATGCTTCCCTGAAGGTTCCGGAAGACAAAAACCAAACCTACGAGCAAACCGGAAGTTTGTTAAAATCAGCTCTTTTAAAGTTTAAGTCACTGGTTGGATTATTTTCTATTGCTTATGTTTGCATTATATTGAATTCCAGTATGATGTGGTCACTTTCACCCAAGGTTTCGACAACTACAACAACTTCCGGTTTGCCCGTCGGGCTTGTTTTTCGCACTCCGGAGGGCCTCTGGGGGGAGTGGGGGAGTCTGTTTTCACCCTCCCCAGGCTCCTAGAAAGCTTCTGGAGCCTGGGGAGGGCGAAAAAAGCATGTCAAAAATGGGGGGGAGCGCTGGTCGTGTGTGCATGTGCGCTGGGGTTGTGCACATAGCATTATGGGTGTGGCCCGCCCGTGCATGACCCCCCTGCACTCCCCCCACTTTTGGCACGTGAGCCAAAAAAAGGTTCGCCATCACTGATATAGTATATCGGTGGTTCAAAACAGCATGGCCTTTTTTAGTTAACGGAAGGAAAAATTATTTTATTTCGTTTATCAAATGTTGTCAATGCACAGATTTTCTAAGCGCCATCTAAGATTTTTGCGCATGGCCCCAGTACACCAATAACCACTGGGACCACCATGACCAGTTTTTTCCATAATCTATAGTAAAATATATTATTATTATGACTCATCACACAGTCAAATAGATCTTTAGACTGGATTCGGCACTTTTATCTACCTATCAAGTCTTACCTAAGAACCTGAACTAGGCAGGAGAGTTCTTACTATTATTTCCAATTTCACCAATCGTGGGTCACAGTCAATATTGGCTCATTTTCTGCTTTAGGATTCAGGCTGAGACTTGGGAACCACAAAAGTAACATCTAGTAGCAACACTGTTGTTGTTGTTTACACGTGGGCTGTTTTAAGATGTTCCAGATTTAGGCAAGTTAATACCTATCTACATCCTTCTGGTGTGACCGAACACCAATCATAATAGCAATAGCAATAGCAGTTAGACTTATATACCGCTTCATAGGGCTTTCAGCCCTCTCTAAGCAGTTTACAGAGTCAGCAAATTGCCCCCCAAAATCCGGGTCCTCATTTTACCCACCTCGGAAGGATGAAAGGCTGTGTCAACCCTGAGCCGGTGAGATTTGAACAGCCGAACTGCAGAACTGCAGTCAGTTGAAGTAGCCTGCAGTGCTGCATTTAACCACTGCGCTACCTCGGCTCATATTATTAAGAATAATAATACCTCCAAAATGAAAATAAATTTCCCAAGTTTATCAGAGGCTTCCTATACCTCGTTTGCCTTTCAACTACTGTATGGGGGAGCTGCAAAAAACATGTTGCTAAATGTGGGCATTTTACTTTCCCATTTTGATATTGCAGACCGGGGAAAAGTGGGCTTCAGGAGTAGCCCAGGAAACATGCTGGAAAAGTTCCCTCCCCCCCTGCTTTTAATCATTGGCTAAGAAAAGGAATACTATGGAAGTCTTGAATTGTCGCATAACAATAATACTATGAGGCAATAGAGATTGTCTTACGCGCCTGCTTATCCATTTGCTTGCTATTCCTTAACACCCCTGGAGCAGAGGTCTTGACGCAATCCCAAAATCCCTGCGGTTCAAAGTGTGGCTGACACTTTGGCGGGGAAGGGGGGGGGGTTGGGGGTGCTGCGCATGCCCAGTGAAGGTTTCCCCAATTGCATGGCCACAGCCGAGCTCAGAATGGCACCGCTTTGGCCCGCATGGCGCTCCATGTTTAAACCAGCAATCACAGAGCATGCAAGATGGCTTGGTCCATTTCAGAACAGTGAGTTTAAAAAAAAATGTGTTTCAAGCAATGTAGCTTTTGTTGAAATATGTGTGTGTGTGTGTGTGTGTGTGTGTGTGTATACACACACACATACACATACACATGCACACATACTTACACACAAACACACATACATACCTACACACACACACACAGAGTCCTCGAGTTACGACCACAATGGAGCCCAACATTTCTGCGACTAAATGAAATATTTGTTAAGTGAATTTTGATCCCCATTTTACGGCTTTTCTTGCCATTGTTGTTAAGTGAATCACTGCAGTTATTAATAGCAATAGCTCTTAGACTTATATACTGCTTTATAGTGATTTACAGCCCCCTCTAAGCGGTTTACAGAGTCATCACATTGCCCCCAACAATCTGGGTCCTCATTTTACCCATCTCAGAAGGATGGAAGGCTGAGTCAACCTTGAGCCTGGTGGGATTTGAACTGCCAAATTGCCGAGAGATGGCACTCAGCAGGAGCAGCCTGCAGTACTGCACTCTTAACCACTGCGTCACCGCAGCCTATCACTTGTTAAGTTAGTAACACGGTTGTTAAGGGAATCTGGCTTCCCCGTTGGTCGAAAACAAAAGGGGATTGCATGACTCTGGGAAATTGCAAGAGTCATAAATTTGAGTCAATTGCTAAGCATCCAATTTTTGATTATGTGACTATGGGGATGTTGCAATGGCTGTGTGAAAAACAGTTATAACTCACTTTTTCCAGTGCTATTGTAACTTTGAATGGTCACTAAATGAACTGTTGTAAATCGGGGACTACCTGTATACACATATACACACATACATAAAAATGGATCTTTGTGTATAGGGTGTATGTATGTGTGTCTCTGTGTATGTACACATATATTGTGTATGTATGCAAATACATACACGCACGCACACACACACACACACACACACACACACACACTATATATATATATATATATATATATATATATATATATACACACACACACACACACACATACATACATATACATATACACTATACATACATATACATACATACATATATACACATACATACATATATATATATATATATATATATATATATATATATATATATATATATATATACACACACACACATACATACATACATATATGTATTGTGTCACAATTTATCAGCACAAATGCAACACACACACACATGCTGATCTTGTTGTATTTCGGTCTTTTCCCATGTAAGATCGAGATTGTCTTGGCAACGTTTCAGCGAGGTCTCACTCGCCATCTTCAGGCTGGTGTTTTCGGCTTAAAGTGTGATCGGAACTGCCATCTTTCTATAAATCTTGGTGGGTGTGTGTGGAGTGCTGGCGTTGTTTCAGTAAATGGATTGATTGGCTGTGTGGCTGTATCATGATTGGTACATTGACAGCCACACAGCCAATCAATCCACTTACTGAAACAACGCCAGCACTCCATCTCCCTCACCAAGATTTATAGAAAGACGGCAGCTCTGATCACACTTTAAGCTGAAAACACCAGCCTGAGGATGGTGAGTGAAACCTCACTGAAATGTTGCCAGGCAATCTCAATCTTACATGGGAAAAGACCGAAATACAACAAGACCAGCATACCTACACCCATGAAAATCTACGAAACACCCCTGATGAAATGCAGAATATCTCCTAGCTGTGGATGGGTGTCATATGGACTTCTTTTGTGTAATCCACAGTCCTTACAAAATATTTTTACAATGATTTTTCCCCCTGCCACTTTCTGTCGTAAGTTCCCTATGAAATAAGTATAAATAGTTGGTAGAATATATGTAATTATTTACATAGACATGTCTTTGTGTGTGTGTGTGTGTATGCGCAAGCACGACATACACATGCATATCCTTATACTGTATTTACATTTATCAGGGAACATACCAAATGAAACCAGTCATGCTTTGTATAAGAAAAAAAAAAACGACCAGTGTTTCTGTGTGAAATTATCTTGTATCTTCTGGAAGACCGAAGCGAAGCAGAGCAATAACTTGTTGTACCAAAATGTCATGTTTGATTTGCACATATCAGCTGGATCTGGGTTGCAGCTTAACCTCACAAGGACTTTGGCTTCCCGCCTTGTGTCTTTTGTCTCTGCCCTGGAATTGTACCACCGGCGCTGTACAGGTAATCCTCGACTTACGACCACAATTAGGACCAGAAATTCCTGTTGCTAAGCAAGGCAGTCGTTAAATCCAATTTTACAACCTTTCGTTGCCGTGGTTGTTAAGTGGATCACTACAGTTGTTAGTGACAGCTACGTGTTGACATTAGGCCTATCCAGCTTCCCCTATTGATTTTGCTTGTCCGAAGCCAGCTGGGAAGGCTGTAAACGGCCATCACGTGACACGCCCCCTCCCCCGATGCTGCAACCATCATAAATGCATGCCAGGTGCCGTTTTGAATTTTGATCATGTGACTGCAGGGACTCTTGTGATGGCCGTAAGTGTGAGGTTTTAAGACACTTTTCTCCAATGCTGCTGTAAGCTTGAACGGTCACTAAATGAATGGTTATAAATCGAGAACTACCTGTACTTGTTCTTCATATTAATTGCGAGTTTCCACCCCTGAAAATGCTCTTTGTTTTCTTCTTCCACCATATCTGTGTCAAGCATTTAAGATTTTTAAAAGAATTGTTCCACCTAAAAGGGAAATTAGAGAACGGTTATGCCCAGTCCCGGGGGAATCCTTTCTTTGTGTCTGTGTAACCAGTGGTGGGATTCAGCCAGTTCGCACCTATTCGGGAGAACCAGTTGTTAACTTTCTAAGCAGTTTGGAGAACCAGTTGCTGGAAGAAATCTCCTTTTGTATTTTTCCACTTTACAGGGCTAATGCTGTAAGGAAGGCAGGAAGGAAACATTTTGGTGTTGTTTCTAGCCTAATCTTTATTGCCCTGCTTACAGAAACTGCCTCTCTGGTTAACCCTTGTTACATTGTAACAGCTAAAGCAAAGCACCCATCGACCTGAGTGACGTTGAGTTATCCACGCCCAGACGGTCACATGACCACCGAGCCCCACCTACCCAGCTGGTCATTATGGCAGAGAACCAGTTGTTAAATTATTTGAATCCCACCACTGTGTGTAATGTAACCAATGATGTACAACAGGAGGACACAAGTTTGAGATGCACAAGGCTCTGGACATGAGTACAGCTGCCGGAAGTCTCCAAAAGTTCCTACCATTTTTCAATCTTTCATGTGTAGGAAGTGAGAAATTTCAAAAGACCAAATTCCTATCTGGAGCATTATCATACTCACTATACTTAATTTCAATTAAATTTTATGTGTAAACGAATGAAAAAAGACAATGTAGTTGTTTTTTTTTTTAATTCTGGCTCTCGTTCACTACTTTATGCCGTAATTCCTCATGCTTACCTTTACACAGAAATCGTTTTCATCTAATATGTCTTTTCCCAAAGGAAAAAGACTGGATAAACTGGCAAAAATCAAAGACCTTGTCTCGTCCCAAGGACAGAGAATTTTCTCCCCTGTTTGAAGATGACCGCATCAAACAGGACAGGACTGTATATTCCAACAGGGTTCGTATTGTGAAGGAGAAGTTCTCCTTAGCCTGATGCAATCCACCTTCCTGACAGAAAGGGATAGATGCTCTCTCCTTTCCCCATTTCATGAGCTTTTGCGTGTCTTCCACAACTACTCATCTTGGAAGGACAGGGGATAGAAATTCCCTATTTTTACACAGGGGACATCCTGTATCCTGCTTTTGTTCTGTTTGAAATTCATCAGGATTCCTCTGGGTGTTCTGACCTGGGCTTCCCAAGATCATGAAGCAGACTCCTCATCCCGATAAAACCTCTTTTATTTAGGTGAAAGGGAATTCCTCTCCAGCAAAATCCCGGCAAACAGTCATGAGATTTCACAACTACAGACCTTTATCAGGCTTGGAGAGTTGCCAGGCCGATATGTTACAAACGCCATGCTGTAGCAGCAATTACTTGGCAAGAAGTCAGGAACAGATCTTCACCCTAATGAATTGAACTAATTGTCTCCTGCAAACTCCTCTCCACTTTCACTCCTCTTTATTCCCTATGGGAGGGGCCAATCACCGCCACCTGTGCCTTTACAGGTCCTTGTTCCTTAGCTGTTCCCTTCTCCTGGCAGCTCTGTGCATGCGCAAATCGGGAACAGGCTCCGGCTGGTCTTCTGTCCCACTGATATCCAACTCTGAAGGCAGCTGATAACTGTCGGATGGCCC
Source organism: Thamnophis elegans (assembly GCF_009769535.1). Taxonomy (NCBI): domain Eukaryota; kingdom Metazoa; phylum Chordata; class Lepidosauria; order Squamata; family Natricidae; genus Thamnophis; species Thamnophis elegans. The sequence goes on from NC_045544.1 coordinate 129,940,419, forward strand.
TGTCCTCATCTCTGCCTCCGACACAGAGCCCTCATCAGAGCCTTCCCCAGACTCCAGGACTGGCCCATGTTCCTCCCCAACCTCCTCACTGTCTGTGTCTGCTACCAGCTCTGCTGGTGGGCCACAACACTGGGTAGGGGAAATAGACAAAATATGCTTAGGGACATGTGAAAAATCAGTATCATTTGCACTAAAACATACAATCCCCTTGGGTCTTACGACAAACTCTTGCATCTACAGCAACGGTCTCCAAACTTTCTCGTTTGGGGGGGTGGGGAGAGGGGATGGTTTCGTGCACATGCACACACCGCTTTTATAAATGCAGCTTCGTGTACAGTGCATACACACGCTCGCCCACCACTTCAGTGGCCCAAGTCCAAACAGACTGTGCCCTGCCACTGGGCCGCAGACAGGGGGTTGTGGACGCCTGATCTATGGGATCTAGCTTTTCTATGTATCCAGATAGGGATCAAAAAACAGGGATAGGAGAAGACTCCTGAGAATGCCATAGGTAGCCAAGAAAACAAACAAACACACAATTGAACAATCAAACCAGATTTCTCACTGGAGGCACAAATGACCAGTTTCAAATGTGTACCTTACACACATTGTGCAAAGACTTGGGAATATAGGAATATTCTTTATTGGCCAAGTGTAATTGGGCACACAAGGAATTTATCTCCTGTGTATACATTCTCAGTGTATTAGAGACCACTTCACCGAGGCTACCAATGGTGGCGCCATCTTGAGGCGCCATCTTTGCTCTCTAGAGAAAACTCCAATGCTGGAAAAAATGGAAGGAAAGGGGAGAAGAAGAAGAAGAGGACAACTAATTGGAAGGCAGATGAACTCACAGTGGTGATGGGTGCACCACTGAAAGACTTGAAAGGTCATCATAGAGAAAATATGTTTGGTTACTAAGAGTCAACACTGACTTGATAAGACATAGAATAGTAGTAGTAGTAGTAGTAGTAGTAGTAGTAGTAGTAGTAGTAGTAGTAGTAATAATAATCTGATGAATTCTTAGGCATTCTGCAGTTGGATAACATCAAGCATGGAGAAGTAAAAACTATTGTCAGGCGAGAGTACACCAACAGAGTTAGGAAAATTTTGAAATCTTAAATTGAATGGTGGAAATACAATCAAGGCCATAAATACCTGGGCAATACCAGTTATAAGATGCACAGCCGGTATAGTTAACTGGACACAAGCTGATTTGGACATTTTGGACCGAAAAACCAGGAAACTAATGACAATGCACTACAGTTTACATCCATGTGGTGATACTGATAGATTATACCTGCCCCGAAAATCAGGTGGCAGAGGATTATTACAAGTGAAGCAAATAGTTGAAGAAGAAAAACATGCACTGGCTGATTATTTAAAAGAAAGTCAAGAACATCTATTAATCGAAGTAAAGAACAAAAATCTACTGAAGGCCCAACAGACGAAACAAGAATACAGAAAAGATGTGATAAAATCAAGAATGGAGAGTTGGCAGAAGAAAGCACTGCATGGCCAATTTCTGGAAAAAATGAAAGATAAAGTGGACAGTGAACAAACTTGGTTATGGTTAACAACAGGTACATTAAAGAAAGAAACAGAGTCACTAATCCTGGCTGCGCAAGAACAAGCTATCCGCACAAATGCCATTAAGGCCAAAATCGAAAAATCCTCTGATGATGCCAAATGCAGACTTTGCAAAGAAGCTGATGAAACTGTTGATCACATACTCAGCTGCTGTAAAAAAATCACGCAGACTGATTATAAATTGCACCACAATTCAGTAGCACAAATCATCCATTGGAATTTGTGCAAAAATTATAATATTCAAACAGCAACAAACTGGTGGGAACATACGCCTGAAAAAGTCATCGAAAATCAGATGGTCAAGATCTTGTGGGATTTTCGCATACAAACCGACAAAATACTGGCGCATAATACACCAGACATCACACTGGTTGAGAAAAATAAGGTCACAATCATAGACATCGCAATACCAGGTGATAGCAGGGTCGACGAGAAGGAACGTGAAAAAATCGTGAAATACCAGGACTTAAAAATCGAAATTCAACGATTATGGCACAAACCAGCAGTGGTAATTCCAGTGGTAATTGGCCCACTGGGTGCTATTCCAAAAGCACTGGAATTACATTTAAAACAGTTAAAAATTGACAAAATCACCATCAGTCAAATGCAAAAAGCCGCACTGCTTGGATCTGCACGCATATTACGAAAATACGTTACGACGTCCTAGGCCCCTGGGTGGGGCCCGACTAGTAACCAATGCCAAAACCGGCGAAACAACTGGCCGCTGTGATACAATTCTATAATAATAATAATAACAACAACAACAACAACAACAACAACGACCCTCCGAGGAGCTTTACCTTGTCATGGTGGAGGGGATTCCGTGCTCTAATGATCCTAAAGAATATGCTAAACAGGTACAACCATATCAGACAGGTCTTAAGTGAAAGGCCAGATAAAATTTGCGCGCACACAAATCGAATCGGCAATAATGCCGGCAGCAACTACCTGCTCTGTAAGCAAAATAAATTCATCACAACAATTACCATAATGAGATGGAAGAAATGTCCATTTGGGTTCAGTTCCAAGTGGGGAGAAAGACACTGGAAACATGGAGGCTGTTTGGAAAGATGGTTTTTAATGGTGGACAGATCACATGCTTTGAAGATGTTGGGGGAAGAAAAAAAAGGGCGCAGAGATGCTGAGAGTCTGTAAGTTTTATACCCTTTCTGGGCTTTTGAATTAGAGCTTGTATTTTGATTGGTTGTCAAACTCCCGTTGGGCCATGCAGGGGCAACTCTGTAGACTGTCCTGAGTCCCAGGCTTGGTTGACTCTTGCTAGGTGATGTAATCTTCCCAGGTGCCATATGGTGAGATGGGTAGAGAGCTTTGGGCAATTCCTACTATGGCTCTGCCTGAAGGAGGTAGATTTTTGTTATGTAGAATAGACTGGCCCAGGCCTTAATGGGCCACTGTCAAAGGTGGGGGGGGGGGAACTAAGTTTCTGCCTCCCTTTTAGGGGAAATATTCTGTCCTTTTAATATTTCCTAAAATATCTCCTTTTTCTAGGAGAGGGGTGGGTGCTGACTTCCTACAGAGGTATAACCCAGTGTTTCAGCAACTTTAAGCAACTTTAAGACGTGTGGCTTTCAACTCCCCAAATCCTCCAGCCAGGATGTTGGCTGAAGTCCACAGATTTTTAGGGTGTTGAGATTGAGAATCACTTGCCCAAACTTTCCCTCCGAGATGCCACCAAGTGGATTTTGCTCACTATATACAGCTTAGAGCAGTGTGTTTCTCCACTTTGGTCACTTTAAAATGGGTGGACTTCAATTCCCAGAATTCCACAGCCAGCTAAGCTGGCTGTGGAATTCTGGGAGTTGCTGTCCACAAATCTTAAAGTTACCAAGATTGGAGAACCCTGGCTTAGAGCACTAGATGGAGATATCGCTGGATAAGGCACATTCATAATTCCCTCCATGCAACACCTCCACTGGAACATCTCATGCATAGGAATTACATTAGAAAGGTGAAGCTACTGTGTTTCCCCAAAAATAAGACATGCCCTGCTAATAAGCCCAATTGGCCTTTTCAGAGCATGCGCCATAATAAGCCCTCCCCCCAAAATAAGCCCACCCCAACTATTTGAGCGCATGCGCAACCAGCCATTAGCACTGTACCACCTTCCAGTACAGCTTGCGGGGCAAAAAGAGGGCCCACCACAAAAACAGCAGCAGGCGAAGCAAAGTGCTCCCACCCACCCCGCCCTTCCCTCCTGCTCAACTAGAGCCCGCAGGCCAGCAATGCGATCACCCCCTCCCGCCTGTTCCTTCTTGCGCAAAAAAAACACCGCCCACCCCACCTCAATGGTAAAGGCAGCCTGCATGGTTCCTTTCCCTGCCGTCCCTTTAGCGAGGGGTGGCAGGTGAAGGGGGGGAAGAAGCAAGGCACGCCTCTTGCAACGGATCTGGAAAGGTAAGAGGCGCGCCTCGCATCTCCCCCCCCCCACCTGCCACCCCTCGCTAAAGGGACGGCGGGGAAGGGAACAGGCAGGCTGCCTTTACCATTGGGGTGAGGTGGGCGGTGTTGGGCCGCGAGGCACGCCTCTTACCTTTCCAGGTCCGTCGCGGTCCTCGCCATTGTGTCCAGCGAAGCCCCTGGTTAAAAAAAAACCTTCTCGTGACTTCAAGAAGTTTGAACTTGTGAGAAGGGTTTTTTTTTTTACCAGCGGCTTCCCTGAACACAATGGCGAGGAACACGATGGAGATGGAAAGGTAAAAGGCACGCCTCGCTTCTCGCCTGCCCCAGAAAATAATAAGCCCTCCCCTATAATAAGCCCAAGGCCATATTTTGTGGGAGCAAAAGAAAATAAGACCCTGTCTTACTTTCGGGGAAACACGGTATCTGCAATGCACTACATCCGGCATGTAATTCCTCCCTTGCTAGTAGCATGGATGTACTTAGTTGAGAACCAATGAAGCCACTTCCGTGTGAAGGGGCTTTTCACATAAATTTAGAGCTGCCTTTGACAACAACTAAGTACTTTTTAACGAGCTTCCCTCCCCATTCCAGTAATACCCCACCCCCAGGGAAACAATGGTGCATTCACCAACTTTGCAGCTCAGCATTTGTTTTATTTACTTTACTGGCATTTGTTTTGCATTTCAAACAGGTGAAATTAATGTCCATTTGTTCTTTGGAGAATGTGGTTAGCTCAGTTCCCTTTAGCCAGCTGCCTGTTCTCCAGGCATGCTGGACTTCTGCCAGGGGTGGGTTACTCCTGGCGTTACAGCCGGTTCGCAATTTGTATGCCATATGCGCGCTGCGCGTGCATGCACTATTCAATGTAAACTGTTCTGCGTGCAAGCACAGTCACTAAAATCCAAAATGGCTGACATGCGGTAGCAAGGGAACTGGTTCGGGGGCATGGCCGGCCAGGGTCGCTGCCGGTTCTGCGACCCAGGCCTGAATTCCAGTACCAGTTCGGCCGAACCAGGCCAAACCGGCAGCAACCCACCTCTGATTGCTGCACCTGATCTGCAAACTAGGGTAAGCCTAGATCTTCTCTATATATAAAAACATGCTTGTGTACATGCGTGAATGTGTGTGTGTGTGTGTGTGTGTGTGTGCGTGTTTTCCAGCATAACTCTGGAACGCCTCGAGCAATTTCAACCAAACTTGATACACAGATGACTTACTCTCTGAAAACAAATATTGTGGGGGTAAGACAGCCCTAAAACCCCTCAGGGTGTGTTCTGTTAAGATACAGCCTGTTGTGCTTTAAAATGGCTTCTACTGTAAAGTGCAGTGGAGTTGCCATGGTAACGGCTTCATAGTACTCCACAAGGGGGCTCCCTCTGGTGAGGGGAAAAATCCAACATTGTAAATTACATTTGGTCCGGACATTTTCCCCCTATAAATAAATACCTGGGCAACGCTGGGTTATCGGCTAGTTACAAATAAACCCAACAGCCTACCTTATTCCGTTCTTTCTGCAATGAATTCATTGGCCCCAAGTTTGAACCAGATTGCCATTTAAGAAGATGTTTTGCTGAGTCACTCCTCTGACAACAGGCCAAATTTGCAGGACAGCCCTTGCCAAGAAAGGCGGGCGAGGGGGATAAATACACCTTTATTAGTGTACGCTACACGTTCGGGCCGGTTCCTTGTGTAAGCAAATGATAGCAACAGAATTGTAGTCGTAATTGTAGGCTTTTCAAAAGAGACTTGCTGTCCACTTCTCTAACAACTGGATACAGACTGGGGTGGGCTTCAGAACTTTTAGCATGGGGTTCTCTGCCCAGTTGCTGGGTGGGCATGGCCTAATCAGCTTCCTGCCTCTCCAGGCTCTGGAGGCTTTCCTTGAGCCTCTGGGAGGGCGAAAACAGCCTCCCAAGGCTCCAGAGACTCTCAGGAAGCCAGAAACGAGCCCGTTTCCGGCTTTCCCAGCCTTCCGGTAGGCCCACTTTTTGCCCTTCCCGAGCGCACCCTGCATACAAAATGGGCCATGTGGGGACTCCCGGGAGGGGTGCGGTAGACGGGGCCAGCCAGGTGTGGGATTTGGGGGTTCTCCGAACTGCAGAGAATCTTAACTAGAGGTTCTCCCAAACCAGAAGTGGGTTCCTACCAGTTCGGACCGATTCGGACAAGTAGGTAGTAACTCGGCTGCCCGCGCAGCCGAAGCGGTTCTATTGTCGGCGGCGCCATCTTTATTTTTGGTTCTGCGCATGTGCAGAACAATCTCCATTGCAGAAATGTAACTGTTGTCCCTTTTCTAACGGTCTGCAACCGTTTTAGGTGTAAATGAGTACGCGCGCCGAACTGGCAGCAACCCCACCCGTCCCGAACACCCAGCAGCCCACCCCTGGATACAGAGATATACCAGTAGTCTTTGACTTACATCCTCAACTGAGACCAGAATTTCCATTGCTAAAGCAAGGCAGTTGTTATGTGAGTCACACCCAATTTAACAAACTTTTTTTTGCCATGGCTGGTAAGCAAATCACTCAACTTTTTAGAGAGTCACCTTGTCCTTAAGCGAATCCAGCTTCGCCTTTTGACTCGGTTTGTCGGAAGCCAGATGGAAAGGTTGTATATGGCCATCACCTGACCCTGGGATGCTGCAATTGTGAATACATGTTGGTTGTCAAACACTCCGTTTTTGATCACTTGATTGTGGAGATGCTGCCCTAAGTCATAAGGACTGGTTGAAAGTCATTTTTCCCCCCAGTGATGTTGTAATTTCAAATTGTCACTAAATGAATAGTTGTAAGTCAAGGACTACTGGACAACAACTCAGAATATCCACAAAGAAGGAGTCCAAAAGAGTCAAAATGGTAACTTCAAGCATATAATTGAAGGCCCACGCCCATTGTTTACATTCAATCACATGGTTCTGGCTGACAACTTAATATTTTTTGGGGGCTGCTGTGGTTACCTTTGCTGCTATTGAGTCAGTGGGAGCCAATTTGGTTAAGGCGCCAAGATAGAATCCAGGTGACTGTGAGTTCTAGTCCAGCCTTAGGCATGAAAGTTTTGCTGAGTAACTTTCGGCCAATCACGAGGAGACGAGGAGATCTAGACCCACCTTAGGCATGAAAATGGGCCAATCACTAGGAGACTGTGAGTTCTAGTCCTGCCTTAGGCACAAAAGCCAGGTGAGTGACCTTGGCCCAGTCACTCTGTCTCAGCCAACCCACTTCACGGGGTTGTTGTTGAGGGAAAATAGGAAGAAGGCGGAATATTAGATATGTGTCAGGCTGGCAGCCATCATTTATTTTGGATCTTTGGCCTGCCACACTTTCTATTATTCTACTATGCAATTTCTATTGTGGGAAAATGGGAGAGGGGGATTGTAAGGAGTGAGATGCAATGTAGCCATAACAACATTCTTTCTAGAAAGCCAAGGTCATCCTTTGTCTTTACACCTCTGCACCTGACCAGAGCTGGATGGGTGGAACTGCCAGCATAGCAGTCTTTACACCTCTGCACCTGACCGGAACTGGATGGGTGGAACTGCCAGTATGGCAGTAGGAGATTGGACCATGTGATGGACTTGTGGGTGTGGGGGGAAAGATCTTGAACTTTCAACTGGGTGGGGAAAACTGGGAAGTTTTCAGATTTGGGTTTTTCTAGATGGGCCCACATGGCTGTCTTAATAAATTGGAACTTTGAGGAATGCTTTGCCTCGAACTCTGATTTAATTTTGGATGTTATTTGGAACCCTGACATTAACTCGAATCTGCCTTAAAATACTTCATCAGTTCCCCCGAACTTTGGGGTGCTGTCCGGGGTCCTAAGCCCCAGTGCCGACATGAACCCAAGCGGCGTAAAGACTCAGGGAAGATGGAGGAAGCCTTTGCTTCGGATTTTGATTTACTTTTGGATGCTATTTGGAACCCTAACAATATGTTCACCGCCTTGAGTTATTTATAAAAATAATCAAGGCAGGATGAAAATAAATAAATAAAAATAAACTGAATGGGGAGCTTTCTCATGGGTAATAGTGACCAGGGGAAAGTCTCCTCCTCTGTTTTACTTCCTCAAAAACATGGAAAGACCATGCCTATTGTTAATTAGAAAATTATGCATCATGTACAAATGTTTATTTTGTCTCCTGGATCAGCTGATCATTTGCGTTGGCTAGTCCCCAAATTCTAACATTATGAGAAACAAAAGTGGGAAGGTTGTTCTCCTTGGCCCAATCTTAAATCAGCGGCCTTCAGATGTGTTTATTTATTTACTTATTTGATTTTTAAAATCTCACCGTTCCTACTTTATTAAGTAATTCAAGGTGGCAAACATACATAATACTCTTTCCTCATGTGATTTTCTCCACAGCAACAACCCTGCGAGGTGAGTTACATCCAGAATTGTAAATAATTAGGAATTTTGGGAGTCGGTGTCCCAACATTTTGCTCTAGTCATCAATCATCTGATCTATTGCCAGCACATAGAGATGTTTCGGTTTTCTGCTGTGCAGAACTGAGATGCAGATTGCGCACTGAATTCTGACATCATGTCAAAGAACTCCCGATGACGAAGACAAAAATAAGGTGGACAAGTGGCGGATACCCCATCTGGCTGAGGAATTCTGGGAGCTGAAGCCCACACATCTTAAAATTGCCAAGATTGAGAGAGAATTCTCTAAGACAGGGGTCGGCAACCTTAAACAATCAAGGAGCCATTTGGACCCGTTTCCCAAAGAAAAGAAAACACCGGGAGCCACAAAAACCTTCCCAAGCCTGACTAGTTTCTGAGGGAGCCACAAAACTAGCATATGTGGCTGAATTAAACATTCTGTTTTCTTCTGATTTTTTTTCTTTTCCTGGATTTATCCATGGCTGGCCTATAGGGAGTCAAAAAGCTCAATAAATTGCGTGCCAGCAGGTGTCACACATTGGTGGTTCTGATGCATATTTTGAGCGACAGAAAGCCACAGCAGAGGGATTGAAAGAGCCACATGCAGCTCCAGAGCTGTGGGTTGCTGATCCCTGCTCTAGGAGAGGGCACATATCCCAGAATACTCTGAGGCAGCGTTTCTCAATCTAGGTCACTTTATGACATTCATGCTGGCTGGGGAATTCTGGGAGTGGAAGTCCACAGGTCTTAAAAGTCACCTACGTGAGAAACACTGCTCGAGGTGTGTTGCCGATGAGAACACCAATCCCACAAGTGAAGAGGAACTGTCCTTGCCGTCATGTTCCAATTTGCCCCAGCATTTCCACCCACCCATCCCTACATAAATCCTTTGAGTTTTGAGAAGTGTGCCGCCTATTGCTGCTAAACTTTCTCTGGATGCGTTTCTCAGATTCATGGCTTGCAAAAATATACGGCAGAACCTCTCTTTTGGGCATGTCTGTTCTTGTCAATCATTCGCCCTGAGATGCCAATATTAAGTCCGATCTGCAGCGAGATCCCAGAAATGGAATAAGAGGAGAGAATGTTTATTCCATCGTTGTCCTTGAGAATCTATTCTTATTTTCATTGCGTCAAAACACCGTCTTGAGGGGAAACAAGATAAACTGCTGATTCATGCAGGATTTCTCTTGTGCGCTGCCAGTCTTTGCAAGACCGTCTCATCTGGACTACACAAAATACATTTAAATCACTTTAAATCTTGTCTTAGAGAAATGTAAACGCTCACATAGGTCCCTCTTTAGACAATGGTTAATGTTACTTTACTTGCAAACAACTCCCTTTTAACGACTTTCTAATTCCTTAATTCGGGGAAGAGTCAGGGCGACGAGAGGTTATTTCACAAACCTTCAACCTAGTTGATGTGTTAGTTAGTTAGTTAGTTAGTTAGTTAGTTAGTTAGTTAGTTAGTTTAATAAAATTCTCTTGTAGTTCTTATGCATTCCCTATTCTGCCTCATTACACCCTGGACCTCTGCCCTAAGGATCTGTCTTAAGGGCACCACAACATCAAAACTATAGCTAGAATTCAGCACACAGGAAATACCTCCTCTTTTTATTGCTGTTTTAATTAAGATGAACAAAAGCCAAAAAGGTCAGCATTGGAATCTCACATCAATATGGAGGAAGGACCAGGGAATTCCACCACACCTGAAGGTAGCAAGCGAAACTGGGTGTGTAAGAAAGCTTCCAACAATAAAGAAATTGCTGGGGTGGAGCATGTATCCTGAGAATATAGAATCCAGAGGAACAGAGTTGGAAAGGGCCTGGCTTGGAGGTCTTCTAGCTCAACCCCATGCTCAGGCAGGAGACTGTACCATTCCAGACAAATGGTTGTCCAATCTCTTCTTAAAGCCTCCAGTGATGGAGCACCCACAACTTCTAGCTATCAGCTGTTCCACTGATTAATTGTTCTGAATGTCAGGTGCTTTCTCCTTAGTTCTAGGTAGGATCTCTCTCTAATGATCTTCCATGCTTTACTTCTCCTGTTCTCAGGTGCTTTGAAGAATACATCAACCCCCCTCTTCTCTGTGACATCCCTTCCAATCCTGGAAGACTGCTATCATGTCACCCATAATCCTTCTCTTCGTTAGACTAGACATACCCAGTTCCTACAACCGTTCCCAGTATGCTTTAGTCTCCCCTCCCCCAATCCTCTTTGTTGCTCTTCTCTGCTTTTTCTCTAGTCAAATGCATTGTGTCAGGCAATTATATTCCTGTTAGAATCTTTGGCCTGCCACACTTTCTCTTATTTCATTATGCTGTTTCATTAGTATAGTTGTTGGGAGGGGGGAATAGAAAGGAGTAGGATTGTGGAATGTATTGTTGTCATTCTTTTCTAGAAGACCAAGGTCATCTTTTGTCTCCGCACTTTTACACCTGACTGGAAGCAGCTGGGTGGAGATGCCAGCGTGGAAGAAGAAGCTTGGACCATGTGATGGATTGTGGGTGATCATGAACTTTTAATTGGGTGGGATTCTGATGTTATTTTCGGAATTGGGATTTACACAGATGTGCTAAATGTGCCCCCTTCCTAAGAGAAGGGAAGGTCTTGTGTGAGACACTTACTTGGGTTACAGTTCTGGCCCAGGCTCAGATTTCTTTTATCTGACCCTTGTCTTGACAGTGTCTCTTCCTCCTGTTCCTCGAGGTTACTTCTTCTTCCCATTACATTCTTCCTCCCAGTCCCTTCTCTACCCTGAGCCATAAATCACTCATGCCAACTTCATTACCTCTCCGTCTTTCCCCCAAGCAGAGTTCAAGATGCAAACCAAGAATCTGATGAGGAAGAGAAGGATTAGTATCTGCTAACTCCATGATGGCCAACCTATGGCACGCGTGCCCAAAACGGCATGCGGAGCCATGTTGCCTGGCACACACAGCATCGCCCATTCCTCTTCTGGGTTTCTGGCGCGCATGCTTGTGCAAGCCAAGGTGGCGCAGTGGTTAAATGCAGCACTGCAGGCTACTGCTAGATCAGCAGTTCAGCGGTTCAAATCTCACCGGCTCAGGGTTGACTCAGCCTTCCATCCTTCCGAGGTGGGTAAAATGAGGACCCAGATTGTTGGGGGCAATATGCTGACTCTCTGTAAACCGCTTAGAGAGGCCTGAAAGGACTATGAAGCAGTATATAAGTCTACTGCTATTGCAACGATCAGCTGGCCTTTGTGCATGCGGCAGTGCCAGAAACTGGAGGAACTGGTCTTCCGTTTCCCGCCGTGAGCATGCGTGCCTGCCAGCTGATTGTCATGCGTGCATACACGCCAGTAACTGGAAGACTAGCATGCCGACGCGCATGCATGTGCTGGCAAATGGAAGTTCTTTTCCAGTGCATACATGCACCCTGGGCAACTCCTCTGGTGGGTTGCGGCCCTGACCAGTGTGCACGCTCCCTTTTCAGCACTTGGTGCCGAAAAGGTTCGCCGTCACTGTGCTAACACATCCAACAATTTTTAGACGCACTTTTCATCTCCATACAAAAGATATCTAGACAAAATTAGCAACAGCTACCTGTGTCTCCTGGCACAAAAACTGGAGGACAACAAGGGCAGGGAAGTAAAAGAGTTGCTGATGTCATTCTTAAAGGTCCTGATGTTTCCTGGATTACCTACATCAGCCTACACAAAGCTTCTGCTCATGAATACACCAATGCAAATACAATGTGCATAAATAAACATGGGCCACTTTCATGAGGTACTTCATGTTGAACTAGATGACCTCTGAGGTCCCTTCCAGCACTATGATTCTATGTCTATAGGGGCACAGCGGCCAACGGTTAAGTTGCTGACATGTCAACCGGAAGGTCGGTAGCTTGAAATCCAAGAACTGTATAAGCTCCCATTCCTTGCTCCAGCTCAAGCCAAACTAGCAGTTCAAAAGCCTGCAAATGCAAATAGATAAATAGGTAGTACTTTAGTGGGAAGGTAGCAGTGTTCTATGCACTTTGGTCTCTTCACTTGTTTGCCCGTCCCCATCTCTGGCATGCCAAGTCCTGGTGCCAGTCCACAGACCAGGGGTTGGGGACCACGGCCTTAGAGCAATGTTTCTCAATCTTGGGAATTTTAAGATGTGAGGGTTGCATTAGGGTTGTGTTTGACCTTGGTGGGCTGGGATGGGTGTTGCCAGCTCGACGTCACTCATTTCAGGGGCGTCTGTAGTGGTCCAAGTGTATTGCCAGTGAATACGGGCTCCCGAGCTCTGTTTCGGCTGTGACGGCCTCCTGCAACCCTCTGCCAATGAAAAGAGAGTTGGGAGTGCTGCCTATGGCCTTCGCAAGCTCAATTTTCGGCTGCAACAGCGTCCTGCAACCCTCTGCCAGCATGTGGCCCTCACAAGCTCCGTTTTCAACTGCTGCCAGTGAAAATGGAGCTCAGAAGGCCTTCCCAGTTCCGTTTTCACTGGCAGAGGCACTGTGGGCTCTGCCAGCACTGGTCCTTCGCTGTTTCCAGGGAGGCCCCAAGGGCCAGATCTAAGCACCTCCTGGGCCGGATCCAGCCCCCTGGGCATTGAGTCTGACACGCCTGTTTTACCTTTACCCTGTGTACGTCTGTATCTATCATATTTTTCAGAGTATAAGACGCACTGGAGTATAAGACGCACCCAGATTTTCAGCCTCTTTTTTGAGGGAAAAAGGTGCGTCTTATACTCTGAAAAATATGTCTTCTTTTAGGACTAGACTCTCTGAAACTCTCTTAGAGCCCAGTGGCTTTTCTGTGCTTTCTTAGGCCACAGCACAGTACTCCCTTGTTAACACAGATGTTGTGCAATGTTCATGCAACCATGGGATTGTAGAAGTATAATTAGAATGGCTGTTCTTGTAATGGTTTCAGAAGGTTGTCCTAAGCAGCACTGGTTCTGTTAGCTAGATACCGAACTGCTGGGTTCAAGAATCTTTGCTTTGAACGGATTCCTCCCTTGATCAAGAGACAAGCTCTTGATACTCTTGTAAACAAAGTTCAGCTGGGCTTTGAAGTGGGTTGCACTGCTACCTTTAATGGATGGATCATCTTACTCTTCTTTGAGGTTGCTCAATGACATGAAAAGGGGGGGGGAATCACTTGAGTTGGTATATATCAGCAGTGCTTAATAGGGGAGGAAGCAACAGGAGCTAAGCCTCCATCGATTAACATGTCTGAAGTAAAAATGACAGAGCTAATTAGAGGGGGGAGGCGGGTGGATGGGCCTATCAGGCGCACAAGGGCCAAATTGATCAATGATGTATAAGGGCAAATATCTATTCAATGGTAGTTTTTACACTCTGACATTGCTAGCAGAGCAGAGGTGGGTTCCTACCGGTTCGCACCAGTTCGGTAGAACCGGTTCATCAAATCTACCGAACCGGTTAGAAGAGGTTCCACCAGTGGACTCAGAAAGCAGGCCACACCTACAGAAGAGGTTCCAAATTTTTTTGAAACCCACCACTGTAGCAGAGGCTAATGAAAGCTAAGTGGATAATATATTTTAAGTTCAGGGAAGCCTCCTTAAGGCTCCGGAGGTCGAAAATCAGCCCTACAGACAAACCGGAAGTCACCATTCCCAAACTTCCGGGTTCCCTGTAGGGCTGTTTTTCGCCCTCCAGAGGCTTCAGGGAAGCTCCTGAAGCCTCTGGAGGGCCTCCAAGCGGGGTTGTGGGGCTGTTTTCGCCCTTCCCAGACTCCTAGAAACCCTCTGGAGCCTGGGGAGGATGAAAAAAATACGCCAAAACTGTGTGGGGGCAATGGTTGCGTGTGCATGTGTGCACGGGGGAGTTTTGTGTGCATACGCGCTGGGTCGCACGGGTAGCATTATGGGTGTGGCTTGCCCACCCATGACCCCCCTGCGCCTCTCCCACTTTTGACACGGGAGCTGAAAAGGGTTAGCCATCACTGGATTAGAAGATCTCCAAGGTCCCTTCCAGCTCTATTCTGATTGACTGAACTTTAAAACATGTGGATTTCAACTCCTCAGAATTCCCCAGTCGGGTGAAATCTATGTCTTAAAGCTGCCAAATCTGAGAAACATTGATCTGGATGATCACACATTGCCTACTGCTTCTACTGTCAGAAAGGAAGCAAATTTGGCTGAGCTGCTCTGGACTTGGAAACAAAGCAAGGTTGGATCTGGTTCGTACTTGGATGGGGAACTAATTGGAAATCATAGAACTGTACACTAAACTGAGAAATTGGAGGGGAAAACACTGAAAGAAGGAAATGGCATACTGTTGCGAAGAAAATGATGTAAATTTGTCCAGAGCTTTATCTTTATTGTTTTTATAAATAAGTTAAGGCAGCCAACATATTTTCTCACAACAACAACCCTGTGAGGTGGGTTGGGCTGAGAATGAGTAAATTGCCCTTAGTCACCCAGCCCGTTTTTTCATGCCTAAGGAGGTGGAACTAAAATTCACAGTTCTCCTTCTTTCTAGCCCTGTGTCTTAATCATGACACCAAACTGCATCAAATCGAAGGGGATAAAATGAATTTCTTGCCACAATTCTTGAATAAAAGCTCATCTGTCTGGAACCCGCACTGCCTATCAGACATTAATACAATTGAACGAGTCCAGATATATTTCACGAGAAGAGTGCTCCACTCCTCTGCTCACAGCAGAATACCTTATGCCACCAGACTTGAAATTTTAGGCTTCGAACTTCGCCGTCATTGATCCGACCAAAGTGTCGTACATAAAATTATCTGCTACAATGTCCTATCTGTCAATGAATACTTCAGCTTCAACCACAACACAACAAGCACACAATAGATACAAATTTATAGTAAAGCGCTCCAAACTTGATTGCAGAAAATATGACTTCAGCAACAGTGGTGTTGAATGGTAGTGAAAATATGATTCTGTGGTTTCTTCCCCAAACCCCCAAAACTTTAACCTTAGACTGTCTACTGTTGACCTCACCTCATTCCTAAGAGGGGCATGTATAAGCACACCAGTGTGCCTACTGTCCCTGTCCTAATTTTCCCTTTTATTCATATCCATTTCATGTATTTATAACCATGTCTATACTTATATCTGTTATCAATGCTCGACAAAATAAAATAAACAAAATAAATAAAATCAATTAAGTGAATCACTGAAGTTATAAAATTAGTAGCTCTGCCCCTAAGTGAATCTGGCTTCCCCATTAAGTTTGCTTGTTAGAAGCCAGGACACTGCAACCGTCATAAATACATGCCAGTTGCCAAGCATCTGAATCTTGATCCACGTGAACAGGGGAAAATGCAGCCATGGTCGTTAAGTGTGCAACGCGGTCATAGCTCACTTTTTTCAACGCCAACGGTCCCTGCATGAATGGTATACGGTCCCCTGTTTGAGCGGGGAGGTTGGACTAGATGACCTATAAGGTCCCTTCCAACTCTCTTAATCTGTTATCTTATCTGGTCGTAAATTGAAAACGACCTGCATCGCAGTTTCTCATCTGGCCCTATTCAGAGGTGTGAACTCTGTAAATTACTGTATATTGTTATGTATGTTCTGTGTTTTGTTTTGTCTTATTGTGTTTTTTTTCTTTGCTGCGTCTTTCCTATTGTTTTCAAAGATCAAAACATTTAATAAAAAATATTTTTTTAAAAAATATGAAAACGACCTGTATCGCAGTTTCTCATCTGGCCCTATTCAGAGGTGTGAACTTCAGCTCCCAGAATTCTCGGGGATTCCCTATATCCTCTACAATCAGCTCTGCCTCTTTAAGGCAGTTGCAAGGCTCGCCCCTGCAAAAAAACGCCATGAATTTTGCCCCCGGCCGGCCGCCGTCGGCCTGGCTGGGCGAGGCTTCCGTGACAGGCGGGGGTGAGGGGGCGGGGCCAGCGGCCGAGGGCGGCGTGTCAGGGGTCGGAGCGGCCGCCGAGGTGAAGTGCGGACCACGTGGGGCTGCGACGGGCTCGACTGTCCTTCCAGCGGCAGCGCAAGCAGGGCCGGCGGGGCAGCGGTAGAAGAGCGCGAGCGGCGGCGGCAGCGGCCGGCCATGGTCATTAAGGCGGACGAGATGACTCCTGCGGGAGGAGCGGCAGCGGAGCAGCCCAGCCAGAGCGCCGGCAAGGACCCGCCGAGGGAACCCGCAGGTGGGCGAGGAGGCGGCGGCGGCGGCGGAACCGAAGTAGTAATAGTAATAGTAGTAGGATCCGGGGTGTAGATCCTCCTGCTCTCCCCTATCACCTTCCATACCTTCGGTCGGGAGCGATCCCTCGCTTTGCTCCTGCGCCCGATCCTCAACACCCCCCCCCCCCCCCCGGCGAGGTAGCTATCCTGGAATAACTCCCGTTCCTCTCCTCGGTGTAGTGTGTGTGTGGACCCTGCGGAGGTCTTTTCTGCTCCCCCCTCCCCAGCCGTCGGTGTAATATGTTTATGGGGGGGGTGTCCTGCGGGGGTCTTTTCTACCCCCCCCCACCCGACGCGGCCGATGCATTCCTGGGGAGTTTCTTAACCAGGTGGGAAAGACTTAGCTTGCTGTCTTTAAAGAGAGTCTCCCAAAAGAGGAAGCCGTTGGGGTGGGATTTGAACCGTGGAGGTGGGGTTGGGGAGGCAGGCAAAGGGGCCTGTCGGCTCCCCCCTTCTCCTTGCATTTGGGAGGAAAGGATTCCTGGGGTCAGCTTCGGGATCCTCTCTTGCTCTTTCTGTAGCCGACCGGGCCTATTTTTCTCCCCCCGGGCTGTCTTGTAACCTTGCTCGAAGCCAACCCAAGGTTGCACTTTTTTTCTTAAGAGAGGAGCCTTTTTTTTTTTTTTTTTACTTTGGGGTGGGGGGTTAAATGAAAGGTTGCGGGGCTGAGACTTTGGGCGGCTGCAGTCTGCTGCGCACCCTTTTGGGGTGGGGGAAGTGTTGGAAGAAGTGAGGTTTACCCCTGAGTAAAATCTCCAGGACTGTTTGGAAGAAAAGGGAGCGAGCCTTGCCTTTGCTTTTTTCCCAACGTGGTGATAATCCCTTGGCTTTGATTCCTCTCTTTCTTTGCACCCGTTGTGGCAGTTGGTAAACCTTCAAAGTCAAGTTTAGGGAGTTGATTCAATCTACATGGATAGATAGACGGATGGATTGATAGATAGATAGATAGATAGATAGATAGATAGATAGATAGATAGATAGATAGATAGATGATAGATAGATATAGAGAGAGGTTTTGCAGATATAGATATATAGGTTTTGCAGGGAGCGCATGAAGCAATCGTAGCCACAATAACTTTAACCTAAAAAAAATCAAGCGATTGTGCAAAGGGAAAACAATAGTTTGCTCTTAATTCAACCAGCCTGACACCTCCCCCCCCCCAAAAAAAACCTCAAAGCACATTAACCTTCTGCATAGACTTCTATGAAGCAATGTTTTCCATTTTAGGCAATTTTACTCAGGTGTAAGCCTCAAAGGATATGCTCTCTGAAGGTTTTAACCCTGGGTGTAAATTGGTTAGCATGCAAGTACATATTTCTTACATATTTGCTTATCTCCCTGACCAGAGACTTTTGGAATAGGGTGGCCATAGCAGATGATATTAATGATACCTGTGATTATTATTTTTTTGCAGGTAGGATAATAATGCTTTGTTGTATGTGCAGTTTTCTGCATTTGAAAGCGATGAAGCCTGCATGCTTTAAGAATATAGAGCAAGTTAATCTTGGGGCCTAGAGCTCCGTGGGATCAAATCCTTTTTATTCTTCTGTCCTTCATATATGGAGGAGAGCGAGTGAAGAAGTATGGCTTACTTGAACTGTAGAACTCCCCTTTTACCTACATCAGGAGTAGTTTTCGTGTGTTGCCCTTCTTGCATACAGGTTTTTTTTTATTCTTGCATGATTTTTTTCTGGGGATAAACCCACTAGTTACTGTCAGACAGCAGTGTGGTGTGTATAACATGTAGATTACATTCCTCTGTATGGAGAATGGTGGTCTTGGAGGTAGTAGTTGACCTTTGTCCTGCTTGCATTCAATTCCCCCACTCGTCGCATGGCTTCCAGGAGGCCAGTTCTGCTCTGTAAATGTTGTGACCCCTATGTAACCTTCTGGATAAAGAGCTTTCCTAGGACTCTCGGCTTGCAAAGGCCTAGCCCTGCGGAAACAGCTAACCCGTGTTTACTGTCCTCCAGATGCACGGGATCTCAACAAACCCTTGACCTGGGGGCTTATGGGAGTTGAAGTCCAAAACATAGAGGCCCCTTGGTTGCGCACTTCTAATCTAGGTTGTGATTTTAGTGCTACTCGGTGCAAGAGAAACACAATTTCCTCCATAAAGAAATGAAACTATCCATGATTTTAGCTCTCCTTTCTTTCATAAAATGCTGGTTTGAATGAATTTTATGAGTTTCTGAACACCTCCAGACGCAACTGGAGTCTGCTTTTGCAGGTCACAGGCTACTCACTACAAAACTAGGCCTCTGTTATGCAGAGTTCCCCTTCCAATGTACATACTTTGCAGGGGAAATCATAGTCTCCTTTCCGCACAAAATGCTTTATATATGTGTAGCAGAGGTGGGTTCCTACCAGTTCGCACCTATTCGGTAGAACCGGTTCGTCAAATCTACCGAACCGGTTAGAAGAGGTTCCACCAGTGGACCCGGAAAGCAGGCCACACCTACAGAAGAGGTTCCAAAAATTTTGAAACCCACCACTGGTCCTTGGATATGATTATTCTACACTATCATGCTCATATTTATAAAAACTCAGTGCCTCTGTGAAAGGTAAGGATGACTACTGCGTTTGTGGTGCAATCAGAACATTGCGTGTGTTGAGTTGTTTTAACTTAAACCAAAGATGCCTTTTAAAAAATAAGCTTACATCATATTCTTATGCATGCCAGTGCTGTGTATGAAGTAATTTAAGGTGGTTCTGACAAGTGTCATCGGCATCTTCATATCCGGTCACATGGGCAGCAAGCCACTCCCATCCGGTCACATGGGCAGCAAGCCACTCCCGCAAAGGAGGCCACACCCACAGAGTAGGTTCGAACAATTTTTGAAACCCACCACTGATGTGTAGGCAGTGTCTCTAATCCAGCTATTAGCATGGTAACATTTGTGGGCATGGGGGGTGCTAGCTGCCTCTTGATATTCCTTGTACTAGCCCTTCCCTACTTTTCCAGGTGAGTTGTGCCTACAACTGTAGAATTCCTCACCAGGTAGCCTTCAATTTACGATCACAATGGAGCCTAAAATTCCAGTTGCTCAGCAAAACGGTTTAAGTGAGCCGCACCCCATTTTATGATCTTTTTTTCCCAGTCGTTAAGTGAATCATGTGGTCTTTAAGCAAATTGGCTCCCCCCCAATGACCTTGCTTGTCGGAGGTAAGCTTGGAAGGTGATCACGCGAGCATGGGGAAGTCACTTTTTCCAGTATTGTAACTTCAGTCTCTTAGCAAATGGTTGTAAGTCAAGGACTACCTGTATATAATCTAAATCAGTGTTTCTCAATCTTGGCTACTTGAAGGTGGGTGGACTACAACTCCCAGAATTCCTCAGCCAACTATGATGGCTGGGAATTCTGGGAGTTGAAGTCCACTTTAAATGGCCAACGTTGAGAAACACTGATCTAAATGTATCTGGAGTGCATCAGTAAACAAAGGTTTACGACATTGGAGGAAGGCCACGCAGTTCAGAAGGTACAGTTCAGAAACGCTACATTTGGTCTGCTGCTATCTGACAAAGTAATGCATTCTTGTAACTTATGAGAAACTATAACAAGGGATACCTCTTCAAACAGTAAGACTTATCAAATCTGCTTCCCTCTGGTTCCTCGCTGACAGTACTTTTCTTGATCTGAATATCTTATTTTTTCTTAAAGAGTTTAGGAGAAGATTCCAATCTGGACCAAATTTCTTTTAGCAATAGCACTTAGACTTATATACCGCATTATAGTGCTTTACAGCCCTCTCCTAAGACGTTTTACAGTCAGCCTATTGTCCCCAACAATCTGAGACCCACCCTCAGAAGGATGGAAGTCTTCTGCATGATTATCTTCACATGCTGTCCTAAACCACAATTTGCATAAGCATGGTTCATTGAATAAACCGTGGTTGGCTGGGCTCACACACAATATGTCATAAAGCATGGATCACAAGCCCCAAGGGATGGGTTGCAGATCATGCTACTGAATGTCTCCAAAATACATTATAACTTAAGACACTCAGCCTCTGCGGGGGATTATGTAGAATTTTCTCCCATCCTTTCACATGCAAACATTCTGCACTCTGATCTACACCGTTTAAATGCTTTCCTCTTGATGTAAATGATTACCTCAAGAAAAAAAACCTGTTATCTAATTTTTGGGTGTGGTTTGCTATCAGAACCAAAGATCTCCTAAGCATCCAATTTCCCCCAATGGCTAACCAGAATGGAAAATTGCAGAGAAAAATGTGAAAATTGAAAGTTTGTAATATCTTGAGATAGACTGTCTTGGTATTTGGAGGTTCTGCTTGAATTGGTATTGTGTGTATACTGCATTTTACTATGCAGCATATAAAAGATAGAGCTAGATTTATCTATTGGGTGTTAGAAGATGTTAAAGTAGAGCAAGGGAGTCAAACTCGCAGCCCACGGGCGCCACCCGGTTTAGTGAAGTCCCAATACATCATGTGATGCCACTGTGATGACGTGAGTTTGACACCCTTGAAATAGAGCTTGGGAATGGATTTTCAGCTTACCAGTAGTGTTCAATTTTTGTATTTCAAGGAATTCCTAGGCCGAGAATTCATTAAGACAGCAAACACGTAAAGGTAGTCCTCGACTTATGACCACAATTGAGCCCAAAATGTCTGTTGCTAAGCAAGGCATTTGTTAATTGAGTTGTGCCCCACTTTACAGTCTTCCATGCCATATTGTTAAGTGCAGTTGTTAAGTTGCTACATGGTTGTTAAGTGAATCTTTGCTTCCCCATTGACTCTGTTTGTCAGAAGGTTGCAAAAAATGGTCATATGACCCCCAGGACACCGCAACCGCCATAAAGGTGAACCAGTTGCCAAGCATCTGAATTTTGATGGTCATAAGTATGAAAACCGGTTATAAGTCATTTTTTCCTGTGCCATTGTACTGTCACGAAACGAATGGTTGTAAGTCAAGGACTAGCTGCATTGTGATAAAACATCATTAAATACCAGTCTTGCACTCATGCAAAGTGACTATATCTTGTTTGCCCCCTTCTTGGTTCTTTCACTTGCTTTTTTAGTCCTCTCCCCTCTATACCTCTATGGATTGATTGGAGCAATGTTTCTCAAACTTTGCAATGTTAAGATGTGCGAACTTCAACTCCCAGAATCCCCCAGCAAGCATGCTGGCTGAAAAATCCTGGGAGATGAAATCTACATATCTTAAAAGTTTTCAAGGTTGAGAAACGCTGGAATAGAGATTTGGCTGGCACATAAAAATAAATTCCGTACATGCTGAGAATTTGCAACCTAACAGTAGTTTTCTGTTGACACATCATGCTTGGAAGAGTTGAAATCTGGAAGCTAACAATATTGAGTCGTAAAACATAAAGTTTATTTGGTGACCCCCATTTCTACATCACTGTAAGCTAAAAGAGCAATATTATTTATTGTTTAAGTAATGATGATGTAGTTCATTTTGTTGTAGCTTCTTGTATATGACTCGATTCATTTGGTGCTTCCACTCCCCATGTACCAGGGTTATAACAAACCTTGGCACAGCATGTATCATATTTAATACTTGGACTGAGATAATGAGGAAATATTCTCCATATTTGCATGCTTGAAATAATTCTGTCATTATGGGAAGGGAATAAGAGGAGCCATATCAGTGTTGGCGAATCTTTTTGGCACCGAGTGCCAAAACGGGAGCACGCACACACATATGGGGGAGCACTGGAAACCAGAAGAGCAGCTCCCTGGAGTGCACATGCAGGAGTGCCAAAAACCAGAAGTGCAGTTCCCTGGCGCGCATGTGTGTTCCATGAACCTGAACTTCCAGTTTCCGGCATGCGCATGTGTGCCAGTCACTTGGTTTTTAAGTTTCCGGCATGCATGCACATGCAAAGACCATCTGCGACCACCATGCGCTCCAGGGAACTGCTTTTCCAGTGCTCGCACATGCATGAAGACCAGCTGGAACCCAGAAGAGCAACGGGTGACGTTTGGCGTGCCCGGAGAGATGGCCGTGCGTGCCACTTCCGGCAGGCGTGCCATAGGTTCGCCATCATGGAGCTATATTATTCACCCACAGAATCAGAAACCATGTTGTGTTGTCTCTTCACAACCTCCATTTCACACGTTCCCAAGTTGTTGTTGTTGTTGTTGTTATTATTATTATTACTATTAATATTATTATTGACAATACAAGGCACCTTAAACTGTGTAACATTTGCGGAAGACAAGTCACCTGCCTCCTTAATCACCTTTGGCAATTTCAATCTACACTAAAATGGCCGGATCATGGGATGCGATGGGACTGCTTTGTTCATAAAAATGTATAGCACATCTTTCCTGCTCTCACAAATCTCTCCTTCACAACTTACAAATTCTGCAGAATATCTCTTTGGCTCAGAGGGAAAGAGGAAAAATAATGAAACCATTTAGTATTGAGGGTTTAAAAAAAAAGTTTTCCAAAGACTGTTGATAGGGGAAGATGTATAAAATATGTATGTGAAGGTTTGGGACTGGGGAGGAAAGAAAGGCCTGAAATTGGCACATGGATGTGTGTGTTATATTAACGCCACACGTTAGGCAGAGAGGAACAGTTTCTGAATTAGTTTTTCTTCTTGGTGTGTTTGTTACGCAGTGCATTAGTGTCTTGGGTTGCATTGTATAAGAGCGCATTCTTTCATGCCTGTAACACTGGAAAAGCAAGCTACCTCTTCTGGTTCTCTACTAAAATGGATTACAGCCTCTTTTATAGATCTCTGTAAATCCCGCCTTCCACACTGCTTTTTGCAAGGAGTTAATGCTAACTGACGCCCCTTTCTCTCAGCCAATCATTTATGATCCTGGGAAGTTTTGAAAGCAGGAGAAAGTGTTAAGAAGGCGTCGGCCTCTTCCTGTTGCCAAGACTTAATCGGGCACCCTCTTCCCCTCCCTTTTTTCCGCAAGAGAGTTGGCAAGGTGGCAAGAAGAGCTGAACACTTACCTATTGGATGTTGGCTGCATTAAGTTAATCCAGGCAAGGAGCAATCAGTGCTAATGTTCACCCATTGCTCCATACAATCGTATACTAGTCTTAGTTTTGGCTTAGTCTAGTTTAATGAAATAGATGGGGTAGAAATGGAGCTAGTGACAGATTTTATTTTCCTGGGCTCAAAGATCACCGCAGATGGGAACTGCAGCCAAGAAATTAAAAGATGCTTGCTCGTGGGGAGGAAAGCTATGACAAATCTAGACAGCATGATAAAAAGCAGAGACATCACCCAGCCAACAAAAGGGCGTATAGTCAAGGCGATGGTTTTCCCAGTTGCAATGTATGGTTGTGAAAGTTGGACCATAAGAAAGGCTGAGCGCCAAAGAATTGAGGCCTTTGAACTCTGGTGCTGGAGAAGACTCCTGTGAGTCTCTTGGACTGCAAGACAATCAAACTGATCAGTCCTGGAGGAGATCAACTGCTCTTTAGAAAGCCAGATCCTGAAGATGAAACTCAAAATAGTTTGGCCACCTAATGAGAAGGAAGGACTCCCTGGAGAAGAGCCTAATGCTGGGAAAAATGGAGGGCAGAAGAAAAAGGGGACAACAGAGAATGAGGTGGCTGGATGGAGTCACTGAAGCAGTAGGCATGAGCTTAAATGGACTCCAAAGGATGGAAAAGGACAGGAAGGCCTGGGGGAACGTTGTCCGTGGGGTTGCAATGGGTCAGACACAACTTTGCAACTAACAACAACAGTTTAATGAACTCCGTGGTGAAGTTTGTAAGTCACGGTTGAACAACGGTAAATTGCAGGCGCCAAGATTTTTTGGTTTCAGGAATACAGGTTGTCCTTGACTCACAAGCATTCATTTAATGACTGTTCAAAATTACAACGACACTGTAAAAAGTGACATGACCACTTTTCACTCTTACGACAGTTGCAACATCCTCCTAGTCACGTAATCAAAATTCAGGCGCTTGGCCACTGACATGTGTTTATGTCGGTTGCAGTGTCCTATGCGATCAGCTTTTGTAACTGGCGTCCAATAAGCAAAGGCAATCTGGCAAGCCAAATTCGTTCAATGACCGCATGATTCACTTAACAACTGTGGCAAAAAAAGGTTGCCAAGTGGAGCAAAACTCACTTAACAGTTGTTTTGCTTAGCGATGGAAATTTTGGGCTCGATTTTGGTCATTAGATATAACCACCTATGTTGTAAATCATAGAACAAAATACAGTTTACCACAATGTACAGGTAGTCCTCGACTCATTGAGCCCAAAATTTCTGTTGTTAAGTGAAACATATGTTAAGTGCGTTTTGCCCCATTTTATGACTTTTCTTGCCACAGTTGTTATGTGAATCACTGCAGTTGATAAGTTAGTAACACAGTTAAGTGAATCTGGCTTCCCCATTTTTTTTGTAATTTTTTTATTTTTTATTTTTAGACAGACATAGACAAACAAGATATAAAACATAAAACCATCTTTCATTACATACAGTGTGTCGATTGGTTACAAGGTTTTTGTGCATCCTTTCCATAATCATCACTTGCAATTTATATATATTATCAAATCAAATATGTTTATATACATTATTATTGTACCTTATTTGTTTAACTATCACTATTTATTCTTTCATTTTCAACAAGCTATACTAAATATTGGGATCATTTATATTATAACAATTCATTACATCGTCTCCAATCTATCCAATAATAATATATCTTTATGCTATATTCAATATCATTCTATTATTCTTGTATTGATATCATTCTCTAGTACCTTTCCATTTTTTTTATCTAACCATTGATAAAATAAATCCCATGTCTTATAAAATTGTTTATCTTCTTGTTCTCTAATTCCAAATGTCAATTTACTCATTTCTGCACATTCCATTATTTTGAATCTGGCTTCCCCATTGACTTTGCTTGTCAGAAGGTTGCAAAATCTGACCACATGACCTCGGGACACAACAACAGTCACAAGTATGAACCAGTTGCCATGCATCTGAATTTGGATCCCATGATCATAGGGATGCTGCAAAGGTTGTAAGTGTGAAAAATGGTCGTAAGTCACTTCTTTCAGTGCCATTGTAACTTTGAATGAGCACTAAACAAACTGTTGTAAGTCGAGGGCTATCTGTATAGAAAACAAAGCTACTTTAGATCTTTTGCAAAAGTTTATACAGGTAATTCTTGCTTATCAGTTATGTCCCATTTTGGGAAGTTGCAATGGCCACAAGCAGTCATATGATTGCATCTTGGGCACTTGGCACCAGGCTTGCATTTATGGCCATTTGCAGCATCCCATAATTTTTGATAATTTTTTGCCAGTTCCAGAAACTTGCTGGTGTTTTACTTCTAATTTCTGACAAGAAAAAATGCCTTTGGGGAAAATGGACTCACTTAATGGCCATGGCCTTCACTTAACGTGCACTGCAAAACAACCTAGTAAAATCAGGTTGAACATGTGATGACCCACCTAATGGCCACTCGGTTTATGACTGTAATTCTGGGCTCAATTCTAGTTGTAATTCAAAGACTACTTGTGGTGCCTGCAGTTATCACAGGCCTGGCTCACAGAAGACAAGCAAAAGGGTTGAGCTGATTGCTCGTCTTCAACATTAGATGAACTGCAGGATATGCATTTTGGTTAAAAAGAGGTTCGTTCAACATCGCGAAGGCTTTTTTTAAAGTTCTGAGTAGATCACCAGAAGCTCAGACTGTGTTGACATGTAACCATTTGATTAAGATCCACCCAAGTTCTCACCTCTGTCCATCTTTCATATCCCAACACGTTTTGCATACAATACTATGTTCTCCATAGTGAGGGGAGGAGTATCCAGAATGGCTTGACTTTATCCTCTCGTTGATTGGACTGAGTCAGATAACCTCTTGGGACACGCCCCTGGCCTATTAGGCACCGCCCAGTTATCAACTCAGTCCCTCAACTGGACGGTTTGCCATCCTGGATCTCCGATAAATTTGGAAGAAATTTAAAGAAAGAAAAGGAATTAATCTGTCTCCATACCGCAGCAGCCACATGAGAGCTGGACAGCTCCCTGAGCTGCAAAAGGACAGCCAAAAACCCCCTTGGGGGCCTGTCCAGGCCTCTGAGTGAGATAAGCATCACTCAGAAAAGGATTCTGCCAGGCAAGCAAGAGACAAGGGCACAAGCCTTCCAAAGGCAAGCCATGCCGCGGAGGCTCCAGCAGCACCGGAGCACTCTGCCGCTCCCCACAGGGTCGAGCAGTGATCCGTGGCTTTCCTCAAACACTACGGAGCGCCCGCACCGATTCCACGTGAATCGGGCCACCGGCAAGTGAAGGCAGCACTGGATTCCAGCCCAAGAAGGTGAGCCTTGCTGCGGAAACTGCTGGGCGCCGGAGCGCTCCACTGCTCCCCGCAGGGTCTGCGGGCTGGAATAGAAGACCTCCAAGATGCCTTTCAACTCCTGTCATTCCGTTCTATTCTAAATCCAGCTTCTCTCATTGGCTTCGCTTATTGGAAGCAGGCTGGGAAGGTCACACATGGCAGTTAAGTGACTCTGGGAATCTGTGATGTTCATCAATACAAGGAATGTTGCAAGTCAATTTTTAAGTGCTGTTATAACCTTGAACTGTTCCTAAATGAAGATTGTAAGTCAAGGACTAATGGACCTTGGCTTAGTGTAGTGATGGCTAACCTTTTTGTCGTTGCGTGCCGAAAGCATAATGCAATGCACATGTGACCCCCCCACCCCCCTGAGCATATGTGTGTGACCCCCTGCATGCTCCCTGCCCCACGAATACGTTCGTGAGCCCCGCATGTGCATCCTGCGCATGGACCTGCATTTTCCACATGTGTTCCGTGCATGCACAGCAGAGACCGGAAACCAGCTGGCTGGTAGGAGGTGCGCATGCATGCATGGTGGAGCTGAGCTGCGGCAATGGCTCACGTGCCCGCAGAGAGGCCTCTACGTGCCACATGTGACACGCGTGCCAAAGATTCACCATCACAGGCTTAGTGTAATGATAAGGAATTTAGAATGCTTTTTAATCTAGGATGTTATATAAACCGACGTTCAGTCAACCATTAGTAACATAAATTTGCTTAGCACACTTTGGAAAATCAAGTCTTTATGTAAACTTGAGTGCATCTTCTATTCTATACAATGCATGATACCAGTGTTATAAATAATACCAGATTATTAGGGTTAACGTATAGGATGAAGGCAGTCTTTAAGTTAATGACCTGGTTAAGGCATATAAGTTTATCTTCCATTTCAACAATCTCTTTCCTATTGGATCAGGATATTAACATGTTCAAGAAGAGCATGTGAACTGAATCTACCTTAACTCAGAAGAAAAACGAACAGAGAAAAATGTTTGGGGGGGGATATATATGTATGAGGGGGTGTCTTATTATCTACTTATTTGTAAACTGAATCCAGCTGGTTTAATGAGGATTGCAAGTCCTAACAGCTACTTGGAAATAATCTTTTTATTTAAAACACTGACCTTTATATGACATTTCTTCTTTGGCCCCCAAAACTAATCTGCCCCCATCTTACCTCTTTCCATCTATGGAATATAATTCTTTGTCCGTTTGACAGTTCCTTCCTAAACAAACCTCTGTTTTCTTCTCGCTGGTCTTCCTGATTGTAGAAATCTTTCACAACTTTTCATTTGGTCTGCTTTTATCTTATTCACACTGACTTTTGAAACATAACTACAGACTGCCATCACCATTGGAACCAGCATTTCCATGGCTTAAGCAAGGGGGTTAAAGTGAGTCACCCCGCTTTTACAACCTTTTGTTCTGACCAAGGCTTCCCAAGAGCATAAAACAAAGTCCTTGTCCTGGAAAAAAAACCCTTTTATTAATTTACTGTGAATTCTGCTCATTCACAGCTGGCAAAGCCTTTCAAAGGAGGATTTACGGTCACAGACCTTATCTGGCTTGGAGACCTGACAGACCGATATCTGCAGAAGTTGGCAAGGAGTTTCGAAGAGTCACAAACCAATCTGGGCTTACTCCCAAGTCAACCCCTGTTCTTTAGTTGTTCCCTTCGCCTGGCAACTCTGCGCATGCGCACACTGGGAACAGGCTCCAGCTGTTCATCTGCCTCACTGATGTCTGACTCTGAAGGCAGCTGATAACTGGCATACAGCTCTGATCCCTTCTCTGCCTCTGACACAGAGCTCTCATCAGAGCCTTCTCCAGACTCCAGGACTGGCCCATGTTCCTCCCCAAACTCCCCACTGTCCAAATCTGTTGCAAACTCCATAACTTCAGTTGCTAAATGAATGTATGTAAATCAAGGACTAGCTGCATTTCTTGGGGCTGGAGCTAGACCATTTTCAACCTCATTTCTCCCCACCCCCCAATCCCATTATTCCCAAGCTTTATCAGCATTCCCCCGTACAAATTGCTAAATGTAATCTTCAAGAATAGCCCCTTGAGAGGCACTTTGCAATAATCCAAACTGAATGAGGTTTTAGATTAACCCATCTGGAAAGTGCTAGATCAGAAATCTGTTGTCTCCAATATAGTTAGGGGTGCTTTTGGAGAGCCTGAGAGCAGAAGTGCTTTCTAGAATGGAAGCAGGTGATGTTTGGATCAGGGTCTCCAACCTTGGCAACTTTTAAGACTTGTGGACTTCAACTCCCAGAATTCCTCAGCCAGCTTTGCTGAGGAACTCTGGGAGTTGAAGTCCACAAGTCTTAAAAGTTGCCAAGGTTGGAGGAGACCCATGGTTTGGGTGATCTAACTGGGCTTTGGAGATATTGGGGACATGCTCAAGAGGACATGTTGGGATAAGGGCAGTCATCAAACACTCCTGTGTGTTTTGTGAGCAAGAGGGCAAAGCAGTGGACCCAAGGAAAAGATCACACATGCAGTAGTGCCCTCCAAAATTTGCTAACCCCTGTTCTTATACAATCTGCCAGTGGGCATGGCTAAAAGGAGTCACCAGTGATCAGAACAAAAACTCACACATGCACGAAAGGACCTACAGTCTTTTTACCTCTGCAAAACACCTGCTAGTGACTGCCAGAATAGGTTCAGATTACTGTTGCTGATGGGTTTTAGAAGGATTTGGGTCTTAGGTCTGAGCAACATCAATTCTTTATGCCAGCACAGCTTATCCATTAAAGAGCCTCTCAGATCAGCCTAAAGCTGAGCTACATGAATCCTGGACTAGATCTAAAAAAAAGTTAAGCAGGGTCAAACCTGGTTAATACTGGGATGGGAGACCACCAGGAAATCCCACTGCTTTAACTTAGATTGGGAAGGCATAAAAATATCCTGGAAAGAAGGCAGTTGGCTAACTGCAGGCAATGCAGTTGAAGGGGGAACAGCAATACATCACATGTATTTGGCATTGGGTAAGACAGGTGGGGAGGTGGAGAAGTTTGGTGGAGTCTATGGAGAGTCTCAGTCATCCAGGTCATGGTTGTCCCAAAGATGCTTTTCCAAGAGGCAAATGGACTTTCTGTTTTTTCTTTGAAGACGTTTCGCATCTCATCCAAGAAGCTTCTTCAGCTCTGACTGGAACGCAATATAAATATACATGGAATATAGAGCCTTCCATTCCCCCCCCCCCCCCCCACCAATCCAGTCAGCTGAAAAAGCTTCTTGGATGAAAAGTGAAACGTCTTCAAAGAAAAAAAACAGGAAGTCCAGTTGCCTCTTGAAAAAGCACCTTTGGGCTTGAATGGGTATACCTGGACTGCTTTCAGAGGGGGAGGGGGGAGTGATCGCATGTTCAGGCTGGTGGTTGTTAGTCGCGAAGTTGCGTCCGACCCATTGTGACCCCATGGACACTGTTCCTCCAGGCCTTCCTGTCCTCTACCATCCTCTGGAGTCCATTTAAACTCACGCCTACTGCTTCAGTGACTCCATCCAGCCACCTCATTCTCTGCCGTCTCCTTCTTCTTTTGCCCTCCATCTTTCCCAGCATGAGGCTCTTCTCCAGGGAGTCCTTCCTTCTCATTAAGGGGCCAAAGTATTTGAGTTTCATCTTCAGGATCTAATCTTCTAAAGAGCAGTCAGGGTTGATCTCCTCTAGGACTGACCGGTTTGATGGCCTTGCAATCCAAGGGACTCGCAGGAGTTTTCTCCAGCGCCATAGTTCAAACGCCTCCATTCTTTGGCGCTGAGCCTTTCTTATGGTCCAATTTTCACAGGCATCCATTGCAACTGGGAAAACCATAACCTTGACAATACACACTTTTGTTGGCAGGGTGATGTCTCTGCTTTTTACTATGCTTATTTATTTATTTCATCAAGCATGAATGGGATAATAGATATAAGTGTAGACATGATTATGAATACATGAAATGAATACAAACACAAGGGAATATTAGGACAGGGACAATAGACCCACTGGTGCACTTATGCACGCCCCTGACGGACCTCTTAGGAATGGGGTATGATCGACAGTAGACAGTCTTAAGGTTAAAGTTTTGGGGGTTTGGGGAAGAAATCACAACGTCAGGTAGAGCGTTCCAGGCATTGACCACTGTTTCTGAAGTCGTATTTTCTGCAACCAAGTTTGGAGTGGTTTACCATAAGTTTGTATCTATTGTGTGCTTGTGGTTGAAGCTGAAGTAGTCATTGACAGGTAGGACATTGTAGCAGATAATTTTATGTGTTAACGTTTAGGTCTGATCTGCTAAATTCTAAGTTCTCCAAGCCCAAAATTTCAAGCCTGGTGGCATAAGGGATTCTGTTGCGAGCAGAGGACTCTTTGCGTGAAATACCTCTACACTCACTCAATTGTATTAATGTCTGATATGTGATGCGGGTTCCAGACAGGTGAGCTGCATTCAAAAATTGGTCTAGCAAAAGTTTTGTATGCCCTACTTTGCAGTTCATATTTCGAAAATTTCAAATTTGCTGTCTAGATGTGCCCTACCTTCCCTTCTCCAGGAGCAAGCGCCTTTTGATTTCTTGGCTGCAAGTCCCCATCTTGCACACACGGCTACCACCCCTTCAGGCTGGCCCTGTGTGCAAATTGCAACGGCTCGACCTTCTCTACCGCGAGTTCCTCCTCCTCCTCTCTTCCCCCCTCCCTTCTCCTTTCCACCACCTCCTCCCTTCAAGGTCACCTTCACCGGGGTGTGCAAATCCCGCGCAGCCAATCCGGACGGAGTGTGGGCTGGTCTTAATTAAGATCGCAGGGTTCCCTTTAGGGAAGGTGTCCTTTTGTGTGTACCTTTTAGCGGTGTGTGTGTGCGCGCGCACGCACACGCGGGAGGAAGGAAGGATTCCCCCAACCCGACCCGTCTCATCGTTCAAATAGATGCAACTCTTCCCCCATCCCCGACGCGTGTCCTAAAAAAAAACTGGCCCCGGATTTGGGGAAAGTGGATTGGAAGCGAAGCGTGCAGGGGAATCCCGATGCCCTTGGGCGCGCGCGCCCGCTCTGGAGCAGGGGAGGGGGCGGGGCAGGAATGCCTCCTTTGCTCCTCCCTTCTCCTCCCGCCCTTCCCCCCGCGCACGTGGCCGCTTCTCTTGTCAGCGAAGATGCCACCCTTGGCAACGGTGACTCCGCCCCCGCCGTTGCCTGGAGAGAGATTTAAAGCGACAGGCGCTTTTTTATTTTTATTTTTTCTTCTTCTTTTCCTTCCCATCCAAGTCACAGCAGCAAGTCGGCAAAGGATGCCCTCTTGACTTATTGGCTAGGTTAGGGGCATAGATGGTTGCCCCAAAACCATGGGGCGTTAATGGAGGTTTACAAAGATGCCTCTCTACCCTGGTGGCTTGCCGTTGCAGGTGGTTCTCCAATAGAATAGAATAGAATAACAGAGTTGGAACGGACCTTGGAGGTCTTCTAGTCCAACCCCCTGCTTAGGCAGGAAACCCTACACCACTTCAGACAAATGGTTGTCCAATCTCTTCTTAAAAACTTCCAGTGTTGGAGCATTCAGAACTTCTGGAGGTAAGTTGTTCCACTGATTAATTGTTCTAACTGTCAGGAAATTCCTCCTTAGTTCCAGGTTACTTCTCTTCTTGATTAGTTTCCACCCATTACTTCTTCTTGTCCTGCCCTCTGGTGCTTTGGAGAATAGCTTGACTCCCTCTTCTTTGTGGCAACCCCTGAGATATTGGAAGACTGCTATCATGTCTCCCCTAGTCCTTCTTTTCATTAAACTAGACATACCCAGTTCTTGCAACTCTTCATATGTTTTAGCACCCAGTCCCCTAATCATCCTTGTTGCTCTTCTCTGCACTCTTTCTAGAGTCTCCACATCTTTTCTACATCATAGTGACCAAAAGTGGATGCAGTATTCCATTCAGTTTTGGTCACCATGATGTAAAAAAGATGTTGAAACTCTAGAAAGAGTGCAGAGAAGACCAACAAAGACTTACAATGGCTTGTTTAACTGACCGTTCAAGAGCACTTGGAAATAAAGGAACTTCTTATGACCGTTCACTGACAACTTCACTTGCCGCCATTGCAGCCTTCCCGTGGTTCATGTGATCAGAGTTTGGATGCTTGGCAACTGACTTGTATTTATGGCGGTTGCAGGGTCCCGGGATCATGTGATCCCCTTTTGCAACCTTCTGACAAGCAAAGTCAAGGGGGAAACCAGATTCACTTTACAACCGTGTTACTAACTTAACGACTATGTCCAGACAGGTTGTAAAACGGGATCAAACTCAGTTAACAAACAGCTTTATTAATTTAACTGTGGCCAGACAGGTCGTAAAACGGGGCAACACTCATTTAACAAACGTCTCGCTTAGCAACGGACATTTTGGGCTCCATTTTGATAGTAAGTCAAGAACTTTCCTGCATTATGAAGCAGCTGATAAATAATCGCCTTGATTAAGACTGTTGTGATGAAATGAAAAGGGATGTAGAAGTTTTTATGTATGCCACCTTCAGTTAGGAGAGGCAATTCTTTTTAATTTAAATAGGGAAAAAAAAGAGAGCTGAGTTGTCATGCTGCAGAGCCAGGCCACCACTTTAGTTTATATTTCCAAGAATATCCAAATATAATAAAGGGAACAAGAAAATAAGTCTGATTCATGCTTGAAAAATAAATCTGATTTATGACTGAAGGGACTGGGATTATTTTTCTGATCTATGCATGAATGTTTCTAAATCTCACCTTTGTTTTCTGAGTTAGCCTGCTTTAATTATTAAATTAGATGGTCCGGGTGGAAAAAGGACCTATTGCAGGCGTGGCACGACAAAACCGCGCTAGTCAAAATCGCGGTGATAAAATCGCGGCGCTAAAGCCGCGACATCATCACCGCGCATCATCACCACCGCGACAACAGTGCGGCAACAGAAGGGCGCTTTAAAACGGCGCCGCAGCAGAAAGCCGACTTCAATTAAGGTAAGGGTTAGGATTAGGTTTAGGGGTTTGTTTTAGGGTTAGGTTTAGGGTTAGGGTTAGGTTTAGGTTTAAGGTTAGGGTTAGGGTTAGCATTAGGTTTAGCGTTAGGTTTAGCGTTAAGTTTAGGGTTAGGTTTAGGGTTAGGTTTAGGGTACTGAGTGCTTGGGAATGCGCGAATTTGCCCTCCGCGATTATGTCATCGCGGTAGGGTCGCGTTTTTCCTTAGCGCTTAGAACGGCGCAAATTAGTCTTCGCATTTATGTCTCCGCGGATAAGGGCTTCACGGAATTGTGGTGGACCCTATTGCAGGAATGGAATCACTGCATGTTATTTAATAAACTAAGGAAAATGCATTGATTGAGGTGAGGGAAGCCCCAATTAGAGGAAGAAATGCAGGCAGTTCTCACTGAACTACCGGTTCCTATGTTTCAAGTTACGACCGACCTCCCCAAAGCAACTTATGTTTGGGTTCTTGAGTTCTATGGTGGCCCCCTCCATCACATGATCATATTTTGGGTGCTTGTCAACTAACTTGCATTATACCATTTGCAGTGTCCCACAATTGTGATTCTTTTGTGAGGGGCTTTTTTTATTTTTTTGCCTGTTTCCAACATTTACTTCCAGTTTCTGGCCAAAAAAAAAAAAAAAGCCCATTGAGTAAAATCTGCTTTTGCTTAACAATCTTGCAATTCACATAATGATCACTGCAGAAGAGTTCATAAAACTGGCCATGATCATGTGGTGACCTGCTTAATGAACCCTGGAACTTGCAATCGTAATTTCCTCCCGAGGACTACAATGCCTGTCAAGAGTTTTCACATCTAAGGTGATTCCCCATTTAAGTCTGCGGAGCCTTAATCCGTATAAGCCTGGGTTTTTAATTCAGAATACCACTTTGCAGCTTTTCTTTTGAGACTGTGCATTGTTCCACTTCAAAATCGATTTCAGACTTCTGTGTGTGGCATTGCAACAAATCAAGTTTTTTTCTGGGTTATATAGGGGGCATTTAAAACTTCAATAAGGCTCATCTCCTATTTAAAATGTGATGACTTTTCAGAACTGTCCCTCTGGGGCCTCACTGTGTCTCCTTAGTTTCATTTACCCTTGAAGGTCTTTGAAAAAGAATGGTAGCTTGCTGGTTTTCCAGTTCCTCCCATGGAATTGCTAGATTTTTTTATATGTTTTATTTTACATTGTTGTTAGTTGTGAAGTCATGTCCGACCCATCGCAACCCTATGAACAACGTTCCTCCAGGCCTTCCTGTCCTCTACCATCCTCTGGAGTCCATTTAAGCTCATGCCTTCTGCTTCGGTGACTCCATCCAGCCACCTCATTCTCTGCCGTCCCCTTCTTCTTCTTTTGCCCTCCATCTTTCCCAGCATCAGGCTCTTCTCCAGTGAGTCCTTCCTTCTCATTAGGTGGCCTAATTACCTAACTCAAATTAGTATTTGAGTTTCATCTTCAGGATCTAATCTTCTAAAGAGCAGTCAGGGTTGATCTCCTCTAGGACTGACCGGTTTGATCTCCTTGCAGTCCAAAGGCCTCCATTCTTTAGCACTCAGCCTTTCTTATGGTCCAACTTTCACAGCCATACATTGCAACTGGGAAAATCATAGCTTGACTATACGCCCTTTTGTTGGCAGGATGATGTCTCTGCTTTTTAGTATGCTGTCTAGGTTTGCCATAGCTTCCCCAGGAGCAAGCGTCTTTTAATTTCTTGGCTGCAGTTCCCATCTGTGGTGATCTTGGAGCCCACGAAAGTAAAATCTGTCACTACCTCCATTTCTCCCCCATCTATTTGCCAGGAATTGAGAGGGCCGGATGCCATGATCTTAGTTTTCTTAATGTTGAGTTTCAAGCCAACTTTGGCACTCGCCTTCTTCACCCGCATCAACAGGCTCTTTAGTTCCTCTTCACTTTCTGCCATTATTTTACATATGACCTGGCAAATGCAAACACATATGATCTGAAGCAAAAATTCAAACAATAACAGAAAGTGCAGGCAGTCTATTTTTTTTCTCTTCATTTTCAGAGTGTGGAAATCACCTTTGTTCTTCATTCTTAGCGTTGCAGAACTGGAGGAAAAGAAGGCAGTTGTGGTTGGAAGAGGCCGTCCGGAAGAATTCTGGTTGCCTTAAGCAAAGTTCACTCTCAATCTCCTCGTCTTCAGAAGAGAGGACAATAATTATGTCTTGTTTTGTAGCAGGCTTCCCTGACCAGATGCAGTGTTGGGATTCGCAAAAGCTCCATTAGCTGGGAATTGGGGTTGGTGCATATACAGAGGGCGCTATGATAGAGAAGGTAGAAGTAGGATTACCAAAAGATAGGAGGCAGTGGTGGGATTCAGTCAGTTCGCACTTATTCGGGAGAACCGGTTGTTAACTTTCTAAGCAATTCAGAGAATCAGTTGTTGGAAGAAATCTCATTTTGTTTTTCCCCACTTTACAGGGCTAATCCTGTAAGGAAGGCAGGAAGGAAACATTCTGGTGTTGTTTCTAGCCTAATCTTTATTGCCCTGCTTACAGAAACTGCCTCTCTGGTTAACCCTCGTTACATTGTAACAGCTAAAACGAAGTGCCCATCAACGTGAGTGACATTGAGTTGGCCACACCCACCCAGTCACATGACCACAGAACCACAGCTACCCAGATGGTCATTAGAGCAGAGAACTGGTTGTTAAATTATTTGAATCCCACCACTGATAGGAGGTATGGTGAGTATGGCATAGTAGGAATAAAATGGAAAACTTCCCCTGAACTTGCCAAACTCCAATTTTGACTGTTGCAACCATCGGCAACATTTTGGAATTTGCAGACTGGGCCTCCCCCCCCCCCCCCCGGTGGTAACTAGAGATTGAATTTGGGATCATTTGCATACAAGGATGTTTTCCAGACATTGGCACATACAGAGAGTCCTCAGCTTACAACCATTCATTTTTTGACCATTCAATGTTACAACAGCAC
The DNA here is from genome assembly GCF_009769535.1 of Thamnophis elegans. Lineage (NCBI taxonomy): Eukaryota > Metazoa > Chordata > Lepidosauria > Squamata > Natricidae > Thamnophis > Thamnophis elegans. The sequence goes on from NC_045544.1 coordinate 129,977,195, forward strand.
TGAAAAAAGTGACATGGCCATTTTTCACACTTAGCAACCATCCCAACATCCCCTATGGTCATGTGATCAAAACTCAGATGCTTGGCAACTGACTCATATTTATGACGATTGCAGGGTCCCGGGGTCATGCGATCACCTTTTGCCACCTTCTGGCAAGGGAAATCAAGGGGGAACCAGATTAAGTTAACAATTGGGTTGCTAACTTAAGAAGTGCTTAACAATTTACTTAATAATTGTGGCAAGAAAGGTAATAAAATGGGGCAAAACTCATTTAACAACTATTTTGCTTAGCAAAATAAATTTTGAATCCAATTGGACTTGGGTTGTAAGTCGAGGACTACCTGCAATGCCTTATGGCAGTGGTCCCCAACCTTTTTATCACCGCGGACCAGTCAGCCTTTGATAATTTTACCGTGGCCCGCTGAGCGCGCGCAGGGGTGGGGGGGCGTTGTTCCCTCTCTTCCCTGGAGCCTTTGCGCACGGCCCAGGAGCCTTTGCGCTGCAGCGAACATCAGAAGCCCAAAGCAGCATATATAAGTCTAATAAATAAATATTGTGCCATTTTTTCCTGCAACAACAGTGAGATTGGTTCATCTGAGAGCAAATGACCAAAATTACCCAGTGGACTTTTAGGTAAGGGACACCATTGACGGGGGGGGGGGGATGTTTGATTTAAAAAAATTGTTTCACTTAACAAATGTGGCAAGAAAAATTGTAAAATGGGGCAAAACTCAATCAATTTCTCACTTAACAACATACATTTTGGGCTCAATTGTGGTCGTGCATTGAGGACTACCTGCACTTACTTTCAGTGTCACTTCATTCTACTGTAGCATTAAATTTCATATAGAACAAGCTTGTTCTTTCAGAATTGTGGAATTGTTATATAACTGTCTACCTTTAGAAAAGTTTCTCTTGAGTTAAACTCAGCTCCTATAATTTTATTGATGTGTCGTAATTTTCTTAGCAGTAGTATGAAAATTGTCATTGTTGCTTTTGGACAATTTTTAATATTTTACTATTAAATATACAGTACTGAGATTCCCAGGTGGGTTCCCCTCCAATTATTAGCCAGGTTCAACCCTGCTCATCTTTTTGAGAGCAGGCAAAAACAGCCAGGTTACATCCCTACAAATTGAAAGCTCTCTCTCTATCTCTCTCCCCTCCCTTCCTCTCTCTCTGTCACTCTGTGTGTATATGTATGTGTGTGTGTGTGTCTATCTCTCACTCACTCACTTAATCACAGTGTGTGTGTCTGTCTCTCCCTCCCTCTCTATCACTCTATCCCTCTCCCCTCCCTTCCTCTCTCTCTGTCACTCTGTGTGTATGTGTGTGTGTGTGTCTATCTCTCACTCACTCACTTAATCACACTGTGTGTGTCTGTCTCTCCCTCCCTCTCTATCACTCTATCCCTCTCCCCTCCCTTCCTCTCTCTGTCACTCTGTGTGTATATGTATGTGTGTGTGTCTATCTGTTTCTCACTCACTCACTCACTCACTCACTCTGTGTGTGCATCTCTCTCTGTGTCTCTGTCTGTCTGTTTTTCTGTCTGTCTCTCCCTCCTTCCCAACCTGCAGATGGGCTCCGGACCAGTGGAGCCTCTTCCTTCTTTTTAACCAGGTGATCTTTATTAAGGCATAAAAATGAACCTTAATTAGAGGCTCAACAAAAGAAGCTGGAAAGAGATAATGAGATAATGGAGCCAAGAAGCTGAAACCTGGAACTGGAGAAAAACCTTTTCTATCCCCTTACCAGCCCATTCGGGAAGACGATCCCTCCCCCCGTGGATGGGTTCTAGATCAGCGGAGCCTCCCTGGACATCACAGCAGCAGCAGCCCCAAGTGTGCCGATCTCGGCGTTTTTCACATCGGGGCGTGCTGCAAGAGGGAGGGAGTGAAGACCTTTTCTAGCCGGCGCAAAGGACTTCCCCAGACTTGCTTTGCTGAGCAGGGGATTCAGTAGAAAGGAAAGCAACTTCAGAGCTACGGCTGGTGTTGGGCCGGCAAAGGCTTCCCACTGACCTCCCCCCCACCTCCGAGTTCCTGACAGATCGAATTATTTCAGCAACAGCTTCCCCCACCATGGCGCCCAGCCTCCCCCTCGTACGTCACCTCCGCTCCATTCTCCAGCAAGCCTCATGGGGTTTTTTGCCTTTAGGAATAAGAATGTTTAAAAGGCTTTTTTTTTTAATTTGAAAAAAAGATGATGCAGGTTCTGAAAGAGTGAATCTCCGTCGCACTGCTATGCTTTTTCTTCCTCCAAATAATGGTCACTGTTTGTAGAATTTTTAAAGAATTCCAAAGACGAGGTTCGGAGTAGAAAAATAAAGTTCCTTTTTATTTTCCAAAAATAAATCAGAGTTAATTTGAAAGCGGTTTGCAAAGCGCTGGTGGGTCTCACCCTGACTTCACCTGAGTCACAAAGGAGAGCCACACCAAATTCGAAAGTGAAACAGTAGTTATACCCTCCCTAACTCCTCCTACTCCTGGTCAGCTAGCCTGACGAGGGTGGTTACAGACCAATCAGAGACAATAATTACCCTATCTTTTACCTTATTTGGAAATACAATCTTTAGCCAATTAGCCCTTGGCATCCTTCTGGCCAATCAAACAATCACATTTTTCCCGCTCAGTTCATAGCCACTCCTCTTACAGTTCATTGTTCCCCTCTCAAGCATTTACATATCCTTCCCTCCGCCATTACCACGTGGTATAGCTCCCCCTAGTGGACTATTTTAGTAAAATATAAACACTTTATATTATTTTATTACTCCAATTCCCCCATTTCTTATTTGGTGATTTGTTTAATATTTTCTTTAATTTCTTTCAATCTTTCTTTCTCAGTTTCAGTATTTTTCATAGGGTGTAGAGTGTCCATACTTTCCAACAGGTGTATCTGGTTACCAATTTCTTTTAGTACCATCATTGTTTTCTCTGTTTGTTGGGCCTGCATAATACTTTTCACAGTTGTGATTACTAAGTTTCTTATTACCGGGATTAGACATGGCAACAACATTAATCCAATTAAAACTACACCAACCATAAATAAGGCTTGCTTCCAGTTTCTGAAAATGTCCCCTAGGAACCCTCCTTCATCTAGCAGGCCGGTCCAGGTCTGTACAGGAACATGAGCTGTCTGTATCATTTTATGGGTGATTTTCTCTATTACTATTCCGGAATCATCAATTTGTATGCAACAATTGCTAAGGTTAAACTTTCCGCAAACCCCTCCTTCTGCAGCGAGCAAATAGTCTAAGGCTAAGCGATTCTGCATAATATATGTTCTTGATAATACACTTTCCTTTGCAAGTTTTGTTAACGCCTTCGCAGTTTCATTTGTAATTACTTCTAATACTGCTTGTAACCTAATAATTCTGTTAATCATGTAAATTGGCGTTCTATATCCCCACGATCCATCTTGTGCCCACGTTGCAGGATCATAATATGCAATAATTCTCTCAGGGGGCCACTCATCATCCCTCCAGTTACCTATTTTTATCCCTTTAGAGAGATCCACTGAACGTCTACGTCGTGCGAGAACATCATATACAGGGACTCCCAATCTTTGTCTCTTTTCAATAGGAATTAGGAAAAATGAAGGTTGAATGGCCCCCAGAACACATGACCCATACCAACCCGCAGGTAACATATTATATGCAAAATTACCGCATATCCAATACAATCCATCAGGTGAATTCCATGCAATGGTATCGTTCTCTGGGTCCCAGATTCCTTGTAATTGAGTTACATTCAGTAACGAGTTCTCAGGTTTACTCATATTAATTTGTGAACTCCAAATATTATTTTCCCATTCATTAGTACATTTCAAAAAGCCCATGGGTTTATTCCGATTAGTTTGGTTATTCTTATTTCTAGTATAACATATATGACCTACTATATGGGATGTAACCTGCCAGGTTTCATTGAAATTATTTTTAAAAGTGAAGTTTCTTTGGTATAGTGCTATTTCAGTATAATTTGCCTCTTGCACATGCCATGGCCACCTATCTCCCATCGTAGTCCCTCCACATACAAAGCAATTCTTTAGCATAAGTTCTTTAGCTACTTCCTGAGCCAAATTTACAAACATGTTCTTTGCCCTCGGAGGCGTGGGTAGGTCGTTAAGTTTTCCAATCTCTTCTTCATAACTCCAGAAGAACTTTACAGGCTGATTTGTTAGCCTAGTCAACTCGGTTTTTATGACAATCCAACCGTAAGGGTCTTTTCCTGTTCCATCCACCCCGAGTCCCAAAGTGAAATATCTAATGGTAGGATGTTTATCATCTTCAGTATAATAGCGATTGATTTCTGTTAAATTAAATCGAAGACACAGAGGTGTACAAGAACCTGACAGACAGTCTGTAGTTACCGAGGGCTGGAATAAGGTTATACCAGGGGGTCCCTTAGCAGTTTGATGATTTATAGGGGCATACCAATAGGTAGTTCCCTCGTAACCACCATATGTGGATCCTGAAGATGGCTCCTGCCACAGGTATCTGCGGTTGACAATATATTGTTGTTCCCAAGAATGTGACCCACAAGTAACCCCTCCCCAGGACTTCTGCCCTTGTCCTTTCTCAATAGCTGCACAAACATCAAAGCAAATATCAATTGTGGTTCCTGTAGTGGTATTGGATCCCACCAGGGAATTTTCCCCCTTTTTGTATTGTATTACCTTATCTGCAGATCCACCTCCCTTATATCCTACAATAGTAACAGTACTCTGGATAGGTCCTACAGCTTTAGGCTCATAGCACTGTATTCCATTGGGAGTGTGACACTGGTTGTATTGAGTATTATTATATACACATGTTGGTAATATGGTCTCATTACATTCTGGCTTCATAGTATAGTATATTAAGGTCATAGAAACCCTTATACCTTGTTTAGTCTTTTGTAGACAGGCCCTACAGGTGTCATCCTTCAATTCTCTTCCTGTCCTAACTAATCTTAATGCTCTTTTCTCGAGATGGCCAAAACCGTCGCTTCCTCCCTCTAGCTGCTGTTCCAAAAAGGACAGGAACCATTCGCTAAAAGGAGGATATCCTATACTCGCTCTGGAGGTTACTTCTGCCATTATAATTTTTTTAGTCCTTTCTGATTGATACTGGGTGCACTGATACCATCCTATCGTTTGTTCAGTCACCTTGATGGTTATTCGTGACCGACACCTATTCTTTCCAGAATATGACATACCTCTCACATACCGGGGAGCTTTCTTATTTGCAGGCCAGACTTTCCATGTCATGAAACATGGTGCCTCTATACTCTGTAACCAACATGTCAAAGTTATCCAAGTATTAGCTTCCCCATGTATATGGTGAGGGTAAATACATATCCCTTCGGGATTGCACCTTGGTCCATCAGAATGTGGAACAATTGATCTTTTTGAGCGATTGTGCGGGAAAGGGATTCCATAGACTTCCTCTACCATCCCTTTCCTGCCTCTATTTTCATGCGTGCATACCCCCCATATGATTAAAGGTAAAATTCCCATCACTATTATCATCCCTATAAAATGCCATAGAAAATACTTGCAAGACATAGATGGAACCCAATAATCCCAGAACCCTTCTACTTGTCCTCTGATGAAAGGGCATCGTGGTTGCTTTACCCTTTGAACGTAAGGGCGGCCAGTAACTTGCGCAGGTCGGATCTTCATTTCCTTTTCTTTTAGGAAAGTTGTTGCCTTTTCAACACCAGCTTCAGTGGCTCCTTTTGAAACGCCCTCCAAGTTCCTGGTTCTTCCAAATTGGCTCTCTTCACTCTGGTGTAGTGGGTCCAGCCTTTTTCCCCAGTCCGGATTGCAGTGTCCGTGGTCAGCAGCACCAGGAATGGTCCATCCCACTTTGGCTTTAGGGAATCGTCCTTCCAAGTTTTTATCCACACCTGGTCTCCCACTTCAATGGAGTGTACTTTGAAGCTCAATGGAGGAGTCTGTATCAAATATCCAGCTTTTCTGAAAAATTCAAAAGTCTGGGACAGTGTTTGCAAGTATTGAATCAACCCTTTGTCTTTACTAGGTAAATCTCCCATTCGTATCCCAACATCTCTTAATGGCATCCCAAATAACATTTCGTAAGGTGAGATTCCCACATCCCTCCTGGGTTGTGTTCTTATTCTAAATAAAGCTATTGGCAAGGCTTTTATCCAATTCATTCCTGTCTCCAAATACAACTTTGTCAGCATTACTTTAATTTTTCCATTCATATTCTCCACCTTTCCACTAGAGGGCGGATGCCACGGGCTATGCAGGTCCCACTTAATTCCCAATACATTAGCAATTCCTTGAGTAATCTTCCCCGTGAAATGTCTTCCCTGATCACTATCGATTCTCTGAACCACTCCATATCTTGGTATAATATGCTCTAAGATTAATCTGACAACAGTTCTAGCAGTTTCATCAAAACATGGGTAGGCTTCCACCCACCCTGTTAAATGATCTATAATAACCAACAAATATTTATATCTTCCCACTTGTGGCATTTCAGTAAAGTCTATTTGTATATTTTGAAAAGGATAAAGCGCTAAAGGCCTCCCTCCTCTTTGTTTTTCCCTTAATTGGTTTTGATTTACCCTCTGACAAATTATACATTTTTGGGTCACTTGTTGCGCGGCAGTATAAACTTTTATTCCTGCATATTTCTTTAGTACTTCATCAATCAAAGCTTGAGTTCCCCAATGGCTCCCCTCATGTAATCTCTCAAAGATTTGTCTCATTAGGGGGTAATTGAGGATTTGTCTCCCATCTGGTAACCACCATTTCCCCTCTTCATTCTTCTTTCCCCCCATTTGTTTAATTTTATTCTCCTCCTTCTCATTAAAAATTGGTATTTCTTTCACTTCATACACATGGGGAATCATAACTTTGATCTGTTCAATGACTTCATTCATGCCTGCTTCTTTAGCCTCCTGGTCCGCCAGCCTATTTCCCTGTTTCTCTATTTCATCCCCTCTTTGATGTGCCCTTAAATGCACCACTGCAACTCTATGTGGCAATACAAGGGCTGATAATACTTCTTCTATTAACTGTTGATGTATCAGGTCTTTCCCTTGGCTTGTCACATACCCCCTCTCCTTCCAGATTTTCCCAAAGGTTTGCACCACTCCAAAGGCATACTTAGAGTCGGTGTAAATCGTCAAATTTGATTTTTCCCCCAATATGAGAGCTCTTTTCAAGGCATATAATTCAGCTGCCTGTGCAGACCAATGGTTTGGCAACCTCCCCCCTTCCAAAAGAGCCCACGTGCCCTCCTGAATTATAGCGTACCCATTTTGCCTTTTCCCCTCCACCACTCGTGAAGAACCATCAATGTACCATCTTTCTCCCTTTTCCAAAGGGGTATCCTGTAAATCCGGCCTAATTTTTGTTTCTAAATCCACTATTTCACTACACCAATGTTCAATTTCTTCCCCTCCTGATGAATTAATTTTATTGAGGAACTGTGCTGGATTCAATGCCGAGTCCGTTGTTAGAACTAGGTCAGCATGATCCAGCAACATACCCTCATATTTCAACAACCTTGAATCAGTCAACCACCTCCCAGCTTTCTGTCTCAACAATGTTCTCACTTGGTGTGGGCTGCTCACAATTAGCGCCCCTCCCATTGTGATTTTCTCACTCTTCTTTACTAATAACGCTACTGCTGCTATGGCTTGAATACATGTGGGCCATCCTTGAGCTACAGGGTCAAGGTTTTCGGACAGATATGCTACTGGTTTCTTTTGCCCTGCCCAACTTTGTGTCAAAATCCCCAGGGCTGTCCCTCCTTCCACTGACGCAAAAAGGTGAAATGGTTTCTCTAAATTGGGAAGACTTAAGACTGGGGCACTGACTAACAAGTGCTTAAGTCTCTGAAAGTCTTCATCCAACCCCTTGGTCCACCCAATTTTAAATGGTTTTGTTTGAGTTAACTGTTCATATAATCCTTTGGTCCATTTGGCATAATCTTCTATCCATAGCCTACAATATCCAATTAATCCTAAAAACTTTCTCAACTCTTTTTGCGTTTTAGGCCTTGGTTGTTCTATAATCCCTTGAATTCTTTCAGCACTGATCTTTCTTGAGCCCTGACTAATTAAATGTCCCAAATATTTCACTTCTGGTTCTACAAACTGAAGTTTCCCTCTACTTACTCTCAGACCCTGTTGGGCCAAAAAATTCAATAAAGCCACTGTTCCTTCCTCGGTATCTATTTTCTTCTTGCCTGACACTAAAAGATCATCTACATATTGGATCATGTTTATTCCTTTTGGTAACTTAAACTTTTCTAAGGTCTGTTCTAATACTTGTCCAAACAAATTTGGAGATTCTGTAAACCCTTGAGGCAACACTGTCCATTGATACTGCTGTTTCCTCCCAGTGAAAGGGTTCTCCCATTCGAATGCAAATAGAGCCCTACTGTCTTTGTCTAAAGGACAGGACCAGAAAGCGTCTTTTAAATCTATTACACTAAACCAGCGGTGTTCTACAGGTATTTTGCTCAAGATAGTATAGGGATTTGGGACTACCGGATGTCTGGTTTCTACTATTTTATTTAAAAGTCTCAGGTCCTGCACCATCCTGTAAGTACCATCTGGTTTTCTCACAGGCAATATAGGGGTATTGTAAGGTGACATAGTCCCTTCTAATAATCCGTCGTTTATTAGTTGGTCTATTACTGGTTGAAGACCTTTTCTTCCTTCCATCGGAATATTATACTGTTTTTGGCTTACTATCTCACTATTGGGTTTCAATTTTATCTTTAGAGGCTCTATCTCTAACCCACCCCTATTTCCCGGTTGCACCCAAACTAAAGGGTCGATCTTTTGCTCTTTCTCTTCTGTTAGAACATAAACTGTTTCACTTTTGTCAAAGCTTATTGTAATTCCCAAGGCAGACATCAGATCTCTTCCCATGATGTTAATTCCTGCTTCAGGCACATACAATAATTTTAGAGTCCGGATCTCATTTTTCCCATATCTTATTTTCACTGGTTCTAACTGCTTTACATTAAAAGCTTCCCCCTTTACCCCACTAACTTTTATTTTTGCTTGATCATCAATTTTTCCCTCTTTTGGCATCACACACATAGAGGTGCGAGATGCTCCAGTGTCCACTAAGAAGGTATATTCCTGGGTTCCCACCTCCAAATTTATCAAGGGCTCCCGGCGGGAACTCCTAATGAGGGGCCCCTGACTTCCCTAGTATATGTCTTCGTCCTCTTCCATCAGCCTATTAATTTGTTCCTCTCTGATCAGGGCGGGGCACTCTCTCTTAAAATGCCCCATCCTGCCGCAATGAAAGCAAGTTCCTCTTTCACCCATTGCCCCTCCTCTCATCATCCCTCTGGTGGCTCCACCCCGATTCCTCATTCCAAACCTACCTCTACATCCAACAGTCCCTCCCCCTCGCCCACGTGGCGCCCAACTCCTTTCTCCTTCCCTTTTCTCCGCTTGCATCACTTCCCTTACTGCAACTGCCATCATCTTGCTGGCCCTTTGTCCATCTCTCTTCACTTTCTCTTCCTCTCTGTTTACATAAACCTTTTGTGCTTCTCTTAACAGAACCTCCATAGCTTCCGTGGTCCAATTTTCCCTCTTCTGTAATTTCTTAGCAATATCCGGCCAGGCTTTGGTAACAAACTGGATTTTCACCAATTGGATATTTAGAGCATTGTCCGGATCCACCCCAGCATATTTACGCATTCCGTCCTTAAGACGCTGCAAATATGTTGCCGGGTCCTCATCCTTCCCTTGATTTATATTTACTGCTTTGGTCATGTTTTGTGCTTGTGGAATAGCTTCTTTCATTCCTTTTATGATTATTGATCTCAAATCCATCATATTCTGTCTTCCCTCTGCATCATTATTATTCCAATTTGGCCTTGCTAATGGGTATTTAATGTCCCCTCTGACTTGATTTCCTTGTACTCCCGGATTCTCCCTTTCCCAAATTGCCATTGCAGCTGTCCTAATTAAATTTCTTTCCTCTGGGCTAAACAAAGTTCTCATTATATTTTGCATTTCATCCCAGGTGTAAACGTTAGGTCCTAATAGGGCATCCAACTGATCGCTTACGGTCAGGGGATCTTCAACAAAACTTTTCATTTCTTTCTTAAATGCCCGTACTTCGGATGATCGTAAGGGTTCATGTACATATGTTATGATCGGAACCCCATTGGGATCATTTCCGTTCGGGGTTTCCCTTAAAGGGAATTGTTTAATTTGTTCTCCTTCTTGTGTGGAATCCAAAGGAGGCTGTCTAATTAGTTCCTCTTCCTCCATCTGCCTTGTTAAATCTTTCCTCACGTTTGCTAGCTCATTTCCCCTACAAACCTCCCTTTTGCCTGGAATCCACGGTCCTGAGTTGGTCAAAACCGGCATAGGTGGGGTCACAAAATTGGATGTTTCAAAGGGATTACTTGTGTTTCTTTCCACCATTTGGGGGCTTAAAATTGGCATAGAAGGACTGAGCCATTGGCTGGGAGTCAGCTGGCTTATTCCTCCAGGCATTTCAGGGTATAAGGGGGGGTTTAACACATTGGCTGGATGCGGGGGATTTTGAATATGTATCATATTATATGGGGGAGGAGCAGCAACTTGAGGAGGAGATGTAATTTTTAACAAATCTCTCCTCGTCTCCTCCTTCTCATCTTCTTCTATCTCTTCAATATTTTTAGACTTGGCTATCAAAATTCTTTCCGAAGGCCAAAGATCTGGGTTCCACAATAAAGCATAATCTAACTCATTCTCTAAGTTCTTACATTGTTTTTGTTTCACGTAATCATACAGATTACGGCATTGAAAATAATTTACAGCGCCATCTCGTGGCCACTCAATATTATTATCTTCCCACCAAATAAAACAGCACAGATTTACCATATTCTCTTTAGTCAATCCCAGCCTTAAAACCTCTCGATTATAGGGTGGGGACCCCCACCCAGCCAATATCTGGCCTAACGGGCCATTTGGATTGATTTTAAGTTTGGGATTCCTCCTCATTTTCTTTACACACTTCATTTTTGGTTTAATTGAACTTCCACCACCCATCTTCCCGATTGGTGGCTAACTTTTCTCCCGAGTATGTGTTCCTATGTCCCTCTCAACAACCCTTCCAAACTCACACGTCACCGTCCCCGGACATTCAACAATATCCCCTTCACTCACTCCGTCCTGCAGGTCCCCCAGGACCCCTCAAAAGGACTTTTTCCCAGCCCCCGTTGTTGATTCTCACCACACAACTCTAACCGTGACCGCCCTGGATCGTGTTTCTGGTGCCTTTTTACCAGGTACTCACTCAGGGTTCTGTGCACAGATGTTTCCCGGTCGATCTCCAAGCCGTCTTTTCCTCTTTATTCAACCTCTTTTCCTTTATTCAACTCCCCCTACTACTCGTCTATCGCACAATTTTTACGGGTTTCCAAGAGCTCCGCAGTTCTCTAGGTAGTTCCTCCTCCTCTCAAATTCGGAGAGGGGTGCACCCAAGGGAGACCCCCCTAGAGCCCAGCAAGAGATTGAATCCCGGACACGAGCCCCCAATTTGTTTGTAGAATTTTTAAAGAATTCCAAAGACGAGGTTCGGAGTAGAAAAATAAAGTTCCTTTTTATTTTCCAAAAATAAATCAGAGTTAATTTGAAAGCGGTTTGCAAAGCGCTGGTGGGTCTCACCCTGACTTCACCTGAGTCACAAAGGAGAGCCACACCAAATTCGAAAGTGAAACAGTAGTTATACCCTCCCTAACTCCTCCTACTCCTGGTCAGCTAGCCTGACGAGGGTGGTTACAGACCAATCAGAGACAATAATTACCCTATCTTTTACCTTATTTGGAAATACAATCTTTAGCCAATTAGCCCTTGGCATCCTTCTGGCCAATCAAACAATCACATTTTTCCCGCTCAGTTCATAGCCACTCCTCTTACAGTTCATTGTTCCCCTCTCAAGCATTTACATATCCTTCCCTCCGCCATTACCACGTGGTATAGCTCCCCTAGTGGACTATTTTAGTAAAATATAAACACTTTATATTATTTTATTACTCCAGTCACTGCTTATTGTAGCGAGTCAGCCTCCTAACTTCAGTCCAGGCTCTGCAACTACCTTCTCTCCCCACCCCCCCAAACCCACAGAAACAGGAGGGAATCGGTCATTATCATTAGCACTCTCTCCCACGCCTGGCCTCCCCTTCGGAGGTAAGGGGCGGGGAAGAGCAGATCTCCCGGGGACACAAATATTCCCCAAGTGCCACCACCCGCTTCTCGTAGCTCCCCCCACAAAAAACAGGAGAGGAGTGAAATGCTACGCTTTGGAAACGCGGATCTCCAATGCCAGGGCCATGCCAGGAGCTTCGGGGGTTCCCTCCAGGCCACCTGCACAGCCAGCAGCCGCATCCACAGGCTCCGTGGAGAAAGGCAGGCCATGGGAAAGGGGAGCAAGTCTGCTCCCTGGCTCCCCGCTCCAATCTCGCCCGCCCAGTTCCCAGACCCTCTCTTTGGAAAGAGTTCTCCAGCAGCTTCTGGCGAGGAGTTTTCCCCGCCCCACTCGGGCGCAAAGCAAATAAAGCAAATAAAATATAAAATGCTGGTTTACCTTTCTCTGCTGCTTCTCTCCCTGGCTGGAGCCAAGAGGAGATCCCTGTCCTAGTCTTCCTGCTGCCCTCGTGGCATGGGCAAAACGGACGGTACTTTGTCCCTTCTGTCTCCCCGTTGCTCAGAAAAGCAACTCCGGGAAGGTCCTTTGGTGGCGGCCCCCGGCCGCTGCAGCGATCATGGCCCCCGGCCGCTGCGCGGCCCGGTGCCAGGTACTCCACGGCCCGGCACCGGTCCGCGGACCGGGGGTTGGGGACCACTGCCTTATGGAACCAACTCCATATTCTTTCTGCCTCTCCTGTGACGAATTGACACTGTAATTGGGACAGGGATATTTTATAAAGCATAAAGTTTTATAAAGCATAAGCATGGCACTATATTGAGGTTGGGTATCCCACAACTTTTGAAGCCCAAGTAGCCTCCCTCCCAATTTCCAGGATTTCCTTCCCAGATATTTAATAACAGAACAAAACACAATTGGGTGTATTGCAATTTTTCATGTTGTTTTTTTTAAGGTAATTTGAAGATCACAGTCCATAGTAATAGAACAAACAGTCAAGAAATATGCTGTGAACAAAGGATAGGATATAGGATAGGGGATAGGATTAGGTTTAGAATTAGAATAGAAATAGGGTTAGGTAGGGTAGGATAGGATAGGATAGGATAGGATAAAATAGAAGCGGGAAGGGACCTTGGAGGTCTTCTAGTCCAACTCCCTGCTCAAGGAGAAAACGCTATACCATTTCAGACAAATGATTGCCCAGTTTCCTCTTAAAAGCCTCCAGTCCAATGATAAAGGCAAGCCATTCCACTGATTAATTGTTCTGTCAGGAAATTTCTCCTTGGTTCTAGGTTGCTTCTCTCCTTGATTAGTTTCCATCCATTGCTTCTTGTCCTGCCCTCAGGTGATTAGCCATGATGGTTTGTAAAATATGTTCAGATGCCCTGATGTGTCTCTACCTGCCAAGATCAGAACTGCGTGAACTATTTTCTGTGATATTCTATGGAAGTAAAAGTTGAAGACACAAAACAGAAAAAAAATATTGAGATTTTTGAACTTTGGTGTTAGAGAAGATTTCTGAGAATACCATGGGCAGCCAAAAAAATCCAAACCAAACGGATCATTGAACAAAATTAACTCAAGAGTTCTCAGTTGAGGCACAAATGATCAGCCCCAAATTTTCCTGGTTCAGACACGTTATACCAGTGTCTCTCAACTCAGGCAACTTTAAGATGTGTGAACTTCATCTCTAGTGAAGAGATGATCTAGGGGGTGACATGATAATAGTCTTCCAATATCTTAAGGGTTGCCACAAAGAAGAAGGGATCAACCTATCCTCCAAATAAAGCACCTGAATGCAGAACAAAAAGCAATGAATGGAAACTAATCCAGGAGAGATCCAACTTAGAAATAAAGACAATTTCCTGACAGAAGATCAGTGGAACAGCTTGCCTTCAGAGGTTCTGGGTTTTCCCTCACTGGAGGTTTTTAAGAAGAGATTGAATAGCCATTTATCAAGTATAGTACCCTGTTTCCCTGAAAATAGGACCTCCCCGATAATAACCCCAATCGGGTTTTTGAGCGCATGCGCTAACATAAGCCCTCCCCGAAAATATTGCAACACAGCAGCAGCCATGAGGTGACCACACTCGCCCCCTCCTGCACTTCAAAAATAATAAGACCTCCCCGAAAATAAGGCCAAGTGGTTATTGGGAGGGGGTGTCAAAAGAAAATAAGACCTTGTCTTATTTTCAGGGAAGCATGGTATAGATCAGGGGTCTCCAACCTTGGCAACTTTAAGACTTGTGGACTTCAACTTCCAGAGTTCCTCAGCCAGATTTGCTAGCTGAGGAACTCTGGGAGTTGAAGTCCACAAGTCTTAAAGTTGCCAAAGTTGGAGACCCCTGGTTTAGATCATCTGATTGAGCAAAGGGTTGGACTAGAAGACCTCCAAGGTCCTTTCCAACTCTGTTATTCTCTACTCTGTCTTAAAGTTAAAGAACCAATTTCGTTGTATTTAAGTACAATGACAATAAAGATTATACTTAACTTGCTTACTTAAAGTTGTCGAGGTTGAGAAACACTACATTATGCCAAGATCCAACTCTGAAGAGACTGCTCTGATGCCGAGAAAGATAGAAGGAAAGAGAAGAAGATTTCTATGGAGTATCCAGGTCATGGTTGTCCCAAAGATGCTTTTTCAGGAGGCAACAAGGACCTTTTTTCTTCTTTGAAGACATTTGGCTTCTCATCCAAGATGCTTCTTCAGCTCTGACTGCATGGTGGGGAATGGAATATAAATCTTTCCATTCCCCACCATCCAGTCAGAGCTGAAGTAGCTTCTTGGATGAAAAGCCAAACATCTTCAAAGAAAGAGAGCCAATTCCAGTTGCCTCCCGAAAAAGCATCTTTGGGACAGCTGACTTTTGAACACCACTTGTCGGCTGTGACCAGGGGGGCATTTGCCCAGGTTCGCCTGGTGCACCAGTTGCGTCCCTACCTGAACCGGGAGGCCCTCACAACAGTCACTCGTGCCCTTGTGACCTCTAGACTGGACTACTGCAACGTGCTCTACATGGGGCAGCCCTTGAAGAGCATTCAGAGACGTCAGCTTGTCCAGAATGCAGCCGCGCGAGTGATCGTGGGTGCACCTCGGTTCACCCACATAACACCTCCGCGAGCTGCACTGGCTGCCTATTGGTCTCCGGACACGCTTCAAGGCGCTAGTCGTCACTTATAAAGCCCTTCATGGTATTGGACCTGGGTACTTGAGAGACCGCCTGCTGCCAATCACCTCCGCTAGACCGATTAGATCCCACAGATTAGGCCTCCTCCGAATTCCATCCGCCGGCCAGTGTCGACTGGCGACTACCCGGAGGAGAGCCTTCTCTGCGGCTGCTCCGACCCTCTGGAACGAACTCCCCGTGGAGATTTGAACCCTCACCACCCTCCAGGCCTTCCGCAAAGCTGTTAAAACCTGGTTGTTCCGACAGGCCTGGGACTAAAGAGCTGTTGCCCCCGTCTTGAATGGTATGACTGTTGTGTGTTTTTAAATTATGTATTGTTATGTATTGTTTATTTTTTATTTTTTGTCTGTACCTCCCCCCTTCCCTGATTTGATTTGTTAGCCACCCTGAGTCCCCTTCGGGGGAAAAGGGCGGCATATAAATATAATAAATGAAATGAAATGAAATGAAATGAAAGTACCTTTGGGAAAAGAGAAGAAGAGAAGAAGAGGACAACCAAGAGCAAAGTGGATGAACTCAATTACAGCAGTGACAAGTGCTTCATTAGATGACCTGAAAGGACCAGGTTCTGGAGAAGGTCTAGGGAAGTCAGTCATGAGTCAAACTTGATGGCACATAACCAGGAGCAATCGTGAGCTAAGCATTAATTCTGCACAGTGCGTTCCTTCTGATTCTTTAAGGCTTAAAAATTGCTCCCCCCCCCCCCAATCCAGCAACAACATCTTCACTTCCCCAGATAAGCTTTTGGAAAGTAGCATAATGAAAACCAAAATGTGACTCATGCTTCATCGTTCCATTCTGAAATCCAATTTAAAATGCACTTCCCAGTCGCTCCATTTTCCCACTTTATTTTCCTAGAACAAATCCGAGGAAAAATAAAATAAACAAATGGCATCCTTCCTTGCAGATTTTTTTTAATGATTCCTTGTAGAAAACTGGCATTTTTCTTCCAAGCCTTCACCATTTGTTTTTTAAAAAAAACAGCTGCAGAAGGAGCTCTAAGCATCTGTTTCTGTCTCAACCTGTTGAGAACAAGATCTGCCTGGAAGGGAAATAACCCCCCCCAAAAAATAACCTTTGCCAGGAGTTTTTTGGCTACTGTAATGGAGACTGTTGAGACACGTTGGTGATGTTCAGCTTCTTATTTTAAGAGTGGCAGGAAGCTCCATTGTTGGATTTTTTTTTTCAGCCGTTGGGATTAGAAGGGATTTTGAGGTGTTCAGGAGGAAGGTGATGCGAAGCTGCAAGTTGTCAAACCCTATTTGGAAATGGGGGTGGGGGGGAAACACACCCCACCAATCTCTCCACCATCTCTTTAAGTCTGCACGGAATATATTATAAGGTGCTAACAAGCTGATGTCAGCATAATAAGATCCTGGTGAACTGCATCTCTGTGGGGTGTTTTCTTTTGCCCTTGCATCACAGATCAGCAGGTGTCTCCTTCATATTAAAGGACTGGGTTTGGTGGGGTAAAAGTGCACACTTGTTTACAGCAGCTCCATACGAACGCAATGTAGTTTGCGTTGTGTGGCAACCTACGCATGGAAACCATTCTTGAGGTTTCAAATCGGAGCGCCATCCAGGGAGATGTCTCGGCTCGCCCCTCCTGTTCTTTGCAGGATTTGAACCTTGCAAATGAATAAAAAGGGAAACCTTTGGCCCATCTGCAAAAAGGTAGGGGGTGGAAAATTGGGGATGGGGGGTGGTGGGAAGACATTGGTTGGCTTTTTCTCCAAGATATATGGGTCCTCAGGTGTCCACCTGTAACACAGTTGGTAGTTTTTGCCAAGTATTCAAAGAGATGAAATACTTTGGGCACCTAATCAAATACTTTGGCTACCTAATGAGAAGGAAGGACTCCATGGAGAAGAGCCTAATGCTGGGAAAGATGGAGGGCAAAAGAAGAAGAGGGCGACAGTAAATGAGATGGCTGGATGGAGTCACCGAAGCAGTCGGCGTGAGCTTTAATGGACTCTAGAGGATGGGAGAGGACAGGAAGTCCTGGAGGAAGGTTGTCACGATAGGTCGGACACGACTTGGCAACTAACAGCATTCAAAGAGAAAGAGCCACAAATTGTTGGATTGAATAAGGAATCATAGAATCGTAGAGGGGAAGGGAACTTGGAGGCCTTCTAGTCCAATCCCCATGCCCAAGGCAGGAATCCATATATATCTTGGTCAAATGATTGTCCAATTTTTCTTCATAGTGAGGAGGAGAATGGACTTGACCTTGTCCTCTCGTTGATTGGCCTGGGTCAGATAAGCTCTTTGGGTCACGCCCTGGTCACCAGGTCCCACCCAGTTATTGACTCAGTCCCCAACTGGACGGTTGGACCATCCTGGAACTCTTATAGCAATAGCAGTTAGACTTATATACTGCTTCATAGGGCTTTCAGCCCTCTCTAAGCGGTTTACAGAGTCAGCATTAGTGTCCCCACAATCTGGGTCCTCATTTTACCCACCTCGGAAGAATGGAAGGCTGAGTCAATCCTGAGTCAACCCTGAGCCAGTGAGATTTGAACCGCCGAGCTGCAGAACTAGCAGTCAGCTAAAGTGGCTGCAGTACTGCACCCTAACCACTGCACCACCTCGGCTTTTTCAAGAAAGATTCAAAGAGATCCTCCTGCCGGTGCGAGTCAGAAGCGCTCTCCACTAGCACTCAGGAACGGCGCACTGCCCAGGTCACTGAGCAAGTCCAGGGACACTCAGTGAGAACCAGTGACCGGGCAGCCGAAAAGCGAGGGCATGAGCCTTATTGAAGGAAAGCCTTGTCCAGGAGGCTCTACCGGCGCTGGAGCGCTCCACCAGTCCCCTCAGGGGTTGAGCAGTGAACCGTGGCTTTTCAAACACCGTGGAGCACCCGCGCCACTTACACGTGGCCCGGCAGGGAAGAGGCCATGAGCAGAGCCGGCCAGCAGAGCAGAGGAGGCAGGAGAGAGGAATCCCGGCGCGCGGCAGCTCCTTTGAACACCAGCCGCTGGCAAGCACATTTTCAAAGGCAGCGCCCTTTGTTCTTTGGCGTGAAGCGCCATTTTGAAGGCGGAGGGGACCACGTGATCAAAGATGGCGGCCCCCAGTACACCCGAGGAGGCCAGCAGGATCCTGACCCTTCCAACGATCTCCAGCAGCCCCTCCGGAGGGAGAAAGGAGCAATCCAGGTCAGTGACCACCTCTGAGGCGGCCCAGAAAGGGGGGGGGGTGCCAAGGCAAAAGCCAAGAAGAGGCACATTCTTCCCAGGATGGAATTAGCAGCTGAAGGTAGCCCCAAGCCCTCCAAGCCCATTTCTAAATTTGAAAAGCAGAGGCATGGGGCTTTGGAGCGACTGCAAGAAGGCAGGCAGCCAAGGCACCAGCTCGAGGCTGGGAACAGAGGGGAGGGCCCCAGACATTTCCTCACCCAGCAAGTCCACAGAGGGAGACCCAGCCTTACAAGGAAGGATCCCCATTGACACCTCGAGCCTCTGGGGCTCTGCACATGGGTGGCAATCACCCCCATATGCAGCATCATTGGGGCAACTCCCGCCCATGGGGCCTTCGCTACAAGCTACTTCCTCTGCACCGGTGGGCATGGGTACCAACCAGCTACCCTCCTTAGAGGTTAATAAATAAATACCCAACTTCCAGACCATGATGATGCAGGCCTTCCAGCAGCGCATGGCAGCGTCCTTTCAACAACCACAGAGACAACCACAGGCGGCACCCTTGCCTATGGTACCAGAAGGGCTGGAGACCCAGGAGGAGGATCCTCCAAATTCCCCAGGCTTATCCCAGGACGACAGTGACTTGGAATCAGAGGCAGGCGAAATTAGAGAGGACAAACTCTCTGAAGATGAAGGCAAGCCACTTCCCAAGCCAACTTTTTTTTTTTATTATTCCAGCCTTCTTTGTACAAATCACTTCTGTCCAAGGCCAAGACAGCCGCCAAACTAGGCAACAGGTTTCAGGTTTCAGGTTTAGTTTATTTGTATGCCGCCCCTCTCCGGGAGGGACTCAGGGCGGCGAACAACTCCGAAGGGGAAAAAGGGACACAGACACAATACATATAATTAAAATACGCAAAAGTCATACAACCATACAAGTCGAGAGGGGAGGGGAACTCATCAACCCCAGGCCTGCCGGCACAGCCAGGTTTTGACGGCTTTCCGGAAGGCCTGGAGAGAGGTGAGGGTCCGAATCTCCGCGGGGAGTTCATTCCAAAGGGCCGGAGCTGCTACAGAGAAGGCCCTCCCCCGGGTAGTAGCCAGATGGCATTGGCTGGTGGACGGAACCCGGAGGAGGCTGACCCTGTGCGATCTAACGGGTCTTTGGGAGGTAATTGGCAGCAGGCAGTCTCTCAAGTACCCAGGTCCAATACCATGAACAGAGCAACAGAAGCATCACCTCAGCCCCAGGGTTTCTCGTCAGAGACCATCTTCGAGGAGCAGGCCATCGAGGTCGACACGGTGCCCACACTTACAGTCGTAAGTGCAGTTGTAACTCTGAACAGTCACTAAGTGAACAGTTGTAAGTCGAGGAGTTACCTGTAGTAATGTTTATATATTGGCTTTCAACCTCCCTTCACCCCAAATAGTTCATGATGGTAAAATGAATGAACTTACAACTACTGTAAAGAATATCGGAAACTATATATTTTATTTTTTCTTTCTTTTCTATTTTTCCTTAACTTTTCTTGCACTTTTTGCTTTTTCTTTGCTTTCTTTCTCTTTTTCTTTCCTTACTGTATATTAATTTATATTTCATGGACTAAGATAAGGCTCCACCTCTTTCCCCCTGTGCATTTCGTCCCCATCTTTGTCAATTTTAAACCAGTTTACTATTGATTGTTATATGAAAATATTGGGTTTTTTTATTGATTGCAAGCTGCCTAAAGTCACCTCTAGCAAGGCGGACAGCATAATAAAAATATTTAGTGGTAATATTAGTTTCTCTCTTCTTTTATTAATGTTTCAGTACAAATCATAAACAAGAACCTGGTTGTAGTACATCCGTGTTTCTCAAACCTAGCCATTTTAAGATGTGCAGACTTCAACTCTCAGAATTCTCCAGCCAGCATCAACTTAAAACAGGGAGATCGCTAGAAAATTTCACACTAGTTTTATTTGCAGCTCAGACCAACCAACCTGACATTAATTCCGTATTGGGAATTGAGTTCTATACATCGTAAAGTTGCCAGGTTTGAGGAATAGCAACTTCACAGCGATCTGGATTGGGCCTGGAGCTTTAAGTAACACAAAAAGATCTGAATCGTCTTGCAAAAAAATTGCGCACTTGAGCTGCTGCCCGAAAAGGCCAGATTTGGGGTTTTCAAAAGTCGCG
This sequence comes from Thamnophis elegans, assembly GCF_009769535.1. Classification (NCBI taxonomy): domain Eukaryota; kingdom Metazoa; phylum Chordata; class Lepidosauria; order Squamata; family Natricidae; genus Thamnophis; species Thamnophis elegans. Next base: position 129,997,825 of record NC_045544.1, read on the forward strand.
TTTTCCCCTCCAGTGATATTCAGAGCGTAGCATATTTAAATTATTCTGACTTGCAAGCAGGGTTGTGAAGCAATGTTTAACTGCAATTGTTCAGGGTGTTAATCTTCCTAAGGTGGCTCATAATTACCTCACAATCTTAAACCCTTAATACATAACGTCAGAATTCATAAAAGCATCATTACATTAGTTATATGAGATCTTCTCAAAAGCTACTACCGTGTTTTCTCAAAAATAAGACCTACCATGAAAATAAGACTCAAACTGCTTTTTAGCATGCTCCTAATTATAAGCCCTATCCCAAAATAAGCCCTAGTTGTTGTCATGGGGCGTGGCCAGCCAGAGGCAGCATGGGCATGGGGATTGATAGTGTCCGTCAGCAGCTGTGCAGTGCAGGTGAGTTGATTACCTGTCTAAGCAGCAAGCAGAGGCAGGGGGGAAGCACACGATCCAGATGGGCTGTGGGAAAGTTGAGAGTCGGGCTGGAGCAGGCGGGTGGCCACGTGCGGCTCGTCTTCATGCGGTGGCACCAGCAGCAGACAGTTACGGGGGAGGGGGAGGCAGGCAATTCGGATTTGTCACATGGGCCTCAGGCAAGGCCAGAGACACGAAGCCAAACCTCCCACGGCCGGTGCCTGCTCTGGCCCACCGACTTGGCTTTCCCGTTGCCCGTGCGGCATGGCCGGATTGTGTGCTTCTCTCACCGCCTCTGCCTCCATCTGCTGCTTGTACAGGTAATCAACTCACCTGCGCTGCGTGGGTTGCACAGCCCCAGAGTGCACTGACCAAGGGACCTGCAGGCTGCATCTGTTGCTGGACAACGTCAACCCTCATGTGTTTGCCACCTTTTGTGCATGCACGAGGAGGGACGCCCAGCCGGGCTGATCACCTTGATGTCATGTTTTCCCAAAAATAAGCCCTAATGCTTATTTTGGAGCCTCCCCCCAAATATAAGACCTGGTCTTATTTTCAGGGAAACATGGTAATAGTACAGGTAGTCCTCAACTTACAACCATTCGTTTAGCAACTGCTCAAAATTACTGAGCAGTAACAGAAAACAGTGACTTAGGACAGGTCCTCACTCTTATGACCGTTACAGTATTTTTTCCCCTCCCCATGGTCACATGATCAAAACTCAGGTGCTGGGCAACTGGCATGTGTTTATGACAGTTGCCACATCCCTGGGTCATGGGATTATGCCTTTTGGGATCTTCCGACTAGCAAAGTCAATGGGGGAAGCTGGATTCATTAACAGTCTCATGATTCGCAGAACAACTGCAGGGATTCACTTAACAACCACGGCAGAACAACCTTAAAATCAGACGCAATTCCTTCCACAGTTGCCTTGCTTGGCAACTTAAAATTCTGCTCCCAATGGCGGTCATAAATTGAGAGCTACCTGTTAGATGGCTTTCGCACATGCATTGGGGAGAGAGCAAACAGGGAACACCTTTTGAAATAAGCATGACGACCACCCCCCACCTCAACACAGGTTTGAATGACTTAATATTAACTCTGCAACGTGCTTTCCCCGAGGCAAAATTAATTTACCATGCTGCACGTACAATGGCAGTTCTGGGAAACAGCCAAGAAAAAGAGATCCGTGCCTAGATGGCTTTTTTGTTCAACCCACCCCACACCTTCCCGCGTCGTGGCTGTCAATCAACTGGGATAACCAGCAGTACCAGTTTGTCTGCTTTCAATGGCTGAGGATTGAGCTGGGCTGAGAAGACAGGAAGTGTTAAATGCACAGCTTCTATTAAAATACAGGGGAATATATATATATTAATATATACATTAATCATTTAAACAGCCTCAGGAGGCCGATTAAGTCGCATCGGTAGATTCTCCAGCAGAATCTATTCCGCGATTGAAGCTTCTTAAATATTCCAAGCCATTTTTCCACTTTCGTTTGAGTTTGCTCTTTCAGACAAGGTGCCAAAATCTCCTGGTGAAACTATTTAGGTTAAATGCTTAGGGTCGGGTGGGAACTGACTAAATTCCTTTAATTAACCCTTTCTGCAGAGGTTGATGGCAGGGGCATATGCCCTGAATAAAATTAATAATGAGGAAGAAATGCTTCATGTTCTCACAAAGCTGTGCTTCCTTATTGGAAGTTTTTGAAAAGTTTTGCCATCAAATGTACATACTCCATATCCTGAAGAACATTAGAATCTGAACTGAACCCCGTGAGACTTTTGACAAATTAAGCATATTATGTATTTTGTAATAAATTAAGGTGACATACTGCATTTAAACATACCAAAAGAATTTTTTGTTCCAAATTAAGATCTTTGATAAGAAAGATGGCTCAGGAAAATGTACAATTAAAGCAAAGCTTTGCTCGAAGACAATTAAGGGTATAAGCTATTAAAATAGTAATTGTACCACACCCAAAAATCTTTCTGTATAATGGATTCATGCATACTTCGAGGGAAGTATTTACTGAACAAAAATGACAGTCTGGAATCTGTCTGGTTTGATTAATGTTATGTTCACATATTTTAATAAGTAATAAGTGTATTTTTAGAAAGCGGGAATCTTCAGATAAATAACAACAGTGGATTTTTTTTCCCTTCAAAGGAAGCATTTTCCTTTGCATGTGATCAAATCCATGATGGTATGTAGTCAGAGCCCGATAAACACGGAACAATGTTTTCAGTAATGCATTTTGAGAGCCCAAGAACCATTGCTTTTTCAACATCTTGCCACTGCATTGGGAAAAGAGAACATTCAAACTGCCACTCTCAAAAAATCATGTAAATGCTTGATATTAATTTTCATCTGCTACTTTCAGTGCCCCTTAAAAGTTGTGAGACTCTATGCTTAAGCTTAGACCAGTGTTTCAAAAATGACAACTTTAACATGTGTGCAACTCCCAGAATTCTCCAGGCTGCATGAGGCCCTAAAGTAGTGATGGCTAACCTTTGTGTCCTCGCATGCCAAAAGCATGTGCGTGCATGCGATAGCACACATCCCCGCGTGCCCCCCCCATGCATGCACGCACAAATACACACCCCTGCGCCCAGTTTTGGACCTAGGTGGCCTCCTTGGAACCTCCTGGGACCAAAAATAGGGCATGGGGGGCACGCAGCACCCCATTCCCCTTTTGGGGCCTAGCAGGCCTCCCTAAAGCCTCCTGGAATGAAAAATCGTGTGCGGGGGGTTGGGGCATCCCCCACACACTCCCCCCACCCCTTGCACATGCGCATGTGAGCCCCCCACCCCCACGCATGTGCACGCTTCTCCTATGTATGCAGCAGAGACCCGAAAATCAGCTGGCCAGCAGGAGGAGCGCGCGCATGTGCGATGGAGCTGAACTGGGGTGACGGCTCGTGTGCCGGCGGTTCACCATCACGGCCCTAAAGGAAGACTAGAATTCGTGGTCTCTTGGTTTTTAGTCCAGCATCTTTCCTGCTTCACCAAATTGGCTGTCAAAATGTTAGCAAATGATTGCTATTTTATATAGATTTTAAAAGGGGGAGGGGGAAAGAACTGGAGGATTCTTTAAAAAAAAACCAAGAGATTTGGCTTGACTCAACCTCCTCATGTGATTACTGGATTTCTTTGAAGGCTCTCTATTGTTCAGCTCCAAAAAACCACAAGAAACCTTAGTAAGCTGTAACGTTGGGACAGGTAGAAGCAAAGAGAAGAGGCCACCGGCAGAGAAGGTGGATGGGCTCAGTTACAGAGGCGATGGGCGAACCATTTCTTGGCCCTTGTCTTCAAATCCAAAGTACAATATTTTCTCTTGCCACCTGGATACATAAACCTTGCGCATTTTCCTCTGCAAACCATATATAGATAATTTCAACCAAACTTGGTACACAGATGACTTACTCTCTGGAAACGAATACTGTGGGGGTAAGATACCTCTAACACCGCTTGGGGTGGGGGTGTTCTGTTAGGATACAGCCTGTTATGCCTTAATATTGCTTCTACCGTACTGCCTTAAAATGGCTTCTACTGTACAGCACTGCGGAGTTGCCAGGGTAACGGCTTCACAGTACTCCACAAGGGGGCTCCCTCTAGTAAGGGGGAAAATCCAACATTAGAAATTGCGGCGATGTTCATGGAAGGAGGGTTGGGATGAATAAATACCTGGGCAGCGCCGGGTTATCAGCTAGTTAAAGATAAAATGGAGAGACACAAACTATATGTCTTCTCACCCATGGCCTATACAGGTAGTTCTCCACTTACGATCACAATTGAGGCCAAAATTTCTGTTGCTAAGCAAGACCATTGTTAAGTGAGTTTTGCCTCATTTTACAACCTTTCTTGCCACGGTTGCTAAGTGAATTGCTGCGGTTCCTAAGTTAGTAATACGGACGTTAAGTGAATCCGGCTTCCCCATTGAAATGTTAACATGAAATTAAATATGTATATTGAAAAGGAATTATAAATACCATCAACATAAAATGGCGCTTGCTCAGAAGCTGAAATACACCAAGTAAATGAGAGGAAGAGTGGGGAAGAGAGGAGAGAGGTAAAGGGAAGAAGAGAGGGATAGGAGAGAGGGTAGGGGTGGAAGAGTAGGAGAGAAATGAGGAGTGGAAAGGGGAGAGGAGAAGGAGAGAGGAAGGGGAAGTAGAGAAGAGAAGGATGACGGAGGAAAGAAAGGAAATAGCGAGGGGGAGGAGAGAGGGAGAAGAAAGTGATGGATAAGGTACAAATATGGTGTATGGAGAGCAGAAGAGCCAATAATCGTTTTTGGGAGTTGATGGTAAGATGAATTGATGTAAACATTTAATAATACAATATGATGTTGGCTATGTAAGAGTATACATGTGATGAAAATGAAAAAATAAAAAAACTTTAAATGAAAAAAAAAAAAGAAATGTTCACATGAGATCCTAATTGACTCATTCTTCCCATTTCCTTATTTAAAAATTTAACTAAGCTGGAGCCGTTCAGTCTACACAACCTTTGCTGCATTAATTCTGACCCTGGGCCTTGGGATTTTATTTATGGCTGGCTTGGAAGTGACCACAACAATTCCTCTTGCAAATATTCAGATTGAACTGAAATGGCAGTTTTGGGTTTTTTTTGCTGTCCAGAATAATGGGAGAAAGCGAGTCGAAGTTTGCATGCATCAGATTGGCTTTATACAAAATACTTCTCAGAAACCTGTTTTTTGTGCAAAGCAAAGAATGGAAAGTTAGCCAAAGGTTCCCAGTTTGTTGTTTGCTTAAAAAAAAAAAGAACCAGTCCAGCACTTGCTGAACACAGAGCAATCAGGTGCTCCACTTACTAAATAGTCTAGTTCCCATATCATTGTTTTCTTTAGGCTTGGAGAATTAGGATGCTTCCAGTTTGAACATGTCTTCAGAATTCCTTGACTGAAAGTACAGGTAGTCCTCAAAGTCATGACTGCAATGGAGCCGAACATTTATGTTCTTAAGGGAGACATTTGTTAAGTGAGTTTTGCCCCATTTTACGACCTTTCTTGCCACAGTTATTAAGTGAATGACTGCAGTTGTTACATTGGGAACACGGTTGCTAAGTGAATCTGTCTTCCCCATTGACTTGGCTTGTCAGAAGTTCGCAAAAGGCCATAGCTCAGGAACCCTCATAAATGTGAGCCAGTTGCCAAGTGGCTGAATTTTGATCACATGACCACAGGGACGCTGTGTGAAAAATAGTCCTAAGTCACTTTTTCCAGTGGCGTTGTAACTTTGAACGGTCACTAAACAAACGTTTGTAAGCCGAGGACTACCTGCATTGTTTTTACACGCGGATTAAGCCACTAATGCAGGGAGCTTCTGCCGTGGTTTATTCTACAGGCAGTCCTTGATTTACAACTGTAATGGAGCCTGCCCATTTATGTTCCTAAATCATGACATTTGTGAAGCAGGTAACCCACATATCCAGGGTTGACTTTACAACTTCTTTTTTTGCAACGGTCATTAAGAGAGTACTGCAGTTGTTAGATGAACACTGTGGTTGTTAGGTGAACCCAGTGGAGGGCTTCAAAAATATTAGCAAGGGGTTCTCTGCCCAGTTGCTGGGTGGGCGTGGCCTAATCAACCTCCTGCACCATGGCGGGATGGGTGAGGTAGCCCTCCTCGGGCTCCAGAGGCTTTCCTTGAGCCTCAGGGAGGGCAAAAACGGCCTCTGGAGGCCCTCCCGAATTCCTGACCTTCCAGTAGGCCCATTTTTCGCCCTCCCCGAGCCTCCATGTGAGCCCTGCACTTACCTGCACCCAAATCGGGCCGCGTGGGGACTCCTGGGAGGTGAGGGGTGGGCGGGGCCAGCCAGGAGTGGGATTTGGAGGGGGGGTTCTCCGAACTGCACAGAATCTTAGCTAGAGGTTCTCCCGAACCCCTGCAAACCCCCAGCAGCCCAACTCTGGGTGAACCCATGGTTTTCTATGGGGTATTTTTTGCCAAAAGCCAGAAGTAGATTTGATTTACGGCAAAAAAACATCACAATTTGCCGTCACGTGGCTGTGGGATGCTGCAAAAACAGCTGTAAATGAAAGCTGGTGGCCGAACACCTGAAATGCAGACATGCGACCACAGTGGGTCAGCCCGGTCATCCGAACTTCAGAACTAGGCTGCTGTCGTCATTTCAAACGGTCACCAAGCAACCAGCCATACTCTGTCAAGGACTGCCTGTAGTTTTTCCTCTTTTGGACGATCCTGGGGAATTGTCTGCGGAGATTCTCAGTCATCCAGGTCATGGTTGTCTCAAAGGTGCTTTTTCAAAAGGCAGCTGGACTTCCTTTATTTTTCTTTGAAGACTAATTGATGAGAACTAAGGCCTTTTCAAGGGACGCGGTGGCTCAGTGACTAAGATGCTGAGCTTGTTGATCAGAAAGGTCAGCACTTTGGTGGTTCGAATCCCTAGCGCCATATAACCGAGTGAGCTCCCGTTACTTGTCCCAGCTTCTGCCAACTAAGCAGTTCGAAAGCATGTAAAAATGCAAGTAGAAAAAAAAAATAGGAACCACATTGGGTGGGAAGGTAACAGCGTTCTGTGTGCCTTCAGTGTTTAGTCATGCCAGCCACATGACCATGGAGACGTCTTTTGACAGTGCTGGCTCTTTGGCTTTGAAACGGAGATGAGCACCACCCCCTAGAGTCAAGAATGACTAGCCGATATATGCGAGGGGAATCTTTACCTTTAAGGTCTTCTCTCTTCCCTATCATCCTGCCAGAACCAATGAAGCTTCTTGGATGGGAAGTGAAACAAAGAAAGTAAGTCCAGTTAGTTGCCTTTTGAAAAAGCACCTTTGAGATAATCATGGGGAAATGCTTTTTGACTGATTGCTACAGATCTCCAATCTGATCTTTCAGCACCATGGGGGGAATTTTATCAGACAATTTTATCAGAATTTTATCTGCCCTCTTGTTAGTGTTTTCTGGGGAATCTGCCAGATATCCAAATTGAGAACAGTGCCTTTGACGTTCAGGACACTAGAAAAGAGAGATGCCTGGAGATTGTTTTGAAAGGGATAGTAGTGAAAAGACGCTGGATGTATATGTAAGTCCTTGACTTACGACCACAGTTGAGACCAATATTTCTGTTGTTAAGTCAGGCAGTCGTTAAGTGAGCTTTGTCCCCATTTTACAATTTTTCTTGCCGCAGTTTAAGTGAACCACTGCAGGTGTTAATTGAGTAACACTGTTGTTAAGTGAATCCGTCTTCCCCATCGACTTTGATTGTCAGAAGGTCACAAAAGGGGATTACATGACCCCCCCCCAGGAGAGTGCAAATATCATAAATGTGAGTCAGTTAAAAAGCGGGTGAATTTTGATTATGTGACCGTTGGGATGCTGCAGGGGTTATAAGTGTGAAAATGGCCATAAGTCACTTTTTTTCAACACTGTTGTAACTTCAAACAGTCACCAAATGAACTCTTGTAAGTCGAAACAACAGTTTGGTCTGTTCCAACAAGCTTGGGGATTTTATGTTGTATAGGCTCCTTCTATATGGGCGGCATATAAACCCATTAAATTGCTAATTGCTACCCTGTTTCCCCGAAAATAAGACCTCCCCAGATAATAAGCCCAATTGGGCTTTTGAGTGCATGCGCTACAATAAGCCCTCCCCGAAAATATTGCAACACAGCAGCAGCCATGAGGTGACCTCAAAAATAATATGACTTCCCCGAAAATAAGACCAAGTGCTTATTTCAGGGATCAAAAGAAAATAAGACCCTGTCTTATTTTTGGGGAAACACGGTATTGTCAGGAGTAAGGCTTGATGCAAAGCAGGTCAGACCAAGCAAGACAAGTACTGTCGATTCTTCTTTGTGTAGATTTTTGGTGTTTTAAGCAGGAGGTGATCCACAGACCCAAACACACTAAACCAGTGTTTCTCAACCTTGACTACTTGAAGATGTCTGGACTTCAACTCCCAGAATTCTGGGAGTTGAAGTCCAGACATCTTCAAGTGGCCAAGGTTGAGAAACACTGCACTAAACTGTCACAATTCAGTTGCCTAAGAATCATTTCTGATTAACACCTCTTAGATTGGGTTCACAAGCACATGAAGTTTATCAGTCACATCGAAGTTAGCTTGTGCAAACCCCACAAGAGTGTGTGCAAATGCACACAGAGAGACCAATTCCTGCTGTTTGTTGTGGCCCGACAGCAGAGCTGGCAGCCGATTCGGACAGTGAGGAGGTTGGGGAGGAACCTGGGCCAGTCCTGGAGTCTGGCAAAGGCTCTTTTGAGGGCTCTGAGTCGGAAGCAGAGAGGGGGCCAGGACCATATGCCAGTTACCAGCTGCCTTCAGAGTCAGACATCAGTGAGGCAGACGAACAGCTGGAGCCTGTTCCCAGTGTGCACATGCACAGAGTTGCCAGATGAAGCTAAAGAACAGGGGTCGACTTGGGAGTAAGGCCAGAGATAGACGATGAATGGCCCCTCCCAGAGGAAATAAAAGAGGAGCGAAAGGGGAGGGGAGTTTGCAGGAGACAATTAGTTCACTTTATTGGTTCGAGACTGGCAAAACGTGACTTATGACCATTGTTCACATTTATGACCGGTGCAGCATCCCCATGGTCACATGATCGGAATGTAAATGCTTGGCAAAGGACTCATATTTATGACAGTTGCAATGTCCCAGGGTCATGTGAAGCAAAGTTCGAGGGGGGGGGGAAGCCAGGTAACAACTGTAGCGATTCACTTAATCACTGTGGCAAGAAGGGTCGTAAAATGGAGCAAAACTCAACTTAACAAATGTTTCACTTAGCCACAGAAAGCTTGGGCTCAATTGTGGTCGTACGTCGAGGACTGCCTGTATACTACAGCAAAATAAGGGCAGGCAATGTTTAGCAGTCTGTGCCTAGTTCAAATTATAATTTAGACCACGTACCACACACAAACTGCGGCTCCCGGCACAGATTCTGAAAGAGGAATGTTCTGGAATGCACAATGTGTGGCTCAAGAGCAGCCCTGCCTCCCCCCCCCCCGCCCTCCTTGCCTTCCTTGGCGAGGATTAAAATGGCATTCTTTGCCTTTGCCACCGTGCTGGGTTGATCTTTTATCCTTCCCTTTCGTGTAAGGAATTTGGTCTCCTTCCTAAAACGATTCCGTAGGGTAAGTAAGGCCGAGAGGCGGCCTGTAGTTCAAAGCCATCTGTCACGGGGCTTATGCAGAGATTGAATTTGCAATTTGAATTTGCCCTTAAAAAAAACAAAACCCTAAGATTACAATGTTATAGATTGGAAATGTTGAAAGGAACCGTGAAGATCATCTAGACCAGTGTTTCTCAACCTTGGCGACTTTCAGTCCTGTGGACTTCAACTCCCAGAATTCCCCCAGCCAGCTATGCTGGCTGGGGGAATTCTGGGAGTTGAAGTCCACAGGACTGAAAGTCGCCAAGGTTGAGAAACACTGATCTAGACCAGGCGCGGGGAAACGACGGCCCTTTTATGAGTTATGGACCTCAATGCTGGCTTTGGTGCATCCATGCTGGCTCAGGAATTCTGGGAGTTGAAGTCCACGAGTCATAAAGGGCCCATCATTCCCTACCTCTGATCTAGACGAGGGGTCATCAACCTTTCAGACCTCAGGGACCACTAAATTCATAATTTTTAAATCCCACGGACCACGAATATGATCTGCCCAATGGGTGGGTGGGTGGGTGGGTGTGACTAGGTGGTCACATGACTGGGTGGGCGTGGCCAACCCGATGTCATTCATGTTGAGGGGCGCCTCACCGGCCTCTATTTCCCCCTCCCCTGCCAGCCCCTCCTCGCCTCCCCGCCTGGGCTCCTTAGGGCCCCAACAGGAAGCAGTTGTTGGAGCTAAGCAGCCACCACTAGAAAGAGTTGGCAAAACATCTGGCTCAGTTCAAATTGGATCTGACCGAGAAGCTCAGCGGAAGCACCTCACTGAGGACTACGAGCGTAAGCTTTCCAAGCAGAGGGAAGACCTGCGGGAGTGTAAGGCCAGGTATCCTGCTGGAGGCTCACTGGGCTAAGATGGTCAGCCAGTTCCAGGCCCTGATACAGTCCCACTGGAACGAGGCCCACCGACTCTCTGCCCCCAGCAGGACTTCCCTCCAGCCTTCGCCCAAAGCCCCGCACCAGGAGGCTGAAGCAGCCCCCAAGTGGGAATTTCTGCCCACCTCCGACTCGCCCAAAAAGATCCCAAAGGGGGGAGACTCTCTGTGGCAATACAAGCATTCATTGCATGTATCTGGCCCAGAGGCCGTAGTTTGAGGACCCTTGATTTAATGTAATATAAAAAATGCAAATAATTTTTCTGCGGACCACCAAAATATTCTCACGGACCACCAGTTGCTGGCCACTGATCTAGACTAACCCTCCATATGGGGCAAGAATCCACTACTACTGCAGGGATGGCCATCTATTACAATACAATAGCAGAGTTGGAAGGGACCTTGGAGGTCTTCTAGTCCAACCCCCTGCCTAGGCAGGAAATCCTATACCGTTCCAGACAAATGGCTATCCAACATCTTCTTAAAGACTTCCAGTGTTGGGGCATTCACAACTTCTGGAGGCAAGTTGTTCCACTGGTTAATTGTTCTAACTGTCAGGAAATTTCTCTTCAGTTCTAAGTTGCTTCTCTCCTTGATTAGTTTCCACCCATTGCTTCTTGTCCTGCCCTCTGGTGCTTTGGAGAATAGTTTGACTCCCTCTTCTTTGTGGCAACCCTTGAGATATTGGGACACTGCTATCATGTCTCCCCTAGTCCTCCTTTCTATTAAACTATCTGGTCTCTGTTGATGCGATGGATTGAGTTTGGGGGGAAAAAAGTTTTGTTTCTTCCCAATGGAAAGAAGATGCCACATATACCCAGAGGTTGATTTGGCAATGGCAATGGCAGTTAGACTTATATACCGCTTCATAGGGCTTTCAGCCCTCTCTAAGCGGTTTACAGAGTCAGCATATTGCCCCCAACAACAATCAGGGTCCTCATTTTACCCACCTCGGAAGGATGGAAGGCTGAGTCAACCCTGAGCTGGTGAGATTTGAACAGCTGAATTGCAGAACTGCAGTCAGCTGAAGTAGCCTGCAGTGCTGCATTTAACCACTGCGCCACCTGCCTTGGATTTGAGGCAGACAGGGTTGGGTTTCGGGGTTGCTTGCTATTCGTGCGTCTTGGCAGGAAATAGGTTAAAGCTACATCAGGAGTTTGTCTACACCCGTTTCGGCTTTAATTAAAAGAGGATGATTCAAGCCGAACTGAATTATTAGGTGATTTGTTTTCTCCTGTGCCTTCTTTGCTCTGCTTCTTCCTCCATTAACTGCCATGTTGCCTCTTTTCTCCAAAATATGTTTCCCCAGGCAAAAAAAAAAAAAAAAAAAAGAATGAGTCATTTAGGCGAGGAAAAATGCTAAGGGGAAAAAAAGAAAGATTAGCTTAATAAATCAATTTCTCCTAAGCATTCACACGCAAGAGCAAAAAAAAAAGCAAAAGGATGTTAACTTTGGGCCTGTTGCAGGTGATCCTCGACTTACGACCACAATTGAGCCCAATATTTCTGCTGTTAAGGGAGACATTGGCTAATTGCCTCCCTTGTTGAGTTTTGCCCCATTTTATGACCTTTCTTGCCCCAGTTCTTAAGTGAACCTTCAGTTGGCTGTTAAGTGAATCTGGGTTTCTCACTGACTTTGCTTGTCAGAAGGTCGCAAGAGCGTGGCACGACAAAACCACGCTGGACTAAAGCGCGCCCGATTAAACCGCGTCGCTGACGTCATCAACAGGGCGACAACAGCGAGCGCGGAGAAAGAAGGGCGCTTTAAATAGCGCTTTGAAAGCAAGCCGATTCAACTTAAGGTAAGGGTTAGGGTTAGGGTTAGCTTTAGGGTTAGCTTTAGGGTTAGGTTAAGGGTTAGGGTTAGGTTTAGGGTTAGGTTAAGGGTTAGGGTTAGGTTTAGGGTTAGGTTAAGGGTTAGGGTTAGGGTTAGGTTTAGGGTTAGGGTTAGGTTTAGGGTTAGGTTAAGGGTTAGGATTAGGTTTAGGGTTAGGTTAAGGGTTAGGGTTAGGGTTAGGTTTAGGGTTAGGTTAAGGGTTAGGGTTAGGGTTAGGTTTAGGGTTAGGGTTAGGTTTAGGGTTAGGTTAAGGGTTAGGATTAGGTTAAGGGTTAGGTTTAGGGTTAGGTTTAGGATTAGGTTTAGGATTAGGTTTAGGGGGGTTAGGTTTAGGTTTAGGGGTTAATTTTAGGTTTAGCGTTTACAGCGTGCTTCTGTCTCCGTGCTGTTGTCGCCCTGTGATGACGTCAGCTACGCGGTTTCGTCGAGCGCGCTTTAGTCGAACGCGGTTTTGTGGTGGAACCCGCAAGAGAGGACCCCATGTTCCTGGGACACTGTGACCGTCATAAATACGAACCAATTGCCAAGCCTCTGAATTTTAGTCACATGACCATGGGGAATGCTGCAATGGGCATAAGTCTGAAAAACGATCGCACCTCACATTTTTCAGTGCCGTTGTAAATTTGAACCGTCGCTAAACAAATCGTTGTAAGTGAAGGACTACCTGTATTGTTTTAGAATGCCTCCGGTTTAAAGTAGGAACTTGGGTATGCTCCCTCTAGCAGAAAGCAAATTGATTTGCTGCTGCCTCGTCTTCCTCCCATCTCCCTTCTCTTTCTTCTCCTCTTCCTCTTTCTTCTCCTCTTCCTCTTTCTTCTCCTCTTCCTTCCTTCCTTCCTCCCTCCCTCCTCAAATTGCACCCCAGTATGACCTCATTTTGAATCTCAAATCCTGAGCTGCTTTATGAAAGGACACAATTAGTCATCCTGCAGTTCCCAAATAATTTCTGAGCTCTAAATGCTGATCTGAGAGGCAGGATAGTAGAGTGGATATTAATTCAAGTTGGGTCAGGTCAGTTAAATCCTATAAATGATTGCGGTTATTTGCACCTGTGGTGAGCCATGCTTGTTGGGGGTGAGAAAAACGGGTAAGAGAGGAGGATCCTGTAAGAAATTTGGCAGCGATCATTCATCGTGTTCTATAAATTTAGTGGATAGATTTAAATTGCGTTTCCCACACACCCCAAAGGCGCTCTCGAAGAGGGCAGAAGGAAGAGCGTAACCTTCTGATAAACGTCCAGGTAACTTAGATCACAAATTATTGTAATAATTCTCATGACTACAACAATTGCAAAGCAGCTGCTTTTATTACTAGGCTATCAGAACCAAAGAAAGTGTTCTCTGAAATTGAACCTGTTAATGTAACGTATAAAAAAGAGAAAGTTGTGGGGGTTTTCTCCGTTGTTTTAGGGCAGCTGTTCTGAAAATGTGGTCTCAGAGCAGGGGTGAAATGCTACCGGTTCAGACCAGTCTGCCTGAACCGGTAGTAAAAAATGCTACCAGCTTGCCGGAACCAGTAGTAAAAAATGCTACTGGTTCACCCAAACCAGTAGTAAAATATGCTACCGGTTCGAGCAAACTGGTATTTCTGACTATCAGCTGTGCCACGCGATTTATATTAGCTAGAAAGCAGTGCTCACTTTTGCAAACTGGTAGCGAAGGCAAGTAGATTTCACCCCTGTCTCAGAGATCCCCAGAAGTTTTCATGGGGTGCATGAAGTCAAATATTTTAAAATATCCCAAGTTTTAATTTCTTATACAGTAAATATTGACAGATGTAGTCCACATAAACCAGAGTTTTGTGGCATTTTTAGGAACATAAAAGGTGTGGGAGAAGCAGTAGCAGAATCTGGGGTGGGGGAGAGACAAAAGAGGAATCCATCTAGAATCCTGACATAGCCACAAGCAGACTAAATCTAAACTCCTTTGAAGTCCCTGGACCATTAGCTAACTCCAAGAGATGCTAATCATTAGTTGAGAAGATTCCTGTGCGTAGGGTGCTTAGCAATAAATCAGTTTAATTCACAGGTGTCAAATTCGCGGCATCATGTGGTATTGCAATGTTTTTTCCCTTCACGAAACTGGGTTTGGTGTGGCCTGTGCGTGACGCATCCGGCCTATGGGCCGACAGTTTGACAACCCAGGTTTAATTAGACCTTCACCTGTGGACCTGATCTTTCTCACTTGACAAAGGGGTCCTCAGATCAAAATGTTTGAGGACCAGTGCTTTAAGGCATGCTTTCTGCAGGGCAATCACGAAGGCATGATCTAAAGCAAGGGTGTCAAACTCTGTTCATCATGGTGGTGTGACGTGACATATCGGGACTCCCTCCCCCCTTTCACTAAATTGGGTGTGGGCGTGGCCAGTGCGCGATGCATCTGTCCCGCGGGCCGGGAGTTTGACAGCCCTGGTCTAAAGTAAGGATGGGCAACAGCAGTGGGATTCACTTACCTTCCCTACCGGTTCGTAAATGTGAGCGAGCGCACGCACCGTGTCTCCCCATGCGTACCCTGTCTGTGCATGTGCAACGCCTTCTGTGCATGTGCAGTGCTCACGCATTACGTCAGGGTGAGTGGGCGGAGTCTCTTGGAGCCACCGCCACCGGTTCACCCGAGCCGGAGAGAACCGGCTGAATACCACCTCTGATGGGCAACTGTGTCAACTTTATAACCTGTGACTTTAACTCCCAGAATTCCTGAGCCAGCAGGGCTGAGTCAGGAATTCTGGGAGTTGAAGTCCACAGGCCGTAAAGTTGACATAGTGAACCCACCCCTGGTCTAAAGTGCATTGCTGTGGGCGATTAGCACCCGTGCTATTCAAGGGCTCCAGATAGCTATAAACCATCTTTTCCTTCTTTCCCATGACCAGAAGTGCACCCTTCCACCATCGCTCTGATGAACGGGGACAGCTTGCACGAGAACGGCAAGGAGGAGGCCAGGCAAAATGACCATGAAGATCCAAACCATACAGACGACCAAGAGGTCATTGTCATCCAGGACACTGGTTTCACAGTTAAAGTCCATGCGCCGGCGGTAGAACCCTTTCCCCTACAAGTGAGTATTTCTGCAAAGCCGTTTGGTCTAACTTTCTCTGCAAGTCTCCAAACCCTGCTGAATCATCTGTTCGTCTGCCAGTTTAATTAGCAGTCATTGCCTCAAATTCCTCTTCCCCAACCTGGTGCCCTCCAAATGCACAGGAACCACAGTTGCCAAATTTCCTAGCCAGTTGCGTTGGCATTTCCTGATGAAATCTCATTTGAGATGGGATTCTGAATCGAATCAAAACTAGACTTTGAATTTAGATTAGATTAGATTAACAGAGTTGGAAGGGACCTTGTAGGTCATCTAGGCCAACCCCATGCCCAAGCAGGAGACCTTACACCATGCCACCAAATGGCAGTCCAATCTCTTCTTGAAAGCCTCCAATGATGAAGCTCCCACAACTTCCAAAGGCAACTTCTGTTCCATTGGTTGATTGTTCTCACTGTCAGGAAATTTCTCCTTATTTCTAGGTTGAATCTCTCCTTGGTCAGTTTCCATCCATGATTCCTTGTCTGGCCTTCAGGTGTCTTGGAAAATAGCTTGATCTCCTCCTCTCTGTGGCAGCCCCTCAAATATTGGAAGACTGTTATCATGTCTCCCCTGGTCCTTCTCTTCACTAGACTAGCCATGCCCAGTTCCTGTAACCATTCTTCGTATGTTTTAGCCCCCAGTCCCCCAATCATCCTAGTTCCTCTTCTCTGCACCTTTTCTAGTCTCAACATCTTTTTTGTAGTGACCAAAACTGGATGCAGTATTCTAGGTGTGGTCAATTTTTTGCATGACTACTTGCTGTTCCATGTGGAGTAATTACAAAATAAATGAAGCTTTAGTTATCTGTGGAGATTCTTAATCATCCAAGTCCTGGTTGTCCCAAAGCTGATTTTATCAAAGGGCAACTGGAGTTGTTGTTTTTCCTTTGAAAACCTTTTGCTTCTCCTTCAAGAAGCTGCTTCAGTTCTATTTAACTTTCTCCTAAAGGAGGCTTCTACTTAATTTTTTCAGGTGTTCTTCAAAGAAAATGTATGAAAATGTATCCCACCTAGGGTGTGGTGGACCTTTAAACCCTCTCTGGGTAACTCAGTAATCCTGCCAGATCCACACTTCCTCTTCACCTCTTTTCCTCTTTTAAGGACTGGAAACAATCTGGCTTCTGCAGATGTTGGCTTCTTTGACAGTTCTGTTTACACAATCTTCTGCAGTTTGGCCAAAGTTCAAATAAGTGAGCAAGAAAGTCAATAATTCTCCCCCGGGGTTAAATTCTTCTAAAGCAGTGTTGGAACTGATTGGACGCATTTTTATTAGAAAAACAAGAAAAGCTGCATTTGGATGGAGTGACGTGTTTGAGGCTTTTCTACAGGGTAGGCTTTAGAGGAGAGATGGAGGCAGACATAAATGTGCTGGCCGGGGAATTCTGGGATTTGAAGTCCACACACCCTAAAAGTTGCCAAGGTTGAAAAACACTAGCTTAGACTATTCTGAAAGAGGGCCACTTTGGCATAGTGGTTAAGGCAGCAGGCTAGAAATCGGGAGACTCTGAGTTCTAGTCCTGCCTGAGGCACAAAGCCAACTGGGGAATCGTGGGCCAGTCGTTCTCTCTCAGCCCTAAGAAGCAAGCAATGGAAAACAGCTTCTGAAACCTTGGCAAGAAAAGTCCAGGGACTAGTCCAGGCATGAGTCAACACTGACGCAAAGACACACACACACACACACACACACACACACAATTCTGTGAGAAATCTTGTTCACACTGTGTTAAACCATAGTTTGATTAACAAACCATTAAATGGCTAGGTCCATTAACAGATGAAGCCCATAAAACCATAACAGCCAAGACCATATAACAGTGATGGCGAACCTTTTCCGCACTGAGTGCCAAAAAGGGAGTGCACATGAACGCATGGGACACTGAGTGCAGAAAAGGGAGCACTTCGCAGGCATCTGATCCACAACCAGGAAGAGGAGCTGCCCAGGGGCCATGCCCGTGCTGGAAAATGAACTTCTGGCCAGCAAGTCTTCCGGTTACTGCTGCACACATGCACGCACCAATCAGCTGGCCAGCATGCATGCTCACCATGGAAAATGGAAGACCAGCTCTTCCAGTTTCTGACACTGCGGGATGCAAAAAGGCCAACTGATCGTCACCTGCGTGTGCAAGCCAGAAACCTGGAAGAGGAACAGGAGATGCCACGCGTGCCAGGCAACATGGTTCCATGTGCCACTTTGGGTTCGCCATCACGGCCATATAACATTATAAGAGTCATGGTGGCGGAGTGGTTAGAATGCAGTACTGCAGACTACTTCTACTGACTGTCAGCTGCCAGAGGTTTGGCAGTTCGAATCTCACCAGGCTCAAGGTTGACTCAGCCTTCCATCCTTCCGAGGTCGGTAAAATGAGGACCCAGGTTGTCGGGGGCCATATGCTGACTCTGTAAACCGCTTGGAGAGAGCCGTAAAGCTCTCTGTGAAGCGGTATAGAAGTCTAAGTGCTATTGCTATTATAGGCAAAGGGTAAACAAAATACCTTACAGTTTAGCAGGAGAGTTAGACATGTTTTAAAGCCATTGTGTAACTTTGCAGAGTTTTAAGTATTTGGGGGGCCAAAGTGTTATAAGGTCTCCTGTAATCACAGATAGATCTTGCAAGCTTTGACTGTCCATTTTGGCCATTGTGGCTGCTGGATAATATCTAGACCTATTATGGCCGATTTGTAGCAAAATCAAGCCAGACTGGTAGTTTGACCTGAATGTCCAGAGGAGCCAAATCAAGCCATCCTATGTATCCTTCTCCACCTCATTTTCCAGATCCAAAATCTGGGGCTCTTCATTTACAGAAGGAATCTTATTCCTCTTTGTGCATTTAGGATTTGGCCTCTTCCATAGGATTTGTGATGAAGACTATCTTTCTTCCTGTTTCTCCTTTCTGAATTAACATGATTATTCCTTAGCTTTTTGACAGATGCTTTCAAAGAAAGTTAATGTTCCTCCTTTTCTCCAAGAGGTTTATTATTCAGCCATGTGGCTGAGAAATTTTGGACTTGAAGTCCACATATCTTAAACTTGCTGTGATTGAGAAACACTGGCTTTGTTGAATTGCTTACCACTGCATTTTTTTAAAAAAACCTGGTTTTATCCCTTACTAGCTGATAACCTGCCATTGCCCAGGTATTTATTTATAGGGGGGAAATGTCCAGACCAAAACGTAATTTCTAATGTTGGATTTTCCCCCTTACCAGAGGGAGCCCCCCTGTGGAGTACTGTAAAGCCGTTCGCATGGCAACTCCACTGCACTGCACAGTAGAAGCCATTTTATAGCAGTACAGTAGAAACCATTTTAAGCCACAACAGGCTATATCTTAACAGAACACACATCCCGAGGGGTGTTAAGGATGTCTTACTCCCACAGTAGTTTTTTCCAGGGAGTAAGTTATCTGTGTACCAAGTTTGGTTGAAATTTCTCAAGGTGTTTCAGAGTTATGCTGGAACATAGATACATACATACAGCCTTTTATGGATGGATGGATGGATGGATGGATGGATGGATGGATGGATGGATTTTTGTAGAGTAGATCTGACTTCAATATGTGTTTGACTTTAAATGCATGAATTGTATATTTTGAAAACTCTTTTCACATGCCCTGTAGAAATCCTAAAGGAAAACTGTGGACAGTTGTGACTCTCTCTTCTCTTGTCTGTTTCCTGCTCTGCAAGGTGTCTCCCCAAGAGATGGTTCAGGAGATCCACCAAGTTTTAATGGACCGTGAGGATACCTGTCACCGAACGTGTTTCTCTCTGCAGTTAGATGGCAATGTTCTCGATAACTTTGCTGAATTGAAGACCATTGAAGGCTTACAAGAAGATTCAGTATTAAAGGTAGTTGAAGGTAAGAACGGATGTACAAGGAGTAGTTGAAGGCAAGAGTTGCTATCTTGAGCAAGGTTCATGGAAGGAAAGTCCTTCCTAAGAATTCAGTCAGCCATTTATCTCTAGATGGTATCTTCCAGATATGGTTGATTCCAAGCCTATTGGCTTGGAATTTGGGGGAATTTGGTGTATCTGCATGGACTATTTTAAAGATGGTTGCTGTAACATCTGGTATCGGAGGGCTCAAGCATCCAGATATTCCTCTTGATTTTCAAAAGATGGAATTGATCAAGAAAAGTCTTAAAGATATGTATGGCTCAGGAAAAGACCATGTGAAAAGCACAAAAAGTGGAGACATTACATTTCCTAGATTCCAGGAGCTTGTAGCTGCCTCTGCAATAGTTTTAAAGACAATCCGTGCAGAATATATTTTATTAAGTAACTTTGTATTGGTAACTTACAACTTTAAGTGGAATATTAACTTCAGGCATCGCTCAATTGAAGCTGATGAACCCAACATTTTTAATATTATCCATTTTAATGCTTGTTTTGCACATTGCATTTCAATTTCAAGTATACTAAATTGTGTTTCTTTTTAATGTAAGTAGAAAGATAGGGCATAATTTAATAAAGTAGAGAGCTGAATACAGCTTAAGTTTTCAAACTTAAGACTGTAATGGAACCTGCCAATTATGGCCACAAGTGACGACAGATGTAAAATGGCCCATCATATCACTGACCCAATTTTATGACTCTCTTTTTGTGGTGGTTGTTAAATGAATGCCGGGTTGTTATGCGAATATATTGCTCATTAGGAGACATTTTTGCCCAAAGCATCATGAATTGTCCCGGGACAATGGGACGCTGCAAATGACTGTAAAAGTGGGCCGGTTGCCAAGTGCCCAAAATGCAGTCACATGATCTTGCGTGGGCTGGCCATCAGAACTTTGGAACTGGGTCGTAAATATCTTTTGGGGATGGGGAGTTAGCTGTGGTAATCAGCAGGTTCTGACCAGATCTGGAGAACCAATAGCGGAAATTTTGAGTAGTTCGGAGAACCGGTAAATATCACCTCTGACTGGCCCCCGTCCCTATCTATTCTCTGCCTCCTGAGTCCCAGCTTCGGAGGAAATGGAGATTTTGCAGTATCCTTCCCCTGGAGTGGGGAGGGAATGGAGATTTTGCAGTATCCTTCCCCTGGAGTGGGGAGGGAATGGAGATTTTGCAGTATCCTTCCCCTGGAGTGGGGAGGGAATGGAGATTTTGCAGTATCCTTCCCCTGGAGTGGGGAGGGAATGGAGATTTTGCAGTATCCTTCCCCTGCCACGCCCACCAAGCCATGCCATGCCCACCAAGCCACACCCACAGAACTGGTAGTAAAAAATTTTGAATCTCACCACTAGGGGGAGTCCTTTGTACTTTCAAATGGTTGCAAAGCCACCAGTCATAAGCTGACAGTTATCTGTAATGAGGTTTGTTTTTTTTGCTTGTTTGTTTTTTTACTTTTGTCGTCTACTCTCCATACTTGAAACCTTCCCAGAGCCATATACAGTTCGAGAAGCTCGGATACACGTCCGTCACGTCCGGGATCTCCTCAAGAGCCTTGATCCATCAGATGCCTTCAATGGTGTTGACTGCAACTCGCTGTCATTCCTCTGCGTCTTCACCGATGGGGACCTTGGAGGTATTGAGGAATATGGGCGCATGTGCAGTGGGAAGGAAATGCCTTGATGAGTCTCTGGAGCTTCTCAAACATTCAGGTCGTGATTGTCCCAGTTCTAAGTTAGAACTGAGGAAGCTTCTTGGATGAGAAGCGAAACATTTTCAAGAGGAAAAAAACCCCAAGAAAGTTCACCCAAAGGTGCTTTTTCAAAAGACAACTGGACTTTTTGGTTTTTGTTTTGCTTCTCATTGAAGAAGCTTCTTCAGCTTCAAGAGGATAGAATAGAATAGAATAGAATAGAATAGAATAGAATTCTTTATTGGCCAAGAGAGATTGGAAACACAAGGAATTTGTCTTTGGTGCATAAGTTTTCAGTGTACATAAAAAGGCAAGATACATTCATCAAGAATCATAAGGTACAACACTTAATGACAGTCGTAGGGTACAAATAAGTAATCAGGGAACAATATCAATATAAATCATAAGGATACAAGCAATAAAATTAGAGTCCTGCAGTCATAAGTAGGAGGAGATGGGTGATAGGAATGACCAGAGGACTATTAGTAATAGTAATGCAGACTCGGTGAATAGTTTGACAGTAGTGAGGGAATTATTTGTTTAGCAGAGTGATGGCGTTCAGGAAACTGTTCTTGTGTCTAGTTGTTCTGGTGTGTAGTGCCCTATAGCGTCGTTTTGAGGGCAGAAGTTGAAAAAAATTATGTCCAGGATGCGAGGGGTCTGTAAATATTTTCACAGCCCTCTTTTTGACTCGTGCAGTGTACAGGTCCTCAATGGAAGGCAGGTTGGCAGTAATGGTTTTTTCTGCAGTTCTGAGTTCTGAGCTTTCTTTCAAAGGGCTAACTTTTCAGTCTCTTCTTGGAAGCGTGAATTGGACTACAGATGATAAATTCGTTTGTCCTCTCTTCTAAGTTCACCTACTGGGTCTCAGGGTGTTAATATCTTTTTTTTTTTAAATCTCACCACCTCCCATGTTTTAATTCTAGAGAGCGGCAAGAGGAAGAAGAAGGGTACAGAATTGGAACAGATTGACTGCACCCCTCCTGAGCACATCTTACCTGGGAGTAAAGAGAGGCCCCTCTGCCCTCTTCAGCCTCAGAACAGAGATTGGAAGGTAGCATCCCTAGATCTGCCAATGGGAACTGATAATCTCTTCCAGTACTTGTTCAAAATGCCTCTTTCCACTCACATGTCTCCTCCCAGATAAACCCCACCTTTATTATTCCATGTCAAGGAAGCCCAACAAAGAGGCAGGCATTGCTTGGTCAGCCACATTGTGGGTATTCCTGTCCGAGTTTGTTGCATACATTCAAATCCAGAAGCACACACAGGTAACTGATGCAGCAGGGTTCATTAACTTCTTTATATACATGAGAATAGATGTATAAATATACAATACCAACAGGTATTGTACAGGTATTGTACAGAAAAACAGGTGTTTCTTCCAAGTAAACACAAGGCAGGAGAGTTACAGGCAAACACAAGCAGTTAGCTTCATTTCAGCAGACAAGCCCAGACGGACTGCTTGTTTACTTCTCAGAGCAGCAGCGTTCTTAAGTTTCTGTTTCAATTCTCTGCACAGACCTCTTTAAGCACCCATTGTCTGACTTAGTTGCTTTGCTTATTCATTGGCGAGTTTTTTCTCATGTCTCTCCCAGTCATGAATATTTTAACAATTTCCAACGTAAATTCCAAAGGGAGGGAAAAACATTGAAATACTACCAATGGGGACCGGTCCATTCAGTAATGTTATGTATATGTATTGTGTATTTTTTGGCTGGTGGCGTGGGAGAGGGAAGGAGGGACAGAGAGAAAGAAAAAGAGAAAGAGACTGAAAGGGAAGTAGAAAGCCAAATAACCCCGCCCCCAAATGCAAGGTTTATTTTTCTTTTAAAAATACAGGAAGCCATTTTTAATACAGGTAATGGTAGCCCTTGTTTAGTAACCACTCCAGGGGTGGGATTCAGCTGGTTCGGAACAGTTCAGGCAAACCAAATGCTAATTTTATATGTGGTTCGCTGAACCGGTAGTTACAGGGACTGGCTGGCCCTGCCCACCCCTCCTAGGAGTCTCTGCGTGGCCCGTTTTGGATGCCAGATAAGTGCAGGGCCTTTGCAGAGGCTTTGAGATTTGAGAGGGTGAAAAACAGGCCTCCCGGAAGTCCGGAAACAGAGGAGGCCATTTTCGCCCTGGAGGCTCGAGAAAAGCCTCTGGAGCCCGGGGAGGGTGAAAACGCGCCCCAGCCGCTGTGGTGCAGGAAGCTGAGTAGGCCACTCCCACCATGGCCACGCTCATCCAGCAACCGGGCAGAGAACCTGTTGCCAAAACTTTTGAAACCCACCCCTGGACCACTCGTCATTTTACCAAGGGTTGAGGCAGTGATTGGTTGCCCAGAAGGGGTGGGTTCTGGTTGTTACTACTGCTGGTTCATTTATGAGCAATAAAAATTGATCTGCGCATGCGCAGAACCAAAAAACAAGATGGCGGAACCAGGAGAACCGGTTCAGGAGAATGGCAGGCCTTGGTTGCTGCCGTTTCCTACCAGTTCGGAATGGTTCGGCTGAACCAGTAGTAACCAGTTCAGCCGAACCAGTCCGAATCGGTAGGAACTCACCACTGGTACCTAGGCAATTTTTTTCTTTTGGATCCAGAGACAGTAAATAAAGGGAATTTAAGGCATTTCATTATTACCTCAAGCAAACAAATTTAAAAAAAAAAAAGCAGATACACCATGAAAGTTGACATCCAGATCTCTTATAAGCTGTCAGGAGCTCCTTAATATCAACAGCAGAGATACTCCAAGAGTGACCAGTTTCCACAACATCCAGGGTTAGGCTCTGTGCAGAATCTCCTCACAGACAATAACAACAACCCCAAGGTTTTTTTCATCAAAGCCAGGCACCTTGTGTCCCTGTTATGATGAGGAGACTGCAAGATCTGATCTTGGCTGGCTGACATATAATTCTGGGATGGGAATTGAAAGTCTGAGACTTCCACAGTAAGGAAAGCTTTACAGCTTCATGACGGTTCCTTTATTCAATAAACGAGAATTTTTTTAAAAGCAATTTACCTCAGAATGAGCTCTAAACATCCAGACTTCTAATTTGAAGGAGAAATCAAAATATGTCATGAAGCTCCTCGAATGAACAATGCTTTTCCACATTGCCACTACATTCCTTTGGTGGCTCTTCAGTTATAAGGGCACTGAATGAGTGAGATTTATGATCAGTCCTCATAGTTGCGACCATCGCAGCAACTCCACAATCATACGATGATCTATGAACTGGGCAAATGGCAATTGGTTCTGAATTATGATAGACACAGTCATGCGATGACCATTGGAGATCATTTCGCTGCTGGCTTCCAACAAGCAAAATCAATAAGAAAGCTGACAGGAGGTTGCAAGGTGGTGATTGTGTGATTGTGGGATGCTGCAACTACAAAGGATTCATCCAAAAACAGCATCTTAAGACAGCCAGTTCTGCTTTATAGCCGCATCTCTTAATGACCATCATTAAGCAAGGACTTCTTGTACCAAGGCAGGTCATTTGTCAACTGGTTCACAATTGGCTGTCAAATCATATTAGCTTGCCTATTGGTTCCAAGTAATGCCCCCAACAAAAGAAGATTCCGAAGCTTGAAGTTCCTCAAAGTTCCATTTTATTAGGGATGTCATATTGGCACATCTGGGAAAACCCGAATCTGAAAGCTTCCAGGTGTTCCCCACCCAGAAGAAAGTCCAAGCACCTACCCAGCACCCACATGTCCGTCACATGGTCCAGTCAAAGCACCGTCCCAACTGGAGAGGCCTTCCAGTCACCCCCTTCCAGGTGCAGGGCAGAATGTCCTTGACTCTCGAAGGAAAGAATGTTGTTATGACTGTATATCTCCCCACCTCCATACGATCCCCCCTCCCAGTTTCCCACAGGCTAAATGTGGCAGGCCTGAAGATCCAATGCCCAAGATGGCTTCCAGGCCTGACAGGCCGCCCCCCCTCATCTGATGATCGAATCCTGCAATAAGAGCAGCATAGTGGGCTAACCAATTTTCCTAACCACCTCTCCCTCCCCTCCCTCCCAGGAGGACCCATTGGCTTGTCAGGATATTTATATGGAATTGTTTCACTTATCTGCCTGCCTTTAAGTTCCAGCTTTTAACCCAAGTAGCTTCAGACAAAGGGTACCCCTTCCAGTGAACTGAGTACTGTAATCGTCCTCTAAATGACTGATCGTGGATAAGAATTTTCTGTGTCCAGCTTGCAGCTATTTCCGCTGACCTATGAGCCACTGCCCACAGAGTATATATTGTGGCTGCTGGGCCTCACCAGGATCTCACAGCAAGAAGCTGCTGCATGAAAACCCCAAAGCTTCCTAACAGAGCACATGCTTCTTAGCTCTGGAAATCTGGCACGATAGCAGAGGAGGACATTTCAAACAACAATGGGTAACATTTTGAGCGTGAACTACTCCAAATGCAAAATGCCCCCTCAGTGAGAAACAGCTGCAAGGAATGAAGAGCAGAGTTTTGCTTGCATCAAAGTCATTAGTCTCCGGACCCGCTTCAAGGTGCTGGTCGTAACCCATAAAGCCCTACATGGCATCGGACCTGGGTACCTGAGAGACCGCCTCCTGCCGATTACCTCCCGATTACCTCCCTCAGACCGATTAGATCTCACAGGCCTCCTCCGGATTCCATCTGCCAGCCAATGTCGGCTGGCGACTCCCCGGGGGAGAGCCTTCTCTGTTGCAGCTCCAGCCCTCTGGAATGACCTCCCCGTGGAGATCCGGACCCTTACTACCCTTCTGGCCTTCCGCAAAGCCACCAAGTCCTGGCTGCTCCAGCAGGCTGGAGGGCTTGTGAAACATCCAGCCCCACAGAAATTGTGAATGTTGTGTTTTTAAAGTGTTGTCTTTGTCTATTTATCCCCCTTCCCTTGTCTATTGTGAGCCGCCCGGAATCCTTCGGGAGTGGGCGGCATACAAGACAAATAAATACAAATACAAATTTCGAGTTCAGATCTTTTTCTGCAAACCTAGAATCTTTTTATATAGTTGGAGATGCAGATCAATTTGAGGAGTCTGGAGATTTCGTGGAAATTGCTTTCTTCCAAATCGTCATCTTTTTTTTCTAGTTGCCTTCAATTCTACCTGCTTTTCCCATCCTAGGAAAAACCTCTGGATTTTACTGCAGGAGGAAAGATCCCAAGTCTGTTTCATGGAAATACTATGGGTTAACCATTTTCTGAATCCAAGGACCTTCCCATAAAAGAGGCTGTTAATTATTCCTCTGCAATCAGTCACTAGAAGGAACAAAGTCCAGAGCTGCTTTTCTCTTACATTTAAACCATTTTTCTGCTAAGATGCCACCAAGCCTCTATGAAGTATAAACACAGCACAACAGTCAAGCAGAAAAGTGGTTTATTGCATTGCACTAAATATAATATGCAGATCGTCCTTGAATTATATGACTACAACGGCGACCAGAATTTCCATTGCTAATCAAGGTGTTAAGTGAGTCACGTCCAATTGTATGATCTTTCTTCCCACGGTTGTTAAGGGAATCACTGCAGTTGTTAAGTGGGTCACTTGGTCATTAAGCAAATCTGGCTTCCCTCATTGTCTTTGCTCATTGGAAGCTAGCTGGGAAGACTACAAATAACCCGGGGACCCTGCAGCTGTCATAAAAAAATATATCTGGTTGCTAAGCAGCCAAATTTTGATCACATGACTGGGGAATGCTATAAACATCATAGGTGTGAGGAACCGGTCATAAGTCACTTTTTTCTAGTATCATTGTGACCTAGAACAGTCGCTAAACAAAGTTGCAGGTCAAAAAGACTACCTTTAATTTGTAGTTTGTAAACTCTAGTTTAACATGATATATGATGTGATGGAATCTCTTCGTTCCAATCAAATCATGGTTTAGGGAAACGAGTAAACCCACTCAGTATAACTATCTCAAGCAATTGTGCTCTGATAAAATGCATAGTATCAAAAGCCACATTAAAGATGTGGGCGAATGAAGAATTCTGGGAGTTTGGAGTCTGTGGTGTTGATAAAATGGTCTAAAATTGGAGGCTTTGAGAACAGAAAGACAAGTAAAGACAGATAATTTGGGAATGTATAGGAATTATTGCTGCTCTCCCCATGTAAGGGGTAATATACCAACTGGGAGCTTTGGAATTCACCATTTTAATTCAGAAGAAGTGGCTGGAATGCAGATCCTAACTATCAAAAGTGGAGAGAAACCACAAGATCATTGACTGGTTGGTTGGTTGATTGATTGATTATCTAAGTGTTTTTGCTTTTTTTTAAAAAAAGACATTCCCAAGAGGGAATTTAAATCTCTTGTTCACTTTAAAATTTTCTCTCTTTATCTCTTCCCATAACCCTCTCCTCCTGCCCCCCAAGCCTCTGCAGTGCCTAAAAGTCCTAACTATGAGTGGCTGGAATCCACCACCTGGCAATCGCAAGATGCACGGAGATCTCATGTACTTGTATGTCATCACGGTAGAAGATCGACATGTCAGCATTACCGCATCCACCCGAGGTTTCTACCTCAATCAGTAAGTAGCTAAATATCTGGGTTTGTTTTTTTTTGTCTGCCCCCTTGTCAAAGGCCAAATGTTTTGTTTTTAATGCTGAGTCTCATTTTGGGGCCAATTCCATTTTGGGGGCAGTCTGTCCCTCTTCTTTGGATGCATATTTGAGCTTTGAACAAATGAACTTCTCATTGATTTTGGGAGACAGTCTGTGAGACCTTACATTAAGTTCACACTGGGGGTAGAATTTGCCATTTCTGATTATTACCATTTTCCTCCCAAATGCATCATTTTTCTATTCGAATTTGGAAGGTCCAATATCTTTTCTGTTGTTGCTGGGTTTGAATCTCCTAAGCTGATGCTTCTATCACCAAAATGCTGTTCATTGACAGTGCTCCAAAAGAAGGCAGGATCTGGGTAATCTTTTTGAAAGAAAGAAAAAAAAAAAGAAGGCATTTTAAGAGATAAAATGGGCTTCTTGTGCATGTGCAATACCAAAGTCACCTATTATTTTTTCCTTTAAACTAACCGCCACATTTGGACCCAGTTGGGTTTCGGGTGGGATTTTGGGCCACAAAATGAATGCTGGCAGGTTGCAAAGGGTTCCCTTACCACTATCTTTGCACCACCAAGTCGAGGAAGCAGGGGCAGGCAAAGAGAGCATCAGTTTTGACAAACAGGTACTCCTAGACTTACAACCTAGATGCTTAGCGGCTGTTCCAAATTACAATCAACTCAAAAATGGGGACTTACAATTTGGATTTGAAGCACTAACAGTCAGGCCCTCTCCATGGTCACACCATGGACCTATTTATTGCCATTTGCAGCATCTCTTGGTCACATGACTATGTTTGCCAGTGCCAACTGACACTTCCAGTTTTGGGGGAAACCATTACCCTAGTGCAAGGGGTCACCAACCCCCGGGTTGCGGCCCACTACTGGGCCATGGCCTGTTCAGAACCGAGCTACGTGAGCAGTTGACTGGTGCATGAGTGTCCCTGCAACGGGTTGGTGCGCAGATGCACCAGCCCACTGCTTATGCATGTTGGTTCCTCTCTCCTCATCCCCTCCACGAGGCCTCCAAGCCCTAAAGATTGGGGACTGCTGCCCTAGTGAACCATTGGTTTGTTTAACAACTAACATTCAACTAACAACTAACGTTCATTTAATAACTGCTGCATTCAGTTTATGACTGTTGCATTTGTTTAATGAGCCCTGCAAAAAAGGCCACAAAATTGTGACTGATCCATTTGATGACTGTCGTGACATACAGATATAATAGAGCCTGCCCATTCCTATGGCAAGAAGTACTCATATACTCAAAGAGCCAGGGGGCTGAGTGGAGAAGCTCCGAGCCCAAGGAGTGTTCACCATGGATCTGTCTTTGGAGGACTTGGGATGTTCCACTTGAATCCTGAACTTCCAAGCTGTGTAATGTAATACCCTGTTTCTCCCAAAATAAGACCTCCCTGGATAATAAGCCCAATTGGGCTTTTGAGCGCACATGTGCTAAAATAAGCCTTCCCCGAAAATATGCCCTCCCTGAAAATATTGCAACACAGCAGCAGCCATGAGGTGACCACGCTCACCGCCTCCTGCACCTCAAAAATAATAAGACTTCCCTGAAAATAAGGCCAAGTGCTTATTTTGGGGGTCAAAAGAAAATAAGAACCTGTCTTATTTTCAAGGAAACATGGTACTTCTTTACAGAGAGGTCAAATTGGCATTCACAAACAGGTTAGTGGGACCTGGTTCCCTATGAGAAACCATTTGAGTTGAAGAGTTGAGTTGATCAGGTGCCATGTAACACACCTGTTATATCCAGAATCTGCAGAATCAAAACGGGGGTTGATTTCTGATTTGCTGAATGGCTTGGTGACTTGGTTTTTCTCCCCACCTAAAGATTAGGCTGTGGTTAGCTGTGGCGTTGCCACTAAACATCTTCGTGTTTCTTCCTTGCAGGTCCACAGCTTATAACTTCAACCCGAAACCTGCTAATCCCAGCTTCCTCAGCCATTCCCTGGTAGAGCTCCTGAACCAAATTAGCCCCACTTTCAAAAGAAATTTTGCAGCTCTACAGAAGAAACGGTAATTTTTCTCTATTAGCCTTTTATAGTCGCTCTCTTCCCCCCTCTCTCCCTCTCCCTCTCTCCCCCTCCCTCCCACTCTCTCACACACTCCCCCTTCCTCCCTCTCACTTTCTCTCTCCCTCCCTTCCCCTCCCTCCCTCTCTCTCCCTTCCCCTCCCTCCCTCCCTCTCCCTTCCCCTCCCTCCCTCCCTCTCACTCTCTCTCCCTACCTCCCACTTTCACACACGCTCCCTACCTCCCTCTCTCCCTCCCCCTCCCTCATTCCCTCTCTCTCTCACACACACATACACACACACCCTTTATGCATTCCAGCTGATAAACATTTTTTCATTTGTTGTTTCCTTTCCATTTTTTGTGTTACATTTTAGCATTTTAAGGATGCACATTTTAGCATTTTAAGGATGCACAATTTATTATTTACCAGATGTTTATCCCTGCCTTTATTACTTCATAAGTAACTCAAGGAAGTGCACATACTTGTTACTCCTTCCTTTTTCCTATTTTCCCCACAACAACAACCCTGTGAGGCAGGCTGCGCGGAGAGAGAGAGAGAGTGACTAGCTCCGAGTCACCCAGATGTTTTTCATGCCTAAGGAAGGATTAGAACTCACAGTTTCCTGATTTCTAGACCAATATTTTACATGAAACTGGCTGTTTATTTATTTTTTACATGTTTGTTTTTAATTCTTGCTTTTTGCTGGTAGAGCACCCAAGGCAGATAACATAAAAAAACCCAGCAAAAATAATTAACATCTCATTTCTAAACCCACATTGAAAAAGCCTATCTGGAGAATAGTTATTATTATATAAACACATATGCGGCTGAATCATTTGGGCTCTTGATAGCATACAACAATCAAGTACAGTAAGAACTTCCACAATGAAGTAGGAAGTGTCAAACTCAAGGCCCATGGGCCGGATCCAGCTCGCAGGGTGTTTAGATCTGGCCTGCGGGGCCGCACTGGAAACAGCAAAGGATTGGCCTGCAGTGCCTCTGCCAGTGAAAAAGGAGCTCGAGAGGGCCGCAGGCGCTCCCCGTTTTCAGTTATGACGGCCTCCTGCAGCGCTTTGCCAGTGAAAATGGAGCCTGGGAGGGCTGAGCGCAGCCCTCACGAGCTCAGTTTTCACTGGGAGACTGCTAGCAAAACAAACTACTAGCGAAAGTGGCATTTGATCACAGGAGGGATGTTGAGCTGGCCACGCCCACCATGGACCCGCCCACCATGGCCCCCTGAGGTCAAACACAACCCTGATGCGGCCCTCATTCAAATCGAGTTTGACACCCCTGAACTAGAACAAAACATCCACAGTAAAGGAAAAGAAAAACAGGATTTGTGAAAGAAGAACCTCACAGTCAGCCGAGTTACCACAACTTTTAATTCCATTTTTAAAACAATATGTTAATCTCAGTTTGGAATTTGTAGGCTATTGGGGGGGGGGGAGGTATGTTTTAAAAGAGTGGTAATGATGTGTTTCATTTTATTCCAAACCAGGGTCCAGAGGCACCCACTAGAGAGAATATCCACCCCCTTCCAAGTATACACATGGACAGCTCCTCTAGCCGAACATGCCATGGATTGTGTGAGAGCAGAAGATGCTTACACCTCTAGACTGGGCTACGAAGAACATATCCCGGGACAGGTAAAGACACACCGGGCTTTGTGGATCTCTTCATTTACTTTTACAGTTCGTCTCTATGTTCCATTAATTCTTACCGTCTGTGAGGCATCTTCTGTTCTGAATCCACTGCCCAAACACGACTAAACCCTCTGAAGTGAACTCAAAAGATTCCTTTAGTAGGAGTGCAGGCTGACAAGTTCATCCAGCAGAGTGATGAATACTTGTCTGCCACATCTGTTCATCTCTGCCCTCTGCCTTTTATCCTCAGAGCTAGGGTGGAGCTTCAGTTGCAGTGGTGGGTCTTCCATCCCAGGGATCGGCCCGTAGGTTTCCACTGCTCTCCTCTCCTCTACCTTCTACGCATCTGCGTTTCAGGCACTGGACCCAGCTGTTCCTCCTCTTCTTCATCAGCCACCTCCAGACCTGGGACCAGTGGTGGGTTTCAAAAATTGTTTGAACCTACTCTGTGGGTGTGGCTTGCCACCCATGTGACCGGA
The DNA here is from genome assembly GCF_009769535.1 of Thamnophis elegans. NCBI lineage: Eukaryota > Metazoa > Chordata > Lepidosauria > Squamata > Natricidae > Thamnophis > Thamnophis elegans. The sequence goes on from NC_045544.1 coordinate 130,029,444, forward strand.
TATGAAGATTCCGATGACACTTGTCAGAACCACCTTAAATTACCTCACACACAGCACTGGCATGCATAAGAATATGATGTAAACTTGTTTTTTAAAAGGCATCTTTGGTTTGTGTTAAAACAACTTCAACACACGCAATGTTCTGATTGCACCACAAACGCAGTAGTCATCCTTACCTTTCACAGAGGCACTGAGTTTTATAAATATGAGCGTGATAGTGTAGAGTAATCATATCCAAGGACCAGTGGTGGGTTTCAAAAATTTTTGGAACCTCTTCTGTAGGTGTGGCCTGCTTTCCGGGTCCACTGGTGGAACCTCTTCTAACCGGTTCGGTAGATTTGACGAACCGGTTCTACCGAATAGGTGCAAACTGGTAGGAACCCACCTCTGCCTGGGACTGTTGACTCTCCATCTGAAGGCTGATGGGTGGCCCAGGCTCCACCTCTGTCTCTCTGTCTCTGCCAGCTCTATTTCCTTTTCCTCCTCAGAGCTCTCAGGTTTCCTTGCCGCTGACCCTGACTTCCACGCCTCCACCTCTTCCTCTGATTTGGCTGCCAGAGGAGCTGGCAGCCGACAGGCCACCAGACCTTTTAAGTCTCATGAGGTAAAAAAAATTACTTTGAGAACCAAATGTCTTGAGGCCTGACGAGACCAAAGGAATGCTGATAACCTCTGGGCAGTTTCTTGTTTCTAATATAATTAAAGATCAGAAGGAGAAAAGGAGGAAGAAATGACGAACTGAAGACAGGCCTGTCAAAAGTAGAGCAGACAATCATGGCGAAAAAGGAAGAGCTGATGAATAGATGGCCTCTTCATATATCTCTCTGAACAAAGAGTGGATAGGAGATTGTCCACAAGTGATGGTTGCTCCCTTCTGGGACGCTACAAAACAAAAATAGGTTTTGAGCACTGGAAGACAAAGTAATAGCCCTCTTGTTGAAACCCTGGTTGGCGTCTTAAAAGGACACTGGATTTGTATCCTTATACTTTTCTAATCCCATTCAGAAATTGCTCACTAGCTACTTCTCAGCTATTAGAAATCTTTGGAGAGACAGATTTGAAAACTCTGGTAATTCAATCCTTAATGAAAGAAATTCTAACTACAAGCTTCTGTTCTTAAAAAAAAGAAATTGAAATAAACAGTAAAAAGCTTTTATTTTTATTTTAGAAAGTTATAAACTAATTAAAGGTCCAAATAATTTGGACTAAGACTTCTGAATTAATTATAATGAATACTTCCCGTGGGAAAATTAAATTGTTTTGAATTTTTTTTAAAAAAACAATAAGACTTTAAAAATTGGACACTAGAAGGGAACTAAAGATTAAGGAAGAGCACACAAATATGATTAACAGTTACAGACTGGTGCAAAATATTCTTAACACTGGAAATATTGAAGGACACTTTTTAAAAATTGAGTCAAAGGTTAATATTAACAATGTCAACAGAAATATCTGTCTCTATGAATAGACCAAAAGCCGTGAGAAAAAGTACAGGTTTTACCTGACAAGACATAGACTGAGTGATAGGCTACAAGCATTACATGGAAAAAGATGCTACAAAGACATTACATAAGTAACCATATGATTTTTTAAAAAATAACTAAAAGGGATATGCAATAAACCAAGAGAATAACCTGGATAATTTTTCTATATTCCACTTATATACTAAAGTTGTTAAAACTTTGAAGAATTTCATATGAGAATGGATAAAGAAGAAATGGGAAAAAAATCAAATCCTGTGACATTATTTGAGTGGACGAAAGATTAAGATTGTTAGAAGTAAAAAAAAGAATATAAAGTTGGTTTATTAGATCAAGCTAATGTGGCAACCCCTCAAATATTGGAATATTGCTATCATGTCACCCCTAGTCTTTCCTTTCATCAAATTAGACATACCCACTTCTCACAAACAAAGAGAACAAACGAAGCAATGTTGTCATTCCAAATGTTGCAGGAATATCCAGAAAGCTCAGGAGGATTTTCAACCAACACAACATCCGTACACACTTTAAACCCAAGAATACATTAAAGCAGGAGCTTATCCACCCCAAGAATAAAAAGCCCAGATGTAAACTGAGCAATGTGATTGATGCAATACAATGCAATGAGACAGATGCAGATTATATATTGGGGAAATAAATCACTTCACAAACTTACGTTACAACACAAGAGAAAAAACCCCATCGGGATAAGGTTCAGCGGCCTCTCTGCATCCGAAATGCAAAGGTTGTTCTTTTGAAGATAGCAAAGTCCATATTCTGGACAGAGATGATCACTGGTTTGAAATAGCAATAGCACCTAGACTTCTATACCGCTTCACAATGCTTTACAGCCCTCTCTAAGCAATTTACAGAGTCAACAAATTGCCCCCCAAAATCTGGGTCCTCATTTTACCTATCTCGGAAGGCTGAGTCAACCTTGAACTGATCAGAATCGAACTGCTGGCAGTCAACAGAGTTATCCTGTAATATTGCATTCTAACCACTGGGCCACCAGGGCTCAGAAAGAGGGATTAAAGAAGTTATCTAATGTGAAAATTGAACAGCCCTCTTAATAGGAAGTAGGGGGGATACGACACCACTTACCTCTTGTTTAGACACAGTCCTTTCAACCGTGACCCGACAAAAGGGCGAACGACAAAACCGCGCCTGACTCAACCGCATCGCTAAAACCGCGGCGACAACAGTGCTGAGACAACAGCGCAGAGACAGAAGGGTGCTTTAACTTAAGGTAACGGTTACGTTTAGGGTTAGGTTTAGTGTTACGTTTAGCGTTAGGTTTAGGGTTAGGTTTAGCGTTACGTTTAGCGTTACGTTTAGGTTTAGGGTTAGGTTTAGTTTTACAGCGCGCTTCTGTCGCCGCGCTGTTGGCGCGATTCAGCGCTCATTCGTTGGAGCGCTTTAGAACACGCGGTTTTGTCACCGCGGTTTAGTCGGGCGCGGTTTTGTCATTCGCCCTTTTGTTGGTGAACCATTTCAACACTCCCAAGAAGATTCCTCACTCATTTGCGCTCTGATTCAGGTGACCCTGAGGATACGTACAGAGAATTCCCTGAGGCCTCCCAGAGAGCTCACAACTCACCTTTAGAGTGCTAATGACTACAAAGAATATAAATTCTTCCATTCCCCACCGTTCAATCAGAACCAGGGGTGGGATTCAGCCGGTTCGGGCGAAATGGTAATTCTGGTGATCGGTTGGCCCCGCCCACCCGCCCCTGCGCTAGTCCATCCTGTATTTCCTCTGTTTGAAGTCCAGCTGGTAGGCACAGCAGAGTGGATTGCCACACCTCCACTGTTTTACTCACTGGGGGCTGCAGTAGAAGGTAAGTTTTGGAGCTGTTTTCAAACACACCGCAAGTGCGCTAAGCGGACACTCAGCGAACCGGTTGTTACACCGGTTGAATCCCATCACTGGTCAGAACTGGAGGAAGCTTCTTGGATGAGAAGCGAAAGGTTTTCAAGGAAACAAAAAAACACCCAAGAAAGTCCAATTGCCTTTTTCCAAAAGCTCCATCGAGAATCTCCATCGACCAAATTTAAAAAAAAAAAAAGCCCACAGGTCTATTAAAATAACCATTTTAGTTTTGAACTGTTTCATCTTTTATTTTGGCACTCATTAACAGCTCTCTGCAGTCTTGAAAGGTGCTTTTAATGTATGAATTAAGGTTGTAATTCAGTTCCATTTCACCTTAAGGTCTTTGTTTAAGTGCTCATTATGTCTCCTTCCATTTAGTCAAGTGCTTTGAGAAGCCCTTTTAGGGACTAAAACCTTATTTTTTTTAAAGAAAAAGGAAAGTGTACTGATCCTTTAAAGCCACTTAGCGAATAAGAGTACATTATGTGGTTCACACCCCATAAATCATTGTTTTAACAGACTTCAATTAGCAGACATTTTTGCCGTTTGGATACTACTCACATTTAACGTACCATTTGTTGTTTCTGATGTAGTCTTGCTTTTTTCCCCCATCTTTGTTCATCTGTGTCATTTGTGTCAGTTTACAATAATTCAGATTATATAAATCAATGCAGATTGGATTTAAATGGCATATTTCCCGCTCTCTTCAAATTACGCCTAACTATTTACTGTAGTATTTTTAGGAGCTTCTAAATTATGTTTCCCACAAGGTAATAAAGTAAATGCAAAAATATCATTTCCTGCCTTCTTAAAACAAAAGTTGCTTTGTGAGTGAGATGAGATTCCCCCCCCACTAAATTTGATATATAAATAAAAACATGAATAAAAAGCTCACGAGCTGTTCTCTTGCAAATGAGACACCTGCCCAGTTTTACAGCTGAGAAGCCACCATTTCTTGATCCATTTGAACTGGCAAGCCACAGATAATCCTGGTTAATACGGTAAAATCAGAGATGGTATGCAGCTGGTTCAGACCAGTTCACCCGAACTGGTAGCCGAAATCGCGGATGCTGGATGCCCAGCTCTATGCCGTCTTATTTAGGCATGTTTTTAAGGCCGGGTGCGCGCGCGAGCAAAGCGCATGCACAGAAGGCGCCCGTGCGCCCGGTGAACGGGTGATAACAAAATGTGCAACCCACCGCTGGGTAGCTCAGCTCAAAAAGGAAATGTGGTTTGAAAAAGCCAGAAATTTTCAGTGAGCCAAAGAGAATAGCAATAGCAATAGCAGTTAGACTTATATACCGCTTCATAGGGCTTTCAGCCCTCTCTAAGCGGTTTAGAGAGTGAGCAAATTGCCCCCAACAACAATCCGGGTCCTCATTTTACCCACCTTGGAAGGATGGAAGGCTGAGTCAACCCTGAGCCGGTGAGATTTGAACAGCCGAACTGCAGAACTGCAGTCAGCTGAAGTAGCCTGCAGTGCTGCATTTAACCACTGCGCCACCTCGGCAGAGGGCCTCATTCTGTATTTTGCCCAAGGTTGGAAAGTTGGTGTCTTTGTGTGCTTGCATTTAATATATTTAGCCTCTTCCCTGATCTCCTTTCAGACCAGAGATTGGAATGAAGAACTGCAGACAACCCGGGAGCTGCCGCGAAAAAACCTGCCGGAAAGGTTGTTGAGGGAGCGAGCGATCTTTAAGGTAAATTTCAAACCCTGCAGGAGAAATAGACAAATCCAGAAAGACGCAGCAACAACAAGCACAACCACAAGTTTCTAGTCCTTACCGTTATGAAGGATGAAACCTGTCATATTTTATGTCAGGGGTCCAAGTAACACTCCCCCCCCAACGAAAGAAGACTCCGAGGCTTGAATTTCCTCAAAGTTCCATTTTATTAGAGACGTCATGTTGGCACATCTGGGAAAACCCGAATCTGAAAGTTTCCAGGTGTTCCCCACCCAAGTGAAAGTCCCTGTCCAGCACCCACATGTCCATCACATGGCCCAATCAGGCACCATCCAAAACTGGAGATGCCTCCCAGTCACACCATCGCAGCTGCAGGGCAAGGTGGCCTTGACTCTCTGAGAAAAGAATGTTATTTTGACTTTATATCACCCATATTCCATATAATCCCCCCTCCCATTTTCCCACCGTAGAAAATGTGGAAGGCCTGAAGGCCAAAATGTAAAAGATGGCTTTCAGGTCTTAACATTTTACTTTCTTGCTCAGTGCTAAATTTGTCTGGTAAGGCTGTTTTTTTCACCAAGAGCATAGAGTCTGGTTTAAGGCAAGACGCTGTAACAAGATAAATTTGCTTCCTTTGGTCAATAATTAAAGTTTACAGGACTAATCCTTTCGCTAAAATCAGTTGGAATAAGCCACTGGATTGCTGAAAGCAAAGGTAAATTGCAAAAGGTTGGATATTTCTTGCATAAGAGGTGACCATGGGTGTTTTAGTCCCAAAGCCCTCAGAGTCTCATTAAGAAAGAGATCATAGGTTAGCGGTCAAAGGTTAGCGGTTTGTAATTTGGCATGCCAAAAGTTCTAAGATTAATCCTTCGCTTCCTCGGTTAAATTCCAGATAACGGGAGATGCAAATTGTCCGTCTGACTGAAGGTGATCGAGAAGGACCCAACTTTAGCATCAGAACTGCTGCTTTGTCCAAAGTTTAGTCATTAGGATCTCCAGGAAGACTTGGGGAGAGGGGGGGGAGAATAGTAATGGCCACTGCCAGTCAGGGTAGGTCAAGAATTGGCAGACTAAAACTACGGGATTACAACTTTTAGACAACCTTGTTCAGTCTATGGTGGTTGGAATCAGTGGAAGGTGAAGTTACCGTATTTTTCAGAGTATAAGAAGCTTCTCCCCCCCACCCAAAAAAAGAGGGAGAAAATCTGGCTGCGTCTTATACTGAATACAGCATTTTTGGCCTACTGAAACCCTGCTTCTTCACAAAAATGGACGTGCATAGGCTTTGGGAGGCCTAAAAAGTGCTCCTGAGGGCTGGGGAGGGCAAAAACAAGTGAAAAACTGGCCATTTTGCTTGGTTTTGCCCTCAGCCCATAGGAGCACTCTGCAAGTTTCCCAAAGCCTCTTGCATGCCCTGTTTTTTGCAAAAAATGGTCCCCTTTTTGCAAAAAACAGGGCGTTTTTTGCTTGTTCCCCCACCCCCAGGAGCACTTTGCAGGCCTCTCAAACTCTCTGCATGCCCCGTTTTTCATTAAAAAAATGAGGCATGCAGAGGGTTTGGGAGGCCTGCAGAGTGCAAAAACCTTTTTTTAAAATTTACCTCTTCAAAATTATGGTGCGTCTTCTACTCTGGTGCATTTTATAGTCTGAAAAATACGGTATATATACACCTGGAAGCTAATAAATGACCTACTTCAGCTGCAGGTGGTATTAAGCTAGTTCAGTCTTTCTCAGTCTTGGCAACTGGAAACTTTACGATGTGTGGATTTCAATTCCCAGAATTCCCCAGCCAGCGTGGCAGTAGAAGCATACACATAGTAGAAGTTCATCCACAGCCAGAATTCTGGGATTAGAAGTCCACGTATCTTACAGTTGCCACGATTGAGAAGCACTGAGGTGAATCATGCCAACTTCTAAAATTCCTGTTGTTGATGCAGTGAATGATTTAGTGTCCTTCACTTAGCACCAGGGCCTTAGTACCTGAGCCTGATTCTATATATTGGAGGCCTAAAATGTAAAGGATAAGAAAAAGCGAAATTAGGTTGTTCCCTTTATTTAAAAAAATAATGTTATTTCATGATAGTGTTTTTGTCTGTTATATCCTGCAGCTTGATAGGATGGAATCCAAGAAAAAGCTTTCTCCTTTTCATTGTGATCTTGTTATATCTGGTAGAATTCCTTTTTCATGTTGTGTTTTTTTTAATGTACAATTACCAAAGTGCAAATAAATAAAAACAGGTATTAAAAAAATACAGCATAAGCAGAGGACTGTTGTGGGGAAAATAGAGGCTATATCCCACCATGAGTTGATCAAAAATAAAGCTGAGATTAAAAGAAGAGAGGGGAGAAAAGAGAGGAAAGGAAAGGAAAAGAAAGGAAAGGAAAGGAGGCCATGAAAATGATTAGGTTTTTGCCTGCAATAGTTCTACTCCAGTTGGGCAACTATGAAAACATTTCAATCATTTTTGCAACCAAAACCAATTCTGAGCAAGCAATAGTCGATCTAAAAAGAAAAGGGGATTGAGAAACTACCATCCGATGTGATCTACTGTCTCATCTGGAATGTGTTTAACCATTTGAGCCCTCGCTTAGTGAATAGGAGAGAGTTTAACAAGGCTGGGGAAGGGCAGGGAAATGATCGCAGAGAGACAGGTGAATGAGCTGGCAGCTGATCTCACGGAGGGCAATGTAGCCCAGGTGGCCAGAAGCCTGGGAAGAAACTTTTCATTCACAGAGCTTCAGCTTTAATTATACGTGAAGCTGGGAAAGTGATCCTAGTGTTTTCATGAAGCCGTATTCATCCTAGCCTAGCATTAAAGGAGCTTTGCTAAAATCTGTGCTTGCTTAATCTTGCCCAGGTGCATGGGATTTGACAGTGTGCTGCGCAGATGTGGGCTCTGGGATCAGTGTGCAAATACAACATTTTTGATTGACAGCAGTCATCCAGGGTGTCAGGTAGTGGTGGGATTCATCCAGTTTGCACCTATTCGGGAGAACCGGTTGTTAATTTTCTAAGCAGTTCGACGAACCAGTTGTTGGAAAAAATCTCCTTTTGTTTCTTTCCACTTTACAGGGCTAATCCTGTAAGGAAACATTCTGATGTTGCTTTTAGATTAATCTTGATTGCCCTGCTTCCAGAAACTGCCTCTCCAGTTAACCCTTATTACATTGTAACAGCTAAGGCAAAGCACCCATCGACTTGAGTGAGTTGAGTTGGTCACACCCACCCAGTCACATGACCACTGAGCCCCACCTACCCAGCTGCTCATTAGGACAAGGAACCGGTTGTTAAATTATTTGAATCCCACCACTGGTGTCAGGGTTCCAAATAGCATCCAAAATTAAATCAGAGTCTAAGGCAAAGTATTGTTCAAAGTTCCAATTTATTAAGAGAGCCATGTTGGCACATCTGGGAAAACCCGAATCTGAAAGCTTCCCGACTTTCCCCACCCAGTTGAAAGTTCAAGATCTTGCCCCCACAACCACAAGTCCATCACATGGTCCAATCTCCCTCTGCCATGCTGACAGTTCCACCCATCCAGTTCCGGTCAGGTGCAGAAGTGCAAAGACAAAGGATGACCTTGATTTTCTAGAAAGAATTTTGTTATGGCTACATCTCACTCCTACAATCCCCCCTCCCATTTTCTCATAATAGAAAATGCATAGTAGAATAATAGAAAGTGTGACAGGCCAAAGATCCAAAAGAAAAGATGGCTGCAGGCCTGACACGGGGTGTTTAACAGCATTTTCCAGTGAAGTTCTTTTTAAGCAAAAGCAGAAGGGTTGGGGTATACAGACAGTCCTAACTTACGGCCACAACTGAACCCAGAATTTCTGCTGCTAAGCCAGACAGTTGTTGTGAATTTTGCCCCATTTTGCGACCTTTCTTCTCATGGTTGTTAAGCGAATCTCTGCAATTGTTCAGTTAGTAACACGGTTGCAAAGTGAATCTGGCTTCCCCGTTGACTTTGCTTGTCAGAAGGTCACAAAAGCTGATTGTATGAGACTGCAACTGTCATAAGTACAAGTTAGTTGCCAAGCATCCGAATTTTGATCAGGGGATCATGGGGATGCTGCCACGGTCATCGTAAGTGTGGGGAAACAGTCATAAGTCACTTTTTATTTAGTACTGCTGTAACTTCCAACGGTCACTAAATGAATTTTGTGAGTTGGGCACGGGTCCTTGAAAACAGGCACGCAGACTATTTGATTAAACTAAGGAATGCCACCGTTCTTGCAATCTAGTCATCCTTTGACTGTTCCGTCCTTCCCAGGTTCACAGTGACTTCACTGCAGCGGCCACCAGAGGTGCGATGGCTGTCATTGATGGCAACGTGATGGCGATCAATCCGAGCGAGGAAACCAAGATGCAGATGTTTATCTGGAACAACATCTTCTTCAGCTTGGGTTTTGACGTCCGGGACCACTATAAGGACTTCGGAGGAGATGTGGCCGCTTACGTGGCTCCAACCAATGACCTCAATGGGGTCCGGACATACAATGCTGTGGACATTGAAGGACTGTACACCCTGGGCACAGTGGTGGTGGACTACCGAGGGTACCGGGTGACGGCTCAGTCCATCATTCCAGGCATTCTGGAACGGGAGCAAGAACAGAGTGTCATCTACGGCTCCATAGACTTTGGCAAGACAGTCGTCTCCCACCCCAAGTATCTGGAGCTGCTGGAGAAGACCAGCCGACCGCTGAAGATCCAGAAGCACCTGGTTCTCAACGACAAGAGTGAGGAGGTGGAGTTGTGTTCTTCCGTGGAGTGCAAGGGGATCATTGGCAACGACGGGCGCCATTACATCCTTGACTTGCTCCGCACCTTTCCCCCCGACCTGAATTTTCTACCTGTGGAGGGGGAAGACATGCCCGAAGAATGTCAGAAGATGGGCTTCCCCAAGCAACACCGGCACAAGCTTTGTTGTCTCCGGCAAGAGCTGGTTGATGCCTTTGTGGAACATAGGTGAATCCCCTTGGTATTCCTTTCTCTTTTGCTCCCATCTTCCTACAGGCAGTCCTCAGCTTATGACCACAGCTGAGCCAAAAATTTCCCATTTCTAAGCAAGACTGTTGTTGAGTGAATTTTGCCTCATTTTACAACCTTTTTTGCCACAGTTGTTAAGTGAATCACTACAATTAAGTTAATACAGTAACTCCTAGACTTACAACAATTCATTTAGGAACCGTTCAAAATTGAAACATCGTTGAAAAAAACAACCGTTGACCATTTTTCACATTTACAACCATTGCAGCATTCCTCGTGGTCAGGTGATCAAAATTCAGCTGCTTGACAACCGATTCATACTTATGACGGTTGCCGTGTCCCAAGGTCATGCGATCACTTTTTGCGTGATCAGTGGGGAAGCTAGATTTACTTAACAGCTGTATTACTAACTTAACAACTGCAATGATTTACTTAACAATTCTGGCAGGAAAGATCCTAAATTGGGGCAAAAGTCACAAAAATCTCACTCAGCAACAGAAATGTTGGGCTCGGTGGAGTTGATGACTACCTTGCGCGAGATCACAGCCCCCAGAAGCTTCCATTCTTGGCGTGGAAAGTGTTTGCAAGCCAATGGGAGGCTTGAAGCAATGAGATTTTGCTGCCCCCAAGTCTTGTTGGCTTGCAAACACTTTGGGCGCCGAGACTGGAAGCAGGCAAAAAACCCGCGGCGGAGTGACTGCAGAGGAGACAGCTCGCTAGATCTTCATGAGGTAAGTGACCCTGCACGGCGGGATGGGTGGGAGCAATTGTGGGCACCCCACGGGAAGAAGCATGAAGTGTCTCGGTGGGTTGGGGGAGGCCTTGGCTGGTCTTAAGCAGGTAGCCTGTTCCATTGCTAGCCCCCCCTGCCCCCATGGCCCTCCCACTCTGAGATATCTCATGTGCATTTAACAACTTGCGCATTTGATTAGTGAATGCATGGGTGAAAGCACGGAATGATCACATTCGTTTGACGTGATTCACTCCAACGAATCCTCGGGTTACAAATGTAATGGGCAGGCTCCATTATATTCGCAACTCGAGGACTACCCATATAACGCTTCATGTATTATTAATCAAACCTATATCCTGCTGATCTCATCGGAGGGCGACTGCAGGCGGCTTACAGACATTCAGTTCGTACACACTTTGAAACATTAAAACAATATCTAAGGATCGTAAATTTAAATTTTCAATTAAATTTAAAACTAAGCAGGAAGGACAGGGTGGGGCGTTCTCTATCATCCACGTCCCAAGTGCCGCACCCCCATTGGGGCCTGCAGGCACATTGGCATGAGGTTTTCTTCAGGGCCTTTCGGAGGCCTTCAATTTTATTTGAAGGAAAATTCAGTTTAACATTGGTAAGCTTACTTTCCACCCCTCATGATTTCCCACAAAACTTCAAAACAGCTGCCAATTCCAGCACCAGTGTAATTTTGTTGAGGTATTGAACATGGACCGAAGAATTCCAGTTTCGGATCCCCATTCAGCAAGGAGACGAGCTTAATGAATAATGAGATCAAGTGAAGACCTAACAGTTGTGTTTGCGCACAGCATCCTGTGTGTGGCTTATGTTAACAATTCTGATGGTGGCTTAGCAGGCTGTGTGAATTCAGATATTTTTGCTAGCCAAGAGCCACATCAAACCTTGAGAATATGTTATTTCAGATATTAAACGCTTTGTCAGAAAATAGCCAGCTTCTAAGTCTGACTTACCCTCCCAAAAGAATTGTGGAAAACAAATTAAGAAAGACCTCCCTTGAGCTCTCGGAATAAAGAGGCAATAAAAATGCAATCACTAGATAATAATTTATTATAATAATTTATCAATAATTTTTTATTATTATAATTTATCAATAATTTATTATTATAATTTATCAATAATTTATTATTATAATAATTTATCAATAATTTATTATTATAATAATTTGTCAATAGTTTATTATTATAATAATTTATTACAATAATTTATTACTTACTTGTCACATAATACCTCCAAGGAATTTTTTTCCAAAATTAAGAGATGTCTGTGGAGATTCTCAGTCATCAGGTTATGGTTGTCCCAAAGGACAACTTTATTCAAGAGGCAACTGGACTTTCTGGTTTTTCTTTGAGGACATTTTGCTTCTCATCCAAGAAGCTTCTTCAGCTCTGTAAGGGAGTAGAAGAAGGTCTAGGAATCCATGTTCCTCCTTTGAGTTTTCTGCTGCCTTTCTTACCCTTTGATGGAGTTCATCCAATGTCCCAAACCCTGAATCTAGGCTAGCAAACATGCTGTGTCCAGAATAAACTGAATCATAGCTTAAAGCATACCGTAGGTGATGCAACATATCCAATCTCATTTTAACCTGGTGTGGTTTATTGTTATGAACCTAGTTACAGGTAATGCTCGAATAAAATGGAATCAGAATTTCCATTCCTAAGCAGGGAAGTTGTTAAGAGAGTCAAGGCCAATTTTATGACCTTTTTTTTTTGGGCCACAGTTGTTAAGCTAATCGCTGCAGTTGTTAAGTGAATCAGGTGGTTATTAAGCGAGTCCAACTTTCCCCGTTGTCTTTGCTTGTCGGAAATTGACTGGGAAGATTGCAAGTGGCAATCAAGTGACCACCGAATTCTTCAGCTGTTGTAAATTCATATCAGTTGCCCAAATGTTGATCACGTTAACACGAGGATACTGCAGTGGTCATAGGTGCGAAGTCATAAGTAACTTTCTTCAGTGAGGTTGTAATCTTGAACAGTCACTAAATGAACGGTTGTAACTTGAGGACCACCTATATTCTCCTTAATTAGGAGTTGCAGGTTATGGTTGAGGTTCTGTTTGAGGTAAATCTTGTGATTGTGCAACATGCTAACTGTTCAGAGATCTTAAGGGGGGCATTTCTATTCCGAAAAGATTTCTTTCCTAAACACTAGTTGAAGCTTCCTGGAAGCTCCCAAAGCAATTAAATTTTAAAGTTATTAACTCAAAAGATAATTTAGAAAACAACCCAAGAGGGGGGAAAACCAGAAATACATTACAGATTTCACCTCTGCGTATTGTTACATTTATAACTTCACAGAAAAGGGAGGAAATATGAAACTGCTAATTAAAATGTATTTATATAGTGTATTATTTACTGACACCTCATTCCAAAGGCAGCAAACAAAACATATATTACCAACAACATTTGAGTTCATAGATTAAAATCATACCAGTGTTTCTTAAAAACAAAGCACTTTTCATCTATAACACTTTCCAAAATTAAGGCTCCTGATATTCATTTGTTAGCAAAATTTCCTTTGCAAAGCTCTAAACTTCAACCATCTCAAATTAACCCTGGCTGTCTATTTTAGCAAAGTTTCTTTTTATGACTTTTCCCATAAATTAAAAGACATCCTAGCCCTGCGACTGAATATAAAATTGGTTGTTGCTCAATAAGATGGCCGTGTTTAGATAAACCAATATACAGAACTGCGATTCTGTATTTTTAAAGCAACATTTTTAAAAACTGTCCTCTGAAAGGATGGGGAACTAAAACAATTCTAAACCTTAAAATGTAAGTCTGAACATTTGGGGACAATATTTCTGGAAAATTCAGGGACAAGAAGAGGCATGCTCATGCACCTGAAAGTATCAAGATAGCTGGAACCTCTGGGGGTCCGTCTGCACATCTGGTTTGAGCATCAGCAGCAGAGGTGGGTTCCTACCAGTTCGCACCTATTCGGTAGAACCGGTTCGTCAAATCTCCCGAACTAGTTAGAAGAGGTTCCACCAGTGGACCCGGAAAGCAGTCCACACCTACAGAAGAGGTTCCAAAATTGTTTGAAACCCACCACTGGAAGAGAGAGATACGCAGAGAGACAGACAGACAGACAGACAGACAGACAGACACAGAGAGAGAATCACATAGAGAGAGGGAGGGAGGGAGGGAGAGAGAGGCAAAGAGCCACACACACAGACACAGAGACAGACTCACACAGCGAGAGAAAGAGAAAGAAAGGAAAAAAGAAAGAAAGAAAAAAGAAAGAAAAAGTGAGAGAGATGAAAGAAAAAAAGAAAAAAGGGACAGAGAGACAAAAGGAAGGAGAGAGAGAGAGAGTGAGAGAGAACACATGGCCAGCAAGCCACTCCTATCAGATCACATGGCTGGCAAGCCACTCCCACAAAGGAGACCACACCCACAGAGTAGGTTCGAAAAAATTTTGAAACCCACCACTGATCAGCAGACAGGTTCATTTTCTAAATTCAACTAGCACCAATTGAGTTTAAAAAAAAAAAAAAAAAACTAGTAATCAAGGAAGCAATGGTGTAGATTGGATATGATTTCTGTGCTGCATCTAATTGTGCTGTGATTTTTCAGGGGCCTCTGTGGCTCATGGTCAGAAAAACCCACCTATAAATCAAATGATCAAAGCCACGCCTCCTTTGGACACGTTTAAAAAGGGGGGGTCATTCACAGCCATTTTGAGGTTCTTTTTTTTTAACCCCTGTTGTTAAATCCATTTGTCAAATTGTGAAAGTTAAAAGCCACCAGGTCCAGAAATGTTTCTCCATTCATTCCTGTCTTCACAACAGCTCCCCCCTCCCCAGTTGCATCAGTTAAACATCAAAATCTTAACTATTGCAGCTGGGAATTGGCCTAAGGGGGTAAGAAATTCATGCTCCAGTGAGCATGGAAAAGGCCACACCAAACTCTGAAGCATGGGTGTGACAAACAGGTTGGAAACAAAGAGTACCTTGTTTTAAGCAGTTGCTTGTCTTCAGGGCAGAGAATCTAGATCTAAAAGGGGGAAGAATCAGCTAAGATACACGGCTTCTATACTTCTGAAATGATATTAACATGAAAGCAAAATCTGTCCATCATTTGAAGATAGGAAAAAGCAGATTTTATTTCAAACTTAACCACCGTTTTCAGAAAAGTGAGAGTCCGTAAGAGTTCCTTACTAATTAGTCCTCAACTTATAGTCATTTGTTTAATGGCGGTTCGAAGTTACAACGGCACTGTAAAAAGGGATTTATGACCGTTTTTCACACTTAACGGCTGTTGCAGCATCCCCATGGTTACATAGTCAAAATTCAGGTGCTTGGCAACTGACTCATACTTACGACCGTTGCTGTGTCCCAAGGTCATATGGTCCCTTTCTGTGACTTTATGACAAGCAAAGCCAATGGGGAAGCCAGATTCCCTTAACAACCAATTTAACTGTGTTACTAATGAAACCACTGCAGTGATTCGCTTTTCTTTTACACACACACACACACACAGAAATAGATAGATGATGTAGATAGATAGATAAATAGATAGATAGATGATAGATAGATGATAGATAGATAGATAGATAGATAGATAGATAGATAGATAGATAGATAGATAGATAGATAGATATAGATTGATTCTGGTTTGTTGTGTTCAGAAGTACCCTAAAAACAGCGAAAGGTCTGTTTGCTACAGACTTTAGGAAAACTTAAGAAATTGCACCACCAAGATTTAATTGCTTAATTACAGATTTAATCTGCAGCTTGATTTTGGCCTGGCTTCTCCATTTCTCCACCCCTAAAAAGATGCATCTGTGGGTGTTTTGCAGAGAAATGGAAGGATCTTGTGTTGTTTATTCCCGTCCTTAAATTTTTTGCAGAGTTACAAAACCAATCATCCAAACCCTTTTTAGTTCCACTGCTTTCTGTAATGTCTTTGTAGGCTCCTAGTGTTCTCTAGAGCAGGAGTCACCAACCTTGGCAACGTTAAGACTTGTGGACTTCAACTCCCAGAGTTCCTCAGCCAGCTCTGCTGGCTGAGGAACTCTGGGAGTTGAAGTCCACAAATCTTAACGTTGCCAAGGTTGGAGACCCATGTTCTAGAAGATCCGGAACCTTCATGCCTAAATATACCCTGCTCCTTCTGTCATCCTTACTCATCGAGTCCGCTCCTCCTCTTTTCTTCTTCTCCCCCCCCCCCCCCCCCCCCCCCCGTCTACAATAGGTATCTCATGTTCATGAAGTTGGCTGCTCTGCAGCTAATGCAGCAAAAGGCGAACAAGCCAAGTAGCCCCTTGGCGGGGAACGGGAGCAGCAGCCCTACCACTTTTCCAGAGAACGGTGTGGAAGACAAGGAGACCCCTCTGCTAGAAGTCAGCAAGATGGAGGATAATACTCCCGGTCTAGAGCAGGTGAAAGAGCTCACAGAGACCATCGCATCAGATGATGGAGCAGGTATCAACTCTCGTGGTGGGAATCCATTTCAGCGTCCTCCATCTCCGCGTGCTAGGTGGTTTTATTTATGGTTAGATTAACATCCTGTTTTTCACACAGGAGCTCAAGGTGGCATAGATACAGTGATGGGATTCAGCCAGTTCACACCTATCCGAGAGAACCGGTTGTTAACTTTCACAGCAGTTCAGAGAACCGGTTGTTGGAAGAAATCCCCCCCCTTCCAATTTTACAGGGCTAATCCTGTAAGGAAGGCAGGAAGGAAGGAACATTCTGGTGGTGTTTCTAGCCTAATCTTTACTGCACTACTTACAGAAATTGCCTCTCCGGTTAACCCTTATCACATTGGCAAAGCGCCCATCAACCTGAGTGACGTTGAGTTAGCCACACCCACCCAGTCACATGACCACCAAGCCCTGCCTACCCAGCTGGTCATCAGGGCAGAGAACCGGTTGTTAAATTATTTGAATCCCACCACTGCATAGAGAGTAGTCCTTCCTCCTATTTTCCACCTAAGAGCAACCTTATAAGGTAGGTTGAGTTGAGAGAGAACAGCTGGCCCGAAATTGCTCTGTGAGATTCCATGGTTGAAGGAGGGACTAGAACTGGGTTCTCACTCTCAGTGAGACACCTTCATCACGTCAACACAATGGCTGTATGACTGCGAGATTGGCCTAAAGCGGACGTGGGCAATTATGGCATCTTTATGACCTGTGAACTTCAACTCCCAGAATTCCTGAGCCAGCCATGCTAGGAGTTGAAGTCCACAGGTCATAAAGTTGCCATAGTTCCCACTCCTGGCCTAAAGTCAGCCAAGGAGCTAACTGTTGTGGCCCGCCAGCAGTCTGCGGGGCTGGCAGCAGATTCAGACTGTGAGGAGGTTGGGGAGGAACATGGACCAGTCCTGGAGTCTGGGGAAGGCTCTGATGAGTGCTCTGCATTGGAGGCAGAGGTGAGCCCAGGGCCATCTGACAGTTATCAGCTGCCTTCAGAGTCAGACATCAGTGAGACAGACGAACAGCTGGAGCCTGTTCCCAGCGCAGTTGCCAGATGAAGGGAACAGTTAAAGAACAGGGGTCGACTTGGGAGTAAGGCCACAGGTGGACAGTGAATTGCCCCTCCCATAGGGAATAAGAGAGGCAAGAAAGGGGAGTTTGCAGGAGACAATTAGTTCATTCCTGCCCAAAGCACAAATTCGCCAGGTGCTTTGGTGCTGAGGGGAGAACTATACCCTGGGCCTCCATTCCTAATTCAGTTGAGCCACATGGGCTCTGGGAGTGAGACAAATTGAGTACTTGTGTTTCTCATGTCTGCAGGACTTTTTTATTATTATAATTTTGCAGCAGGTCCACAAAAAGCATCAATTTTCTCAAATTGGATCGCGCCATAAACTGAGAACTAGTTGCTTATTGATGCCCTTTGATTTCCAGTTCTTAATGCTTGTAAATGTTTCTCAGACCCTGATTCACATCATTTTCTCTTTTTCTCACACAGTGGACCCCAAAAGCAGAGAAGTGATTCAGAACGCTTGCAAAGCTGTTGGCTCCATCAGTAACACGGCCTTTGATATACGGTTTAATCCAGATATCTTCTCACCAGGTGAGGGTCGTGTTTTAGGTGGATTGGAATTTTCCAACAGGTCCTACTCTTTGGTCCTTTGCTGTCAATCTCAACAGCCCAGTCTTGAACTGAAGGGGGGGGGATTTTGTGCAGTTTGCAGATGGAGGGGAGGGGGGGCGGTTGCTTCGGTTTAATCTGAAAGAGGGATGGGAAAAAAAACCCCACAATCTGCTTATCTCCCAGGTGTCCGCTTTCCAGAGTCCAGCAAAGAGCAAATTCAGGATCAAAAGAGATTACTGAAGGATGCAGCTGCTTTTCTAGTATCATATCAAATTCCAGGCTTGGTGAGTGAACATTCAAAAGGTTAAGGAACAGGCTTGGGAAAGCACCATGGTTAAAGGAGGATGGGTGTTGTGTTTGAGAAAAACACAAGAGCCACCTGGAGTTTGCAAATGATATGTCTGATATGCATAACAATACACGTGTCTACCAAGATTTTATATTCCCAATTTAGAATAGAATAGAATAACAGAATTGGAAGGGATCTTGGAGGTCTTCTAATCCAACCCCCTGCTTAGGCAGGAAACCCTACACCACTTCAGACAAATGGATATCCAACATCTTTTTTAAAAATTCCAATGTTGGAGCATTCACAACTTCTGGAGGCAAGTTGTTCCACTGATTAATTGTTCTAACTGTCAGGAAATTTCTCCTTAGTTCTAAGTTGCTTCTCTCCTTGATTAGTTTCCACCCATTGCTTCTTGTCCTGCCCTCAGATGCTTTGAAGAATAGCTTGACTCCCTTTTCTTTGTGGCAACCCCTGAGATATTGGAACAGTGCTATCATGTCTCCCTAGTCCTTCTTTTCATTGAACTAGACATACCCAGTTCCTGCAACCGTTTGTATGTTTTAGCCTCCAGTCCAATTTCTTCAAGAAGAAACAAAATTAATTCCACCACATACTTTTGCTAAAACCTATGATTACCAACAGATATTTCAATGCAATATATGCTCCAATCTCATCACAAAAGCAATATAGCACTAGCACCTATATACCATTCATAGTGCTTTATAGCCCTCTCTACGTGGTGTACAGAATCAGCATATTGTCCCTAAAAATCTGGGTCCTCATTTTACCCACCTCAGAAGAAGACTGAGTCAATCTTGAACCGGTCTGGATCGAACGGCTGGCAGTTAGCAGAGTTAGCCTGTAATACTGCATTCTAACCACAACGCCACCATGGCTCTTATATGTAATATATTTAACCACTGTATATAAAGAATAGGAATGAGTAGTATTGATATGGATAATAAATTGCATCTTGTTAAATATCCTGAAAGAATAGTATGATAGACTAAACTGGACTCCCTCGTCCTATAGAGCCGAGGTGGTGCAGTGGTTAGGGTGCAGTACTGCAGGCCACTTCAGCTGACTGTTATCTGCAGTTCAGCGGTTCTAATCTCACCGGCTCAAGGTTGACTCAGACTTCCATCCTTCCAAGGTGGGTGAAATGAGGACCCAGACTATGGGGTTGATATGCTGATTCTGTAAACCGCTTAGAGAGGGCTGAAAGCCCTATGAAGCGGTATATAAGTCTAACTGCTATTGCTATTGCTATATATTTTCCATAGGTATAAACTCCCAACTCCCAGAATTCTCAGCAATGGCCACCATGTTGGCAGGAGAATTCTGGGAGCTGAAGGCCACACGACTGGAAAGCACCTAAGTTGGGTAAAGGATGGACAAACCAAAGCATGCCTAGGTAATAAGAAGCCAATAGCAATGATTTTGGCATCAGATCTGAAAGTTTTACACCAAGGAGGAAGAAAAACCGCCTTTGTCTTCCCTGCATCTTCTTTCCTTCCACCCCAAAGTTACAATCCTACTTCATTATTCCCTGGTGATTGGCTGGGTCGAAGGACGTGTGTTCAGGAGCTTAATTTGAATATTCCGGGTTGCTAAGCTGCTTATTCGGGGGAGGTTTTAATCCCCTTCCTCTTTTGTGGATGATCTGATATAAAAAGATGACTTTGGTCTGTCCTCTGAGTTAGGGATTGGCAACCTGGGAGTCTCATCCTCATTTCAGTAGGCCATTGCAATGGATTAGGACCGACATCAGCAGGCTCATGGTTGAGGAACGGCGAAAGAAAAGAGTTATTGTTGAACTGTGGAGTTGGAGGAGACCACCAGGGTCTTCTAGCCCCAGGGGTCTCCATCTTTGGCCATTTTAAGACTTCTGGACTTCAACTCTCATGCTGGCCAAGGAATTCTGGGAGATGAAGTCCACAAGTCTTAAAAGTGGCCAAGGTTGGAGGTCCCTGCTCTTGTCCATCCCAACAATGGAGAGGGAAAGTAGAATAAAATAGAATTCTTTATTGGCCAAGTGTGATTGGACACACAAGGAATTTGTTTCTGGTGTACGAGCTCTCAGTGTACAGACAATCAACAAGTGATGAATCATGATCATAATCCTAAAATACAATCATCATCATCAATCATAAGATACAGATAGTCCTCAACTGACGATTACAATTGAGCCCCAAGTTTATGTTGCTAAGAAATTTGGTGAAGTGGGTTTTGCCCCATTTTATGACTTTCCTTGCCACAGTTGTTAAGTGAACCATTGAAGTTGCTCAATTAGTTACACGGTTGTTAAGTGAATCTGGCTTCACATCTTGACTTTGCTTGTCGGAAGGTTGCAAAAGGGGATCACTTGAAGAGCCGAGGTGGCGCAGTGGTTAGAGTGCAGCACTGCAGGCTACTTCAGCTGACTGCAGTTCTGCAGTTCGGTTGTTCAAATCTCACCGGCTCAGGGCTGACTCAGCCTTCCATCCTTCCGAGGTGGGTAAAATGAGGACCCGGATTGTTGTTGGGGGCAATATGCTGACTCTGTAAACCGCTTAGAGAGGGCTGAAAGCCCTATGAAGCGGTATATAAGTCTAACTGCTATTGCTATTGCTATCACTTGATCCCAGGACACTGCAGCTGTCATAGGTGTGAGCCAGTTATCAAACATCCGAATGTAAATCACGTGAGGGATGCTGCAAATGGTCATCAGTGGTGAAAAATGGTCATAACTCGCTTTTT
Source organism: Thamnophis elegans (assembly GCF_009769535.1). Lineage (NCBI taxonomy): Eukaryota > Metazoa > Chordata > Lepidosauria > Squamata > Natricidae > Thamnophis > Thamnophis elegans. Next base: position 130,050,311 of record NC_045544.1, read on the forward strand.
TCAGTGCCGTAATCATTTCAAACGATCACTAAGTGAACTGTTGTAAATTGAGGACTACCTGTACTTATTAACCCATCATGAGAAACTAATTGCAATTGTAAATCGTAAGAAACTAATCTGTCAGGGGTCCAAGTAACACCCCCAATGAAAGAAGACTCCGAGGCTTGCGTTTCCTCAAAGTTCCATTTTATTAGAGATGTCATATTGGCACATCTGGGAAAACCAGAATCTGAAAGCTTCCAGGTTTTCCCCACCCAAAAGAAAGTCCAAGCCCCTGCCCACCGCCCACATGTCCATCACATGATCCAATCAGGCACTGTCCCAACTGGAGATGCCTCTTTCTTGCTGTGAGCCGCCCAGAGTCCCGATGGGAGTGGGCGGCATACAAATTTTAATAAACCTTAAACCTCCCAGTCACACCACTCCAAGTGCAGGGCAGAATTTCCTTGACTCTCTGAGAAAGGAATGCTATGTTGTTATGACTATATATCTCCCGTACTGCATATAATCCCCCCTCCCATTTTCCCACAGCATTGAATGTGGCTGACGGAAGGCCCAATGCAAAATATGGCTTCCAGGCCTGACACCATCCTTGATAGGTAGATGTCCAATTTCTACTTAAGAGCCTCCAGAGAACGGAAAGCGGTGACACTATCTACCACTACCGCCTTGCTGTTCTCCAACCAAGATCCTTTTCATCTCTTCGGTTTTATTTTCTCTTGAAGGTCAAGGACTGCCTCGACCACACCATGCTGCCCATGGATGGCACCACCTTAGCAGAAGCCATGCATCAGCGGGGTATCAACATGCGCTATCTGGGGAAAGTGGTCACCTTCATCCTGGAGACTCCCGCCCAGAATCAACTTGATCACATCTATGTAAGCCTTCTAGTTTTTTTCCCACTTGTCATCTAATTAATTAAACAAATGTATATGGCGGTGACGGCAAAGCTTTTTGGCGCGAAGTGCTGAAGCGCTTGTCAAGGCCGCGACCTGGAAGAGGAGCTGCCTGGTTTCTGGCACACACATGTGCGCCGACCAGCAAGTTTTCCGGATACTGCCGCACATGCGCACATGATGATCAGCTTGCCGGTGTGCAGGCTGACATCGGAAAACGGAAGATCAACTCTTCCAGTTTCCGGCACTGCTGCATGCACAAAGGGCAGCTGATTGTCGTGTGCCCATGCACACCATAAATCTGGAAGAGGAATGGGCGATGCCACATGTGCCAGGCGACCTAGCTCTGGGTGCCACTTCAGGCACGCACCCCACAGGTTCGCCATAGTGAGCATCTGTCGAGTATACGTACCTCACCAAACTACTCAATATTTCTGCTACCGGTTCATTAGAACCGTCCGAATACCACCTCTGCTTCCATTCCCCATCATCCAGTCAGAACTGAAGAAGCTTCTTGAATGAGAAGTGAAACATCTTCAAAGAAAAACCAGAGAATCCTGTTGCTTCTTTAAAAAGCATCTTTAGGACTCCTGATGGCTTCTACATTAAAATAAAGGTGTTCCTGGTTAGAGATTGGTGAATTGTTAGCAGTGACTCAGGAACCATAGAAAATATCTCTTTTATCTTGTTAGGGCTCCCTACTACTTGGAACCATTTCCCCCAAAACCTGAATCATCAATTAACCCAAAGCCTGGGTTTGCACAGTATGCTAACCTAGAAAAACAAAATCAAGGTTAAAACTCATTATGCAGATACCTCCACTGTGCTTTTAATTGCTCTGGGAAAAGCGTGTGGTGTGAACACAGCCCATAGGGTAACTGAGTCTCCATTCAGTTGATGCTATGAAAATAGCAAAGGCAAGCAGGATTTGGGCTGAAAAGCTCCATTAAGAAAGCAGGTTTGGTGTGGAGGTTTTCTTTTACGTGCATTGATTAGCCCTTTGGCCATATCAAAAGTGCAAAGTTCCAGAAGTGAATTATTACTAACATTTGATAAAAGCAATTTTAATTTCATAAAATACAATTTAAAATGGAATTGGAATAAAATACAATCTAAAATGAAATTGGAGTAGAATACAATAATGTAAGATATAGATAAAATACGATAAAATTATATTTCTGTGTCATCCTTACAATCTACCCTAATCAGTCCCACGTATGCAGATCTCAACCGAACCATTTTGTTTAAGTACTATGTTGTGTTAAATATTATTTTCAGGTTCTGGCCACACATAAGGTTAGCTGTTTTGTTATGGGGATCCCAATGGGTCCTTCATTTGGTATATGGACCAAGGTACTTGTGTCTCAACCCCTTATACAAGCAACAGTCAAATAGGATGTGAGCCAAATCTTCTACTTCTGCCTCTCCGCAAATGCAGACACGCACATTGTAGGATACAGAATGGAATCTCCCATATCTGACCATTGTGTCAAGCTGTTCAAGGTGTGGAGGTTATAGAAAAACTCCCTCCCTCACTCCCTCCCTCCCTCCCTCCCTCCCTCCCTCCCTCCCTCTCTCTCTCTCTCTCTATTGTGGTGGGGCACAATAGGAGAAAGAAGGTGTATTTTTGCCACCTTGAATTATTTATAAAAATAATAAAGGTGGGAGGAAAAATCTAAAAGAAATAAAATAACAGTTTCTTCTTTTGAAAAGTCACCAATCTCAAACGGAGGTAGTTTGTGACTCCTGCAGCCTGGGACTTTCTACCATTCTTTCTTTAGGGAAAGTCATAACATTTCCTGAATTTGGAGCCAACCTGAGCCGTGCCTAAGGCTGTGATGGCGAACCTATGGCATACGTGCCATAGGTGGTACACGGAGCTATATTTGCTGGCATGCTAACAGTCCGCTCCGGCGCGAATGTGCGCGCTGGCCAGCTGATTTACGGCCTTCCAGAAGGCCGGGGGAGGCCTTTTTCGCCCTCCCCAGGCTTCAGGAAAGACTCCGGAGGCTGGGGAGGGCAAAAAACAGGCCCAACAGGCCAACCAGAAATTTGTTCCCAATCGTTTCCAAACTTCCGGTTAGCCCATTGGGGCCATTTTTCGCCCTTCCCAGGCTCCAGAAGCTTTCCTGAAGATGAGGGCGGGTGAAAAACGCCCCCAACGGGCCAACCGGAAGTTCAGAAATGATCTGTTTCCGGCTTCCGGAGGGTCTTTGGTTGGCTGGGGGAGGCCGTTTTCGCCCTCCCCAGGCTTCCAGAAAGCCTCCAGAGCCTGAGGAGAGTCTTGCGTGCATGCTCAGGGAGGGGGGAGGATTGAATTGGTGGGGGCGCAAGATAGTGCGTGCATGCAATTTTGGCACGCCGTAAGAAAAAGGTTCGCCATCAGTGGTCTAAGGAATTCTGGGAGATGTAGTTCTAACATACCAGCGAACCCCAAATCAAGAATCCAGAATTATTTCTGTCTTTGAGAGAAAGAATGCCAAGCAAGATCCTATGTCGAATTGGAGAAGTTTTGTTTTAATAGGGCAGTAATAACTTCTTTTGTTCTTTGGAATACAGAAAATAGGAATCACGGAACTGATCACTCGGTCAGCCAAGCACATCTTCAAGATATACCTGCAGGTATGAATTGGGTTATCCAACTCTGAATGTCATCACTTGCTGCCCTTTCCTTAGCGTGATTATTTCTCCGCCCACCCACCCACCCGTGCCCTCCCCAGTCTCCTTCCTCAAACTAAGAGAAGCCATTTCCTCATTAGGCCCTTAGGACTGTTGCCTAGCAACCGGAAATGCAATCTCATTAGGACCTAAAATAGGTACAGGCCTCTGTGCGGAGCGGGGGTGGGGTGAGGAGTCTCTCTCGATGGCTGCAGCAACATTTGCACGCGTGCATCTGTTGCAAAGATTTCTCACCCAGGTTTCCATCTTCCCTGGTGTTTCCCCTTTGAAAAGCAAAGGAAAGGGGAGGGGAGGAACGGGTGGGGGAACAGATGAAGGTTGTGGATTGTTTTTGGCACAGCTAAAAAGAAAGTCTCATCTTGAGTAAAGGGGACATTTAGCCAGCATTCTTGGTTAGCCAGATCTCGGGACACTTTTTAACGTTTGGATTTCTTTCTGGAATAAAAACACTTTACTAAAAAAAAAAATTGGGGGGGGGGGGCATGCTAACTCTTGACTCTCAAACACCTCAGCACATTTACCCGTATTTTTTTGGACTATAAGACCCACATTAGCTTTAGAGGAGGAAAACACGAAAAAAATATATCTGCCTCTACCTCCCAGCATCCATCTGGTATTCATCTGCCTAGCGCCCTTACAGCAAACAGCCTGGTCAGCTTCAGCACGTTATCATAGCACGTGGCTCGTCTGAGCTCTGCTCCTTTGCGCCCACCACCAGTCAACTGAGTTGAGCTGCTGCCGCTGCCAGGAAACACTGGACCCTTCACTGCCCAGCAACTGATAGGCAGTTGAATCGGCTTCCCAGAATATCGCTGCCTTTTGCCACCGTCGCCTATCGCTGCCATTCGGCGGTGGCGATCGGCAACGGCAATTGTCGCCTAGAACAGGTAATTGGCAGTATTCCAGAGGCCAATCCAACTGCCAATCAGCTGTTCAGCAGTGAAGAGTCCAGTGTTCCCAGGCGGGCTGCGAACAGTGGCAGCGGTACCGTGTTTCCCCGAAATTACGACATGTCCTGATAATAAGGCCATGCCATATTTTTCCTGTGGGCAAAAATATACGCCCTCCCCCAATAATAAGCCCCCTGGACAATCCCTCCCCTCCAGCCAGGCAGAGCGCCACTCACCAACCTAGTGATATCCTGAAGCTGCAAAGCTGCAGGAGCCAGGGGGCGGGCAAAGGAGCTCACATTGCTTGATGCCTTTGGGATACTGCTAGGTTGGTGCGTTGTGCTGTGCCCAGCTGGAGCGGGGGATTGCTGGGTAGCTGCTCTCACGAGCAGCTGCCCGGCAATGCCCCTTTCCAGCCAGGCAGAGCACCACTTACCGACCCAGTCATATCCCAAAGGCGCTAAGCCACGTGGCGCTCTGCCTGGCTGGAAAGAGAGGTTGCGCGACCACTTGTTCTGCCTCCAACTCGCGTGCCTCCCAGCCTCACCATGACCAGCTCCCCCTGCAGGGCTGGGCTGCTGCTGCTGCCACCACCACCATAGCCCTGCTGCCACCGCGGCCATGCTCCAAACATAACCGGCTTCCAAACTCCGGAGATCTGCTGCCGAGTCTTCTGGCAGTGCCGCTCTGGGACTACACTCTATGGTTGTGGGCTGGCTGTTGGAAGACTCTGGTGGGACAGAGAGTCTTCCCGCAGCCAGCCCACAACCATAGAGTCCCAGAGCGGCCACTGCCAGAAGCCTCGGCAGCGGATCTCCCGAGTTTGGAAGCCAGTTATGCTTGGAGCATGGCAGCAGCAGCAGCAGGGCCACGGTGGCACCGGAGCCCTGGCCCAGCCCTGCAGGGGAAGCTGGGCATGGTGAGTCTGGGAGGCACGCGAGCTGGAGGCAGAACAAGTGCTCGTGCAACCTCTCTTTCCAGCCGGGCAGAGTGCCACGCGGCTTAGCGCCTTTGGGATATTACAGGGTCGGTGAGTGGTGCTCTGCCCGGCTAGAAAGGGGGGTTTCTGGGCAGCTGCTCATGAGCGTGGTCACCTCATGGCGGTTTCGTTGCGCTGCTGCGACAGCGCAACACAGCCGTTTGCCCCTGAGACTGTGCCCGCTTCAGGCGCCCGCTCGCAAGAAAGCAGCCACCCAACAACCCCAAACCAATAAGCCCCCCCCAATAATAAGGCCCAAGCAAAATTGGGGGGGGGTCAAAAGAAAATAAGACCCTGCCTTATTTGGGGGGAAACATGGTAACAAGTGGAGATGGTCACCAACCCCCCCCTCGGCCCACCGCAATATTTGCTCTATAAGACGCACAGATTTTTCCACCCACTTTTGGGGGGTTGGGGGAAGCACGTCTCATAGTGCAAAAAATACGGTATGTGTGGCTGGAACAGTTTCTAAACCAGGGTCTCATCTACAAGTGGGTTCCCGCGTGGTTGAGCATGGCTTACGGTATAATGCCTCTCTGACGCGTTTTGATTTTTTTGCGCTCGCTCTTTTAATAGTGCAGGAGAGAAACGGTTCATTTGGTTTAGTGGTTAAGGCAGCAGGCTAGAAAGCAAGAGATTATACAAGTTCAAGTCCCGCTTTAGCCATGAAAGTCAGCTGGCTGATTTTTGGGCCAATCCTTCTCTCTCTCAGCTCAACCCACCTCACAGGGTTGCTGTTGTGTGAAAAATAGGAGGAGGAAGGTGTGTGTTGGGATTTGTTCGCCACCTTGAGTTATTGTTAAAAATAAGAAAGGCGGGATGCAAATAAATAACACACACACACCCATAATAATAGTTACACAGGTAGTCCTGAACTTATGACTGTAATTAGGAATGGAGTTTTGGTTGCTAAGCAATGCGGTCATTAAGTGAATCCTAGACCAACCCCGGCTCTTGTCTTTCCCCCACAGGGAGTGGAACTCTCAGGGTTATCGGCTGCCATCAGTCACTTCCTCAACTGCTTCCTAAGCTCCTTCCCTAACCCCGTGGGTCACCTCCCTGCCGACGAGCTGGTCTCCCGGAAGAAGAACAAGCGGAGGAAAAACCGGAACTTGGGCACTGCCGACAACACCGCCTGGGCTGCCATGAGTCCCCAGGAGCTGTGGAAGAATATTTGCTCGGAAGCCAAGAGTTACTTCGACTTTGGCCTGGAAATGTGAGTGGAAAATCAAAGGTCGCAATCCGATTTGATTTAGAGACCGAGACGGCAACGCACGACTTGAGATCTCAATGCCCTTGGGTATTTTGTGCACGTTTTAATTATAGTTAATCCTCGAGTGACGGCCACAACGGAGCCCAAAATTCCTGTTACTAAGCGAGACAGTTGTTAAGTGAAATCTGCCTCATTTTATCAGCCGCCTTCTCACAGTTGTTAAAGTGAGTCGATGCATTTGTTAAGTTAATAACACCGTTGTTAAGTGAATCTGGCTTCCCCGTTCACTCTGCTTGTCAGAAGGTCGCAAAAGGGGATCCCATGAACAACAACCCCCCCCCCCCCCCCAGGACACTGCAACCATCATAAATACACGCCAGTTGCAAAGCGCCTGAATTTTGATCACATGACCCTGGGATTGCTAAAACGGTCCTAAGTGTGAAAAACGCTCATAAGTCATTTTATCAGTGCCGTTGTAACTTTGAAGGGTCACTAAGTGAACTGTTGTAAGTTGAGAACTACCCTTCTAGAATTTGAGATCCTATAGGCAATGGCTGTCACATCCAAGTTGTGAGCAGATCCTGTGTCCAATAGGATGCTTCTGTCGTATCCCTTGGAACTAGATTCCTTGATTCTAGAGCAGTTTTTCTCAATCTTGAAGATGAATGGACTTCAACTCCCATAATTCACTGCTAGCTGGGGAATTCCTCAAGTAACGAAATTGAGAAACACTGTTCTAGGAGGCTGGATCTAGTACATTATAAGTTGAAAAATCCCTTAGCTATCATGGAAGCCATCAGAGATGTAGGCAACTTTTTAGGATCTGTAGAGTGATGTTTGTCTTTCAAAGGCAGGGGTGTCAAACATAAAGCCTCGAACTGGATCTGGTTCCTGATGTGGTCAGATCCGGTCTGCAGGGCCATCCTGGAAAATGTAAGGAGCCAGGGCCCAGTCTACCCAATATAAAGGGGAAACATCGGGCCAGCGTGGTTTCAGCCCAGTCTAACCAATGCAAAGGGGAAACATCGGGGCAGCGTGGCTTCAGCCCAGTCTACCCAATGCAAAGGGGAAACATCGGGGCAGCGTGGCTTCAGCCCGGTCTACCCAATGCAAAGGGGAAACATCGGGCCAGCGTGGCTTCAGCCCAGTCTACCCAATGCAAAGGGGAAACATCGGGCCAGCGTGGCTTCAGCCCAGTCTACCCAATGCAAAGGGGAAACATCGGGCCAGCGTGGCTTCAGCCCAGTCTACCCAATGCAAAGGGGAAACATCGGGCCAGCGTGGCTTCAGCCCAGTCTACCCAATGCAAAGGGGAAACATCGGGCCAGCGTGGTTTCAGCCCAGTCTACCCAATGCAAAGGGGAAACATCGGGGCAGCGTGGCTTCAGCCCAGTCTACCCAATGCAAAGGGGAAACATCGGGGCAGCGTGGCTTCAGCCCAGTCTACCCAATGCAAAGGGGAAACATCGGGCCAGCGTGGCTTCAGCCCGGTCTACCCAATGCAAAGGGGAAACATCGGGGCAGCGTGGCTTCAGCCCGGTCTACCCAATGCAAAGGGGAAACATCGGGGCAGCGTGGCTTCAGCCCGGTCTACCCAATGCAAAGGGGAAACATCGGGCCAGCGTGGCTTCAGCCCGGTCTACCCAGTGCAAAGGGGAAACATCGGGCTAGCGTGGCTTCAGCCCAGTCTACCCAATGCAAAGGGGAAACATCGGGCCAGGGTGGCTTCCGCCCAGTCTACCCAATGCAAAGGGGAAACATCGGGCCAGCGTGGCTTCAGCCCGGTCTACCCAGTGCAAAGGGGAAACATCGGGCTAGCGTGGCTTCAGCCCAGTCTACCCAGTGCAAAGGGGAAACATCGGGCCAGCGTGGCTTCAGCCCAGTCTACCCAATGCAAAGGGGAAACATCAGGCCAGCGTGGCTTCAGCCCAGTCTACCCAATGCAAAGGGGAAACATCGGGCCAGCGTGGCTTCAGCCCAGTCTACCCAATGCAAAGGGGAAACATCGGGCCAGCGTGGCTTCAGCCCAGTCTACCCAATGCAAAGGGGAAACATCGGGCCAGCGTGGCTTCAGCCCAGTCTACCCAATGCAAAGGGGAAACATCGGGCCAGCGTGGTTTCAGCCCAGTCTACCCAATGCAAAGGGGAAACATCGGGGCAGCGTGGCTTCAGCCCAGTCTACCCAATGCAAAGGGGAAACATCGGGGCAGCGTGGCTTCAGCCCAGTCTACCCAATGCAAAGGGGAAACATCGGGCCAGCGTGGCTTCAGCCCGGTCTACCCAATGCAAAGGGGAAACATCGGGCCAGCGTGGCTTCAGCCCGGTCTACCCAATGCAAAGGGGAAACATCGGGGCAGCGTGGCTTCAGCCCGGTCTACCCAATGCAAAGGGGAAACATCGGGCCAGCGTGGCTTCAGCCCGGTCTACCCAGTGCAAAGGGGAAACATCGGGCTAGCGTGGCTTCAGCCCAGTCTACCCAATGCAAAGGGGAAACATCGGGCCAGGGTGGCTTCCGCCCAGTCTACCCAATGCAAAGGGGAAACATCGGGCCAGCGTGGCTTCAGCCCGGTCTACCCAGTGCAAAGGGGAAACATCGGGCTAGCGTGGCTTCAGCCCAGTCTACCCAGTGCAAAGGGGAAACATCGGGCCAGCGTGGCTTCAGCCCAGTCTACCCAATGCAAAGGGGAAACATCAGGCCAGCGTGGCTTCAGCCCGGTCTACCCAGTGCAAAGGGGAAACATGCCAGCAGTTTGGGGAATGGTGTCAAGCTGGCCAAGCCCACCCAGTCGGCCACGCTCAGTAAATGGTGTCAAGATGGCCACGCCCACCCAGGCAGCCATGCCTGCCCTGCCCCCCGAGGTCAATCACAGCCCTGATGCAGCCCTCAATGAAATTCAGTTGGACATCCCTGATCAAGAGCCTTAGGAAATGACAATTATCCCTCTTGTTTTTCTCTCCACCATTACAAGATCACTGAGCATATTATGGGTTTAATAAGCTTTTAAATGGAAATTTGCTTCCCTGTTGTATCATTTGCCACCCCTTTTTGGCCCTATCATCTCAAAGGGAGAACGATCAAAAGAGGTCTGGGCAGCCTCCACATAAGAACATCCTCTTGATTTAGGATTAACGTCTTTCTGGACATTTGGGGGAAGTAGGACGCTCTCTAAAGATAAGGCAGGCAGCGATCCTCTAGAAGGATTTTTTTGGCTGGGACAACTAACTCTGAAAAACCCACCACCATCATTAGGAAATTAGTAGAGCCTCTTAGCAAAGTCATCTCATTTAACTATAAGCCACCCAGAGTTGCTTTGCAAAGTGAGATGAGCAGCAGATAAATTTAATGAAATAAATGTTCCCGCTGATGCAAGCTTTCTGTCCCACTAACATTTGCTGAAATTATTGTGCCGAAATGCACATTTTTTCAACTTGGCCAAACTTCTGCGCCAGCGCTGTCACTTTTATGTGCTGATCTTCCATTCTGCAAGGATCGGGATCCGAACTAGACATAAACCTAGGTCATTTTTTTTTCAGCATTGTTGTACTTTTAATTAATCGCTAAATGAATGATCGTAAGTCGAGGACTACTATACCAAGAGGTTGGAAAAACACATCCTAGAAACAGCCAAACTGCTTCCATATTGTTGCTACTGTATTAGATCGCAAAGGAGCATCTTTAGCTTAACAGAGGGGTTTGTCAATCCATTTGATCTGCTTAGTTGTCTGCTCCCTCCTCCTGACTTCTGTTTCCTTTTGCAGTGAAAGTATTGATCAAGCAGTAGAAATGTACAACCTACAGAAGATTACCCTGTTGCGGGAGATTTCTCTCAAAACTGGAATTCAGGTGAGATCGGCATGCATAAACCATGGTTCTGTTCTCCACACCTCACTTCTTCAACCAAATTCAAAGGAACCCAGTTGCTAATATTTCATGCACAAGGTCACCTTTTCAACCTGCACTCCTTCTCAGTGTGCAATTCTCCAGCCAGCGTAGTTAACTGTGGCAGAATTTTGAGCAAGCAAAACTTCGAGGCAGGTAGATTCCTCAAAGGATAGCTTCATTGGATATGTTGTATTGGCACAGATCTGGTGGAAAACGGCTCTGAAGGTTCCCGCGGTTTTCACCTAATTAAAAGTAAACGTTTTCCACTTTCTCAAAACAATCAGTCACATGGTCCAATCACGGCTCTGTCTTGGTTGCCTGGTGACATCGCTCCTTCCTCTGACCAGGTGTGAGAATGTCCTTGGTTCCCAAGATGAAGTATTTTATTTTGGCTACAAAGTCCCAACTATCTCAAATCCCCCCCCCCGTCCTATCCCTCAACTCCAGTGTGGCAACCCTGATGCTCCACAATGGCTTTGGTCAGGTCAGCTTCAGGGTTGACATTTGAAGTCCACGGGATGATGAAAGCTTCCTTAGGTCGTCTGCTTAGCATCTGCCTGCCTGATTTGGGTGGAGACAGGAACGAGATTAACTATTTAGAATTCTATTATACCAGCCCAATGTTAGTGGACTCTTGAGTGGTGCGCAGCATAAATCAAAAACACCATAAAATATAACAAGTGTAAAAGAATCGCCCTATTTTGGGCAAATCCTGTTCAAAGACCATCTTTTGGACCTCCGAGAACAGGGGTCAGCAATCCGCGGCTCTGGAGCCACAGGTGGCTCTTTTATCCCTCTGCTGCGGCTCAACCCGTCAGCTGCCCAATTGATAAGGCTAGGGTTAGGGCTAGGGCTTTTGGTTAAGGACAGGTATAGGAAAAAAGACGCCGTGCTAGGAGACCATGGTGGGGGAACTGGACTTCCAGTTGGCAGAGGAAAAAGGAAGCCATGCTAGGAGGACACTCTATGGTGGGGGAGCCGAACTTCTGGTTGACTCGAGAATTGAACGGAGGGGTGGGGCTTTCAGTTAGGACCTTTGTGGCTCTTTGAGTGTTTACGGTTGCCAACCGCTGTTCTAGAGTCAGAGCAGCTTCCATCCCAGCCACATCTCCAAGGGAAGACTATTCCCAGGTGTGAAAGCTTTCACTGAAAAACCCTCATGTGCAAATGGGGATTCTCAAAAGACCTTTTAGACCAGTGTTTCCCAAACTGAACAGCTTTAAGATGGGTGGGCTTCGACTCCCAGAATTCCCCAGCCAACATGGAATTAATTAAAGGGAATTAAAGTACTTTTAGTTCAGAGGACTGTTATTGTTTGTGTCTGTCTGGCCCAAGGAACCACGAATGACATGGGGAATTACTACAGAGTAGTTCCTTTATTGTTGCTTAGGAATCTTGCCAGACTAAAACACTTCTCTGCATAGCTATTACATGACCAATTTTGCATCCAGTTTTGGCCACCAAAATACAAAAAAGATGTGGAGACTCTAGAAAGAGTGCAGAGAACAGCAACAAAGATGATTAGGGGACTGGAGACTAAAACATATGAAGAACTGTTGCTGGAACTGGGTATGTCTAGTTTAATGAAAAGAAGGACTAGGGGAGACATGATAGCAGTCTTCCAATATCTCAGGGGTTGCCACAAAGAAGAGGGAGTCAAACTATTCTCCAAAGCACCTGAGGGCACAAGAAGCAATGGGTGGAAACTAACCAAGGAGAGAAGCAACCTAGAACTAAGGAGGAATTTCCTGACAGTTAGAACAATTAATCAGTGGAACAACTTGTCTCCAGAAGTTTTGGGTGCTCTAGCACAGGACAGTTTTAAAAAGAGGTTGGATAACCATTTGTCTAAAGTGTTGTAGGGTTTCCTGCTTGAGGAGGGGGATGGACTAGAAGACCTCTAAGGTTCCTTCCAACTCTATTCAAGGTTACCTGTGAGCTGCTAGAGTATTGATGATGAACCTTTTCGGCACCAAGTGCTGAAGCGCTTGTCGATGTCGCATTCTGGAGGAGGAGCCGTCCGGGGGGCATGCGCGCACCGGAAAATGAACTTCTGGTTTCCGGTGTGCACATGCACGCCCGCCAGCAAGTCTTCCAGGAACTGGCACGCATGCGTTCACGATGATCAGCTGGCTGACATGCATGCCCACGCCAGAAAACAGAAGACCAGCTTTTCCGGTTTCCGGCACTGCATCAAGCACAAAGGCCAGCTGATCATTGCATGCGCATGCGTGCCAGAAACCCAGAGGAGGAACAGCTGGGTGTGCCACGCAACACGGCTGCGCGTGCCACTTCGTGCACACGTGCTATCACGTGGTGCTAGAAGGTATCCTCCTTCACCCTCTTTCTGAATACCCAAAAGTCCAAGCGATGATGTCTCTTTACTCCCTGGAAAAGAGCCCCTCCTGCAAATTTGGACTATTGTATTTTTCGGAGTATAAGACGCACGTTTTCCCCCACAAAAAAGAGGGTGAAAATCTGTGTGCGTCTTATACACTGAATACAGCATTTTGGGCCTCCCCAAACCCCACCCCTTCATAAAAATGGATGTGCAGAGGGTTTAGGAGGCCTGCAAAGTGCTCCTGAGGGGTAGGGAGGGCAAAAACGAGCAAAAACCAGCTCATTTGTGCCCCCAGCCCCCAGGAGCACTCTACAAGCCTCCCAAAGCCTATGCATGCCCTTCTTTTTAGCTCGTTTTTTGCTTGTTTTTGCCCAGCCCCCAGGAGCACTTTGCAGGCCTCTCAAACTCTGCATGTCCCATTTTTCACAAAAAACGAGGCTTGCAGTGGGTTTGGGAGGCCTGCAGAGTGCAAAAACTTTTTTTAAAAATGTACCACTTCAAAATCTTGGTGCGTCTTATACTCCAGTGCTTCTTATACTCCAAAAAATACGGTATATTCCACCACAGCGTCCAGGCCCTAGGTAGCTGGAGGTGATCTCCTTTCTCTATGTCTTCCTGTGGACATCAGGAAAGCCTAGAAAAAATTGGCTTTTGTGCATTTCAGATCCTGCTGAAAGAGTATAACTTTGATAACCGTCACAAGCCAACGTTCACCGAGGAGGACATCCTCAACATTTTCCCTGTTGTGAAGCACGTCAACCCCAAAGCTTCGGACGCGTTCCACTTCTTCCAGAGTGGGCAGGCGAAAGTTCAACAAGGTGGGGAACTCCTGATGAATCCTCTTCCAAGCTTCACATGGGAAAGGAAGAGCCAGTGGTGGGAGAGGGTTGCCGATTAAATCTGATGCTGGCTCCCTTTGAAATGCGCGAGGTACCATTTTTCCCTAAGTTCAGTTACAGGGGTATAGAGATCTCAAGGATTCAATTATTATGTCGCAAAGGTGCTTTTTTCAAGAGGCACCTGGACTTTCTGGTTTTTCTTTGGAAAACGTTTCGCTTCTCATCCAAGAAGCTGCTTCAGCTCTGACTGGTTGGTGGGGAATGGAAGGATTTATATTCCCTGCAGACAGCTGGTCATTTGCATCCTTTTAGAAGGTCATTGAGGCCACTGGGAAGTTTATCTCTGTCCTCAGGTTCATCTGACTGGTGCAAATCGGTTTGGAGCCGCCTTGGAACTGTTGAAAGGACTGTATTGGAGATAGATGATGTTGTATCCCTCCCCCTCTGTCAAAAGAGACCTCTCTCAATAGAGAGGGGAGGGGATTGACATCATCAGCCTACAACACAGTCGTCCTTTCAGCAGTTCCAAGAAGGCTCCACAACCACTCAGGTGGCCCTGAGGACAGAGATAAACCCCCAAGTGGCCTCAACGACTCTCTAAAAGGATGCAAATGACCAGCTGTCTGCAAGAAATATAAATCCTTCCATTCCCCAACATCCAGTCAGAGCTGAAGAAGCTTCTTGGATGAGAAGCAAAACATCTTCAAAAGAAAAAACAAGGAAGTCCAGTTGCCTCCTGAAAAAGCACCTTTGGGACAACCATGACCTGGATGGCTGAGAATCTCCATAGAAAAAGTCAGTTATTTGTTTTATAATAATTTCAGGCACCAGGTTAGAAACCAGGAGGCTGTGAATTAGCATGAAAGCCAGCTGGGTGACTTGTCAGGGGTGGGATTGAAATGTTTTAGCAACTGGTTGTCTGCCCGGTTGCTGAGTGGGTGTGGCCTACTCGGCCTCCTGTACCATGGAGGAGGAGTGTTTTCACCCTCCCCAGGCTCTGGAGGCCCTTCGGAGTCCGGAAACCAGCCCGTTTCTGGACTTCCAGAATTTCCAGGTCGTCTATTTTTTGCCTCTCAGAGCCCCCGCATGGACCCTGCACCTAGCTGGCATCCAAAACGGGCCGTGTGGGGACTCCTGAGAGGGGCAGAGTGGGGTGGGCGGGGCCAGCCAGTTCCTTGCAACTACTGGTTCGGCGAACCAGATGTAAAATTAGCATCCGGTTCGTCTGAACCGGCTGAATTCCACCCCTGGTTGCTGTGGTGGGAAGAATAAGAGGAGAAAGGAACATTAGGTATGTTAGCTGCCCTGAGTTATTTATAAAAATAATAAAGGCAGGGGGAAAAAATAAATAAATGTGCTGAAGTGGGCATGGGAAAATTCTGATCTTCCAGATGCTGCTGAAATTCAGCGTTTCTCATAACTGGATCTGAGCGGAATTTTGTTCCCCACAGAATTAGTGGAAATGTTGAGTTATTGAGCCTTATAACCTGGGTATAAACTAAGGGTGGAAAACCATTGAGGAAGCTCTTAAAGCAGGCCTGGAAGCAACAAATCTCCTCCTTTAAATGCCCCACCGTCGTCAGCTGGCTGGACCAAGTTATCTATCCACTCAGTGATGGGATCCTACTGGTTTTAACAACTGGTTTGGTGATTGGGTGGCATGCATACATGCACAGTTTTGAGAAAAAGTATCTTCTGCATTATTGCTGGGGAGGAAAACAGCTAAGGGCCGCAATCCGCTCTACTGCACGACTCAGCTGAGAAGATAAAGATGCATTAAGCGCAGGGGCGGGCGGGCAGGCCCACTTCATCTTCACAGCGAAGCGGTTCGCTCCCAGCTGATGGTCGGAGCTACCGGTTTGCCCAAAAAGGTCTGAACCGGTAGAATCCCACCCTTGTATCCACTGCTATAAAGATTAGGACCGTGGATTTAAAATGAGCAAGAAGAAGAACCCAGTGTTCCATTAGAAACATGGATTTGCAAACTGGCAGAGAGCTTTCTGCAACCTGGTTTAGTGTCTTAAGGGAAGGAGATCTTATTTTTCCATCTCTCTCCTAAGGTTTCTTGAAAGAGGGTTGTGAATTGATCAGCGAAGCCTTAAACCTGTTCAACAACGTGTACGGCGCGATGCACGTGGAGATCTGTGCCTGCCTTCGGCTGCTGGCGCGCCTGAACTATATCATGGGTGATTATTCAGAGGTACGGAGAAACAGAAACCTTGAGTCTGCTCAAAGCCTCTGTTTATTCTACGGAATCATGAAGAGCCTTGGCAAATCAAGACAAAACATATTGTCAGAGTATATTCATGAACTGGAATGGGGCATAGCAACAAGGTCAGCCAATGGGGGCTGAAACACTTTGGAGTTTGGGCATGGCTTAGCTCTGTAGCTCTGAGTCTGTGCAAAAGCTAAAAACTAGTCTGCTGCTGGAACCAAAACCAATCTGTCTCCTCTCTATCATGTTGGAAGAGCCACTCTTGGTATTGTATATATGTCTCATGTGTTGTGTTATGTACATAAAGAGAAGGTTAATGAATCATGCTGCATCAGTTACCTGTGTGTGTTTTCTGGATTTGGTTTCTGCAGCAAACTCTCTGACACATATACACCTGGTTTTGCATACTTGGCAGAGGGTTCCCTTCTCTCAATCCTAATGATGGATGGGCTTTCCCACTTAGCGTTAGTCGGAAGACATTGCCACAACTTGTAGCATCCATAATTCATGGGCTTTTAACCAATGTTCCCTTCTGTTCTGCCTAACTAGGGGTGTCAAACTCGAGGTCCGTGGGGCGGATCCAGTCTGCGGGGTGCTTAGATCTGGCCCGTGGGGCTGCCCTGGAAACAGCAAAGGACCGAGCCCGCAGTGCCTCTCCAGTGAAAATGGAGCTATGGAGAGCCGTGCGCCGAGCTCCGTTTTCGCTGGCAGATGGCTGCAGGAGGCCATCGCGGCCGAAAATGGAGCTTCGATGAGTGACGGCGAGCTGGCCACGCCCATCCTGGGCAGCACCCCCTCCCGTCCCCCCTGAGGTCAAACACAACCCTGATGCGGCCCTCAATGAAATTGAGTTTGACACCCCTGGTCTAGAGGCTTACAGCAGCTGAAGCCACAATCAGGCTTCCCCTGTACAAAACGGGAGCTTTATGATAAATGTCGGCCACAACAGCTAATTTAGTTTCTCCAATTGCATTTTCTTCTTTTTTTTTTTAGGCCTTAAGCAATCAACAGAAAGCGGTGCTAATGAGTGAAAGGGTCCTGGGCATTGAGCATCCCAACACAATCCAAGAATATGTAAGTAGCATAACAAAGCAGAGAGGGCTGGTGGGAAGAAGCGGGTTGCTTTCTCTCCCTGCCATAGTGGAGACCTAAAAAAAAATGTGATCCATCTCAAGCACAAAGTCCAGAAGTGGTTTCCAAGTAGAGGCAAAAGTCATTGCATTTTCTTTGATCAAAGCAAGTCAGTTTAGCCGTCTCTGCTAACTCCACCCATGAAACGTCGTTTTGGGTTTTACCAATTAGATAGATTCATTGTTGTTGTTGTTGTTGTTATTATTATTATTATTATTATTATTATTATTATTATTATTATTTATTTGTCTTGTATGCCGCCCACTCCCGGAGGACTCCGGGCGGCTCACAAAAGACAAGGGAAATGGGGGAACGAGACAAAGACAACATATTAAAAACAAAACCAACATTCACAATTTCCGTGGAGGCAGATGCTTCTCAGCTCCCCCCAGCCTGCTGGAGCAGCCAGGACTTGGTGGCTTTGCGGAAGGCCGGGAGGGTAGTAAGGGTCCAGATCTCAACAGGGAGCTCGTTCCAGAGGGCCGGAGCTGCAACAGAGAAGGCTCTCCCCCGGGGAGTTGCCAGCTGACATTGACTGGCAGATGGCCAATACATTGTTATCGAAATGGCTACTTTATATTGTTATGTAACAGTAAAAAGTTCACGTTTGATGCTATTGTCTTATCCTACTACACCAAAGGGAGTTGGAAATCAAAGGGGCTTTTCTTTTGTCCTACACTTTTCCTTCCCTTATTTTCCTAATATTTTTCTTGGTAATTTTTGTATTTTATATCATAAACTAAGAATTTAAAAAAAGGATTCAATCCAGAGGACACCCTGGTAGGTCAGCCGTTGTGTGTCTGAGCCTCTCTCCCCTTCCCTCCTTCCTTCCTTTACAGATGCATCTTGCTTTGTACTGCTTTGCAAACAGCCAGTTGTCCACAGCACTCAATCTACTGTACCGCGCACGCTACCTCATGCTGTTGGTATTTGGGGAGGATCACCCAGAGATGGCCCTTTTGGATGTAAGTCACCTCTTCAGCTTACCGATGCTCTGAAAAATATGGATTTTTTTCCTCCCAGGTTTTGATGCTCATGGGGTTTGTGGTCTTAGGAGGGAAAGTTCCCCTAGAGCAGGGGTAGGCTGGATCGGGCCCGTAGGGAGCTCAAGGCCCGTGGGCCAGATGCAGTCCAAGGGGTGCTTAAATCTGACGAATCTGCAGAAGAAGAGACTCTTCTGCAGATTCTCCGGTGCAAAGAATATGTTGCACCCAGTGGGTAGGAAATGATCCACCTCTTGGCTCCCCGGGGATCGCTGGAGGGTTTTGTGGGGGTAAATAACACACACACACACACACACACACACACACACACAGAGGCTTAGCCATCTCTTCCAACCGTGCTTCACTCATAGTTTTCTGCTCTGCCTGACCTGTTTTGGAAAATAAAAATTGTAACTCCCTTGTAGCTGCTTATGCTCCCCCTGGGGCGAATGTTGGCATCCTGATTCAGTTCAGTGATTCATGTCATTCTTTGTCTTAATCAGATCTAACAATCCAGGACTGCTTGCAGTCCCCAAGCTCTTTTTTTTTTTAACAGACACCAAAATTCCAAATATTGTTAGTAAATTGTAGTTTTGATGCAGTGGAAGGGAGAGACCATTAGCTAAATAACTGGAGAGAAGCCAGAGTAGCAGAGCTGGAAGGAGTTTGGAGGTCCAACCTTCAGTAGGAAATACCATATTGGACAAGAGGTTATCCAACGTCTTCTTAAAAACTTCTAGCATTGGAGCATTCACAATTCTGGAGGCAATCCACTCATTAGTTGTTCTAACTGTCAGGAAATTTCTCCTTAGTTCTAAGTTGCTTCTCTCCTTGATTAGTTTCCACCCATTGCTTCTTGTTCTACCCTCAGGTGCTTTGGAGAATAGCTTGACTCCCTCTTCTTTGTGGCAGCCCCTGAGATATTGGAAGACTGCTATAATGTCTCCCCTAGTCCTTTTTTTCATTAAACTAGACATACCCAGTTCCTGCAACCATTCTTCATATGTTTTTGTCTCCAGTCCCCTAATCATCTTTGTTGCTCTTCTCTTCACTCTTGAATTTAATTTGTTTTAAAATGCAGTGTTCCAATATCTCAGGAGCTGCTACAAAGAAGAGGGAGTCAAGCTATTCTCCAAAGCACCTGAGGCTTCGACTCCCAGAATTCCCCAGCCAACATGGAATTAATTAAAGGGAATTAAAGTGCTTTTAGTTCAGAGGACTGTTACTGTTTGTGTCTGGCCCAAGGAACCACGAATGACATGGGGAATTACTACAGAGTAGTTCCTTTATTGTTGCTTAGGAATCTTGCTAGACTAAAACACCAAAATACAAAAAAGATGTGGAGACTCTAGAAAGAGTGCAGAGAAGAGCAACAGATGATTAAGGGAGTGGAGGCTAAAACATATGAAGAACAGCTGCAGGAACTGAGTATGTCTAGTTTAATAGAAAGAAGGACTAGGGGAGACATGATAGCAATCTTCCAATATCTCAGGGGCTGCCACAAAGAAGAGGGAGTCAAACTATTCTCCAAAGCAGCTGAGGGCAGGACAAGAAGCAATGGGTGGAAACTAATTAAGGAGAGAAGCAACCTAGAACTATGGAGGAGAAGTTGTGAATGCTCCAACACTGGAGGTTTCTAAGAAGAGATTGGACAACCATTTGTCTGAAGTGGTGTAGGGTTTCCTGCCTGAGCAGGAAGTTGATCACATGACCTTGGGACAGTATAATTGTCATAAGTACCTGCCAGTTGCCAAGCTTCTGAATTTTGATCACGTGATATGAGGTTGCTACAACAATCCTAAGGGTGAAAAACAGAAGTTAATTTTTTCGGTGCCATTGCAACTTCAGACGGGCATTAAATGAACTAAGTCGAGGTCTACCGGTGTTTTGCCAATGAAGCAGCTAAATCTTTAAACTAACTTGGTTAACTCTGTTGTATAAGCAGAACTTTAAAAATTGGGAAAGGTTAGGCCAGAAATAACAGCATCAAATTGCCAATTCTTTGTTCCAACTTTGATCTTACACCCAAACCTGGTGTTTTGTATAAGTAGTCCTCGGCTTGCAACCATTCATTTAGTGTCCATTTGAAGTCACGGGAGCACTGAAAAACAACTTGTGACCAATCCTCACACTTAACAATTGTTGCAGCATCCCCCACATTCATGTGATCAAACTTCGGGTGCTTGGCAACTGGCATGTAGTTTCAACAGTTGCACTGTCTTGGGACCATGTGATCACTTTTTGCGACTTGCCCAGCCGGCTTCCAACAAGCAAAGTCCACAGGGGAAGCCAGATTCGCTTAATGACCATGTGATTCACTTAACTGCAGAGATTCACTTAATAACCATGATTTAAAAAGTTATAAAATTGGTGCACCACTCACTTGAGAAATACTTTGCTTAGTGTTGTGGCCCAGCAGAGCCGGCAGCAGATTCGGACAGTGAGGAGGTTGGGGAGGAAGATGGGCCAGTCCTGGAATCTGGGGAAGGCTCTGATGAGGGCTCTGTGTCGGAGGCAAAGAGGGGGCCAAGGCCTTCCGACAGTTATCGTCTGCCTTCGGAATCAGACATCAGTGAGGCAAATGAACAGCTGGAGCCTGTTCCCAGCACGCGCATGTGCAGAGTTGCCAGACGAAGGAAACAGCTAAAGAACAGGGGTTGACTTGGGAGTAAGGCCACAGGTGGACGATGAATGGCCCCTCCCAGAGGAAATAAAAAAGGAGCAAAAGGGGAGTGGAGTTTGCAGGAGACGATTAGTTCGCTTAATTGGTTTGTGACTCTCTGAGACTCCTTGCCAGGTTTTGCAGGTATGGGCCTGGCAGCTCTCCAAGCCAGATAAGGTCTGTGATTGTAAATCCTCCCTTGAAAAACTTTGGTGGATGCGAATGAGCAGAATTCACAATCAATTAATAAAAGGTTTTTTTGTCGGGACAAGGAGTTTGCTTCATGCTCTTGGGAAGCCTTGGTCAGAACACTTAGTGACAGAATTTATGGCCCCAAATGTAGTCAGAAGTCAAGGACTACTTGTATGTTGAGATGGACATCTTTGACGGTCCTTTTACCCTTCTGTGATTCTGTATATAGAAGAGCTGAAAGTTTGCCCTGTTAGGCTCTAACTGGCACCTGATTTTCTTTCCTAGAACAATATTGGCCTGGTCCTCCATGGAGTTATGGAATACGACCTCTCACTGCGATTCCTGGAGAACGCGCTTGTGATCAACTCCAAGTTCCACGGGGCCAAGTCCCTAAAAGTTGCACTGAGGTGAGATTCTTCTTCCCAGGAGCGTCAACAGGTGACAACAGAAAACACCCATCCTCTGTAGAAACTTGCATGAATCTATTCAGGGTATGCCAGCAACACGTAGAGGTACCTGAAACTGAAAGTGTTCAAACACACACACACACACACACACACACATGAGAGAGAGACACACACAGACAGACAGACAGTGATTGGCCCAAAGTTACTTTAGCCGCCTTCCATGCCTAAGGTCTCAAAGTCTCCTGGTGATTGGCCCAAAGCAGGCATCAGCAACCTGTGGCTCTGGAGCCGCATGTGGCTCTTTCATCTCTCTGCTGTGGCCCCCTGTTGCCGGTCGGCTGCACAATTGATAGGGCTTTCGGTTAGGACAGGTAGAGAAAAAGGTCACCATGCTAGGTGGAGACTCTATGGTGGGGAAACCAGACTTCCGGTCGTCTCCAGAATTGAACAAGGGGCTTCCGGTTAGAACATTTGTGGCTATTTGAGTGCTTAAGGTTGCCGACTCCTGGCCCAAAGCCACCTTTCATGCCTAAAGAGGGACTAGAACTCCTAGTCTATTAGTGAATGGCTCAAAGTCACCCAGCCATCTTTCATGCCTAAGGCAGGATTAGAACTCACAGTCTCTTCATGATTGGCTCAAAGCCACCCAGCTAGCTGGCAAGGGGCTTGAACTTACGGTCTCTTGCTTTCTAGCCTGGTGCCTTAACCCCTAGACCAAACTGGCTCTTAAGTAGGCTACCTCTAAGAGATGTTAAGTATCCACTCTTCCACCCCAGGCAGTTTCGCCCTTCTCATTGTCCCACACACGCTTTTCTTTCAGTGATGCGTAGAAACTTTTCCCCATCTTCTGTTCTTCTGTCTGTCTTTCAGCCATCACTTGGTAGCCCGGGTCTATGAGAGTAAAGCTGAATTTCGGTCAGCACTGCAGCACGAGAAAGAAGGCTACACAATTTATAAAAACCAGGTTGGATTTTGTTTTTTCTTTTCCTTGCTTGGCTTAATAGAGTGAGGACGTCTTCCGTCCTTTCAAAACTAATCTGCAGGTTACTAAGCAATGTACTTTGAAAGGAGTGGTTCTACCAGGCATTCGCAACCAGGCGGGATCTGTCAAGAGTTTGTTGCAGAAAAATCAAACGCAGAAAGCACACACAGATAACTGATTCAGCTGGATACATTAACTTCTTTATATACATAATAACAGATGAATAAATGACCAATACCAATAGTGGATTCTTTCAATGTGGTAGAAGCTACAAGCAGAACACGAGCAGGAGAAAACAGTCTCGGTTCAGAGCAGACAAAGTTCAGTCTTGTTTCAGTTTCGATTCTCAGCACAGACTCAGATCTATTTGAACTCCCATTGGCTGACTTAGTTGCTATGCCTATTCATTGGCTGGCCTTGCCCCCATGTCTCTTCCAGTCATGAATATTCTAACAAGATCCAGTCGTACAATGTTCACAATCAAGGGGGGTGGGGAATGGTTGAGAAACAGGAAAGTGATCAACAAGTGCCGTATTTGTTGGAGTATAAGACGCACCTTTCCCCCCAAAAAAGAGGGTGAAAATCTGGGTACTTCTTATACACTGAATGCACCATTTTCCCGAAACCCCTCCCCCTTTGCAAAAATGGATGTGCATAGCCTTTAGGAGGCTTCCAGACTGCTCCTGGGGGCTGGGGAGGGCAAAAATGAGTGAAAAATGGGCTGGTTTTTGCTCATTTTTGCCCCCCCCCCAGGCCCCAGGAGCACTTTACAAGCCTCCTAAAGGCTATGTATGCCCATTTTTTTACCAAAAAATGGGTCCATTTTTGTGAAAAACGGGCCATTTTGGGGAGATCTGCAGAGTGCAAAAACTTTTTTTTTAATTCACAATCTTGGTGCATCTTATACTCTGGTGCTTCTTATACTCTGAAAAATATGGTACGTTGGACGTCAGGTAGAAAGGATCCAATACAAATTGTGTAGTTAGCACTTGTTAAGCAGGGTGGGGGCTCAAGTGAGTGGGCCGCTGAGCAGGAGTTTAGCAAGCCCATGTTCGAGCCCTGTGTGCTGCTGTGGAGTGAGGTTGAGCTCTCATCCTTCACTCCGGCTTCTTCCGGGGACATGAAAGTCGTCCCCCAACTGGGCGTCCCCAAGGTGAACGTGATGTCACCAGCTAATCCTTTCAACCCAGAAGTGGTTCCCAATCCTTTCAACCCAGAAGTGTCTCAGTCCAAGCTGGGATTCCCTTACCTTCCCTACCAGTTCGCAAATCTGTGCAGCACTCGCGCATTACGTCGGGGTGGGTGGGCGGAGCCTCCGCAGCCGCCGCTACCAGTCCGACCGAACTGGTGAGAACCAGCTGGAAAAAAAAAAAGCACTTGTTTAAATGTTAGGATCTGTGGACAGCCTATTTGCGAACCGAGTGGGATTCCTTCCTCTTTTATGGTTGTTCTGTGTATTTGAAAAAGAAAACTTTGAAAAGAAAATGGGCGGGCCCTTCCCCAAAATGTACTTCCTTCATGCTGTACAGAAACAGTAGTTGGGCAAATTGGAGATGTCTTAGAGCTGGGGTCTCCAACCTTGGCAACTTAAAGTCTGGAGGACTTCAACTCCCAGCTGGGGGATTCTGGGTGTTGAGGTTCTCCAGGCTTTAACTTGCCAAGATTGGATACCCCTGTCTTAGAGACTATTGACCTCTGAAGAGCACAAAACATTTTTTCTCTCTCTGCTGTTTTATGAGATTGCAGCTGCAGACACGTTAGGCCCCATACTTAGTTACCCACTGAGTAGAAGAAAAAATTGCTCCGAATGCACAGCGGTATTTTATTATTCCGCCCACCATGCCTCCAGGCAGATTACAAATAGAACAGTAAAATCATATAAAAGTTATCATGAAAAACAAAGTTCACAGCCAGATTAAAACAAAGAGAAAAAAAAAATAATTGTAGTGGAAGAAACCTCAGACCCAACAACCAATTGCTGGGTTGTATGTAACCGTCCTGCCTCCTCAAGCAAGTTGGCAGAGCCAGGTTTTAGCTAGGAAAGTGGGGCACTGCTCACCTCCATGGGCAAACCGTTCCTGTTCTGACCCAGCTCCCCAAACACGACAAACCCTCAGAAGTGAACTCAAAGATCCCCTCATTAGGAGCCCCGGCAACTCAGGCTGACCCGTCCGTCCGGTAGGGAGATGAATTGTATGCCGCATCTATTCACCTCCATCCCCTGCCTTTTATCCCCAGAGCTAGGGTGGGGCTTCGCTAGCAGTGGCGACTCTTCCATCCCAAGGATCAGCCCATAGATTTCCACTGCTCTCCTCTCCTCTGCCTTCTGCTCATCCATGTGTCAGGCACTGGACCCAGCTGTTCCTCACTTCCTCATCAGCCACCTCCAGACCTGGGGGCTGTTGACTCTGGACAGCCCAGGCTCCATCTCTTTCTCTATCTCTGACAGCTCCATTCCCACTCCCCCCCTCGGAGCCCTCAGGTTGCCTTGATTATGGCCCTGACTCCCACGCCTCCTCCTCCTCCTCTGATTTGGCTGCTGGAGGAACCGGCGGGCGACAGTCCACAATAATTCCATAGGAAGGTGGGGCCACAGCCGAGAAGGTTCTCTCTTTAGACTCTGCCAGTCAAACGTCTTTAACCAGCAGCATCCTCAATATTACCTGCCCACCTGCCCAGGTGGGATGTGTCGATTAATTGAGACAAGATACTTCCTCAGATAACTTGATCTCATGCCCTGAAGAGCTTTGAAGCTAATGACCAACATCTTAAATTGGACCCAGAAGCAAACTGGCATTCAATGCAGCTTCCTTGGCAGAGGTGTTACATGCACAACGAAAAGTGAGCCCCCGTGGCACGGTGGTTAGAATGCAATATTGCATATCTGCCCACTGCCGGGAGTTTGATCCTGACCAATTCAAGTTGACTCCATCCTTCCGAGGCGGGTAAAATGAGGACCCAGATTGTTGAGGGCAATATGATGAGTCTGTAAACCGCTTAGAGAGGGCTGTAAAGCACTACGAAGTAATATAGAAGTCTAAGGGCTATTGCTATTGCTCGTGCCACTGCATTCTGCTGTCAGGCCTGCAGTTTTCTTTTGGATCTTTGGTCTGCCACATTTTCTATTATTCTATTATGCGTGTTTGTATTGTGGGAAAATGGGAGGGAGGATTGTACAGAGTTACTTACTGTGTAGCCAAAACAAAATTCTTTCTTGAAAGCCAAGGTCATCCTTTGTCTCTGCACCTCTGCACCTGACCGGAATTGGATGGGTGGAACTGCCAGCATGGCAGTGGGAGATTGGACCATGGGATGGACTTGTGAGTGTGGGGGCAAGAATTTGAATGTTCAACGAGGTAGGGAAAACCTAGGTAGGGTTTTCCCAGATGTGCCAACATGGCTCTCTTAATAAATTGGAACTTTGGGCAATACTTTGCCTTGGACTCTGATTTAATTTTGGATGCTATTTGGAACTCTGACAACTGAACCAGCTGCAGCTTCCGGATGCTCTTCGAGGGTAACTCCATGTAGAGCACATTGCAGTTGGTTTCCTCTTAATTCTTCTTTTGATGCACCTGTGTCTTTTCTGCCTAGCTTGGTGAGCATCACGAGAAGACCAAAGAAAGCTCGGAGTACTTGAAATATTTGACTCAACAAGCTGTGGCCCTCCAACGCACAATGAATGAGATCTACAAAAACGGATCCAACGCCAACATTATGCCCTTGAAAGTGAGTTGTTGAAAGTTGTCCCGTATCATAGGGGTCCCCACACACACCCCACCCTGCTCCATGGACCGGCACCGGATCCGCAGCATGCCAGAAACCGGTCTGCGCAAACAAGCGAAACCCCATCGAAGGGATGCAGGCAGTACATGAAACCACGCCCCCTCCGGTCCACGGAGAAACCGCTCTCCATGGAACCGTTCCCTGGTGCCCAAAAGGTTGGGGGCTACGGCCCTACCAGGGATGTCAGAGATGGACCAACCCAATCTCTCCCATTTTCACTGGTGGAGTGGCCAGTCTAATTTTGGAAAGTAACCTGTGCAATGTACCATATTTTTCGGAGTCTAAGACGCACCATGATTTTGAAGAGGTAATTTTTTTAAAAAAGGTTTTGCACTGTGCAGGCCTCCCAAACCCTCTGCATGCCTCGTTTTTTGCAAAAAAAAAAAAAAAAAAAGGCATACAGAGCTTTGGGAGGCTTATAGAGTGCTCTTGGGGGCTGGAGGGGGCCAAAAATGAGCAAAAAAACGGCCCATTTTTTCCCCAAAAGGCCCATTTTTTGCAAAACAAAAGGGCATGCAGAGGCTTTGGGAGGCTTGTAGAGTGCTCCTGGGGGGGCCAAAAACGCCCTGTTTTTTGCTCTTTTTTTTTTGCCCTCCCCAGCTCCCAGCAGCACTCTGGAAGCCTCCTAAAGGCTAAGCACGTCCATTTTTGCAAAGGGAGCGGGGTTTCGATAGGCCAAAATGCTGTATTCAGTGTATAGGACGCACCCAGATTTTCACCCTCTTTTTTGAGGGAAAAAGGTGCATCTTATACTCCCAAAAATACGGTACTTCAACAAGCTTGTCCAGTTTATTCTCCGCCGTTGTTATTGGGGGGGGGGGGGTGTTTTATAGCTGGGAGAATCCATGTTGGTTGCAGCCCCTTCTTGACTAGTCTCGGCCATATCTCGTGGTGCTTCAACAGGTTCCCCAATCACATCTGGGCTCTAAGAGCCCCTCAATATTGCAAAATCAAATTTGAGGACAGAATGTTATTTTTCAGTAAGGAGAGGTGTGGTGGCCTAGAGGTGGAGCTCTCGCCTTGCAATCAGGAGGCTGTGAGTTCCAGCCTAGATAGAGGCAGATATTTCTATCTCTGGACACACTGAGACTATACCTGCTGAACAAAACTCCGCACTGGCAACAGATAGAGCATCCGGCCATTAAAAAACTCTCCTAGCTTCATTCAGTTGCTCAGACTCTAGCTTGCAAGGGATTATAGGGTCATTAAATGAAGAGGATGATGATGATGATGATTGTTGTTTTTCAGTAGCAACATTTCCCGGGGGGGGGGGGGCATGTAAATAAAAATTAAGAGTTCTACGAAGCATTTCTTAGACATAATATTTCACATTTATGTTGCCTTAACTATTGGCAATTCCAAATTAAAAAAATGGGCTTCAGATTTTTGCTCTGCGCTTGCAGGAACATCACCACCACAGGAAGGGAAGAATTTCTGTCTTTCAGTTGAAAGACGTTGAAGATAGAGTAGCCAGCTTTTTGGTTGAGCATGGATTTGAACACAGCTCCCTTCCCCAAAACAAAACATATTCATGCTTTTGTCCCAAAGCTGCTTTCCAAAAGGCAAGTGGATTTGTCTGTGTGTGAGAGGGTGTGTTTTCTTCTGAAAACATTTTGCTTCTCATCCAAGAAGCTTCTTCAGTTCTGAGTTAGAACAGAAGAAGCTCCTTGGATGAGAAGCAAAACGTGAATTTGGGTGGTCGTCTTTTCTTAACGTGGCACTAAACTCGGCTTGTTCCATGTCCCAGTTCACAGCTCCCAGCATGGCCAGCGTCTTAGAGCAGCTGAATATTATCAATGGAATCCTCTTCATTCCACTAAGGTAAGGAATCCGGATGACACTCACTGCCTAACGTTGCTTCACTTCAGGCCAAATAGCAGGCGCAGTTCTCTTGAGGAAGCGTCCGTAAAGTTTGCAAGTTGTACATAAGGGGTGGAAGTTGGGCAGAGAGAAATCTCTTCAGGGCTCGGGGTGTTTGGACTGGTTTGAATTTTGTCTTGAATTTTTTCCTCCTATTTCTCTTCCAAACATCCCTTTTGTCCTCTTACCTGCTTTCAGCCTTTGTTCCTAACTTGTAAACCGTAGTAGACTTTCCCAGGATGCTGTTGAGTTTATCCGTTAAAATAAAAGCATGTCTTGGGGCATATTTTTTTTACTACATACAACTCGCTTGCACAAAATTCTGCTGCCAGATATTGATTGGCCGCCATAAATAACATTTTAATGAGTTATAACACACACAGACATGATCAGTAGAGTAAGAAGATCTCACCTCCACTCCATTTATGTATTGGTTTCTATTTTGCCCAGGTTTTGTTAACTTTTAATGCTCACTTTTTCCTGTGACATCTTAATATTTTATATTGCTATTTTTATGATGTGAATTGCCTAGAGTAGCTCAACTTTGGCATATAAATTTAATAAGTAAATGTATCTATATCTATCAATCTATATCCTCTATTTAAAAGAACTCATCAGATTTATCTATCATCTATTTATCTCTATTATCTCTGTCTGTCTATCTATCTGTCATCTATCTATCATCTATCTATATCTATGTCTGTCTGTCATCTATCATCTCTGTCTGTCATCTATATCTGTTATCTATCTGTCTGTCTGTCATCTATCATCTCTGTCTGTCATCTATATCTATCTGTCATATGTCTGTCTGTCTGTCTATAGCTATCTATCTGTCTATCATCTCTGTCTGTCTATCTATCTGTCTGTCATCTATATCTATCTATCTGTCATCTATCTGTGTCTGTTATCTATCATCTCTATCCGTCATCTATCTATCTATCTATCTATCTATCTATCTATCTATCTATCTATCTATCTATCTATCTATCTATCTATTTTAGCTATCTGTCTGTCTGTCTGTCTATCATCTATCTAAAAGAACCGATCAGATTTATCTATCCATCTACCCAAACTCTGCAGTGGACCATCACTAATTTCTTTCAGTGAGGTGCTGTTTCTTTTTATATTTATTAATTTTTGAAATTCATTGGCCACCCATCTTACCGCAGGGTAACTCTGTTACACACATGAGGCTCCCAGGTTCAGCTGACAGTCGTTCACTCACACACTCACAGCCCTGGAAAATGCCCCCCCCCCTCCCAACAAATCTCTTTCAACCAAACACTGAGACCCAAATAATTCTTTCGAGGATAGGGAGGCCCAGTGAATTTAAAATAATAGCAAAACTTTATTGCTTGTCATGTAGATAACTTGCTCTTTCCCACATGTACACACATACATTCCTCCACATTTACTTACACACTCAACTAGGCAGGCAGGCACGAGCCAGAGAGAAAGAAGCTGCCATGCCGGGATCCGAAGAAGACTCAGAGTGGGTGGGCTTTTGGGACCCCTTTTATCCTTTGAAGACCTTGCTGTGTTCGTTCACAAGAGTGACAGCTACTCTTGCCCCATTGATTTACAAGTCTGTTAGATATGCAGGGGTCTTGGAGAGGGTTTTGCGGATCTGGCAGCAGATTCAAACAGTGAGGAAGTTGGGGAGGAACATGGGCCAGTCCTGGAGTCTGGCGAAGGCTCGGACGAGGGCTCTGCCAGAGCCGTATGCCAGTTATCAGCTGCCTTCAGAGTCGGAGATCAGTGAAGCAGAAGAACAGCTGGAGCCTATTCCCAGTGTGCGCATTCGCAGAGCTGCCAGGAGAAGGGAACAGCTAAGGAACAAGAGCCACCTCAGGAGTAAAGGCACAGGTGGACAGTGAATGGCCCATAGCGAATAAAGAACGAAAGGGGAGGGGAGTTTGCAGGAGACGATTAGTTCGCTTAATTGGTTTGCGAGCCTCAAAGACTCCTTGCCAAGTACAGCGTTGCGTTTGGAAGATATCAGCCTGGCAGCTCTCCAAGCCAGATAAGGTCTGTGACCATAAATTCACCCTTGAAAGACTTTGCTGGATGTGGATGAGAGGAATTTACTTAATAAAAAAGGGGTTTTGTTGGGACAAGGAATCTCCTTTCGTGGTTTGGGGAAGCCTGGGTCAGAACAGGTTTCCTCAGGTGCTCAGGCCCAGCTTGTTTCATCTGGCTCATGTTATATTTTTTCCCCTTCATTTCCTGATTGTGGTTCCTTCTTAAACGGATCTTTTACTGGCTTTTACCCACCCTGCTGATGCGCTTGCTTCATCTTTAGATACGGCAGCTCAGGGCCAGTCTTACAGTACCCAAATTGGCCCTGGGGGCCTTTTGCATTTCAGGCTGATCGTCTTCCTGGCCAAAAATGTCCCCTCAGATTTTTGATTTGAAGGAAGGAAGACAGCCCAGCTTCCTTTGATGCACCGAGTCCAAAATCATCCCTCTTCCTTCTGATAATTGCCTCTGAATGGAGTCCTTCCCACAGAAGGAATAATTCCTTATTTTTATTGTGGCCCTCCTCCAGCAGCCAGCGGATCTGGCAGCAGAGTCGGACAGTGAGGAAGTTCGGGAGGAACAGGGGCCAGTCCTGGGGATGGAGGAAAGCTCAGACGAGGGCTCTGCGTCAGAGGCAGAGAGGGAGTTAGACAACAGTGAGGCAGAACAACAGCTGAAGCCTGTTCCCAGTGTGCGCATGCGCAGAGCTCAAGAGAAAATAGGGTCGACTTAGGAGTAAAGCCACACCTTGGAGGTGATTGACCCCTCCCATAGGAAAGAAAAGAGGAATGAATGGGGAGGGGGCTTTTGCAGAAAACCATTCATTCATTCGTTCGGTTGGTTCAAGATTGGCAAGTTTTCTATGTGATTTTAAGAGACTCTGTGCCATGTTTGCAATGAGCCAAGGTGGCGCAGTGGTTAAATGCAGCACTGCAGGCTACTGCTAGATCAGCAGGTCAGCGGTTCAAATCTCACCGGCTCAGGGTTGACTCAGCCTTCCATCCTTCCGAGGTGGGTAAAATGAGGACCCAGATTGTTGGGGGCAATATGCTGACTCTCTGTAAACCGCT